>NW_006292916.1:133330-136718 GCF_000327345.1 Myotis davidii | reverse complement strand
TGCGCCTCCTCTGAGTGTCCGTATGCGTTACTCTTTCCTCCTAGTTGTAGGACTTCCACTCAGCCAGCGTTCCTGTGGGTCTGGGTGATGTCCGTTCCGTCTTTTAGTTTCACTTTTGAAGTGGTTGTTCGAGGCAGCAAATTCCGGCGTTAACCTATGCCGCCATCTTGGTTCTCTCTCGGTAAGTCCTATGTGTGATTTTTAAAGGAATATATATGTTTTATTGATTTCAGAGCAAAGGAGAGGAAGAGAGAGATAGAAACATCAATGATGAGAGAGAATCATTGATTGACTGCCTCCAGCACACACCCTACTGCAAACCAGGCCTGTGCCCTGACGGGGATCGAACCATGACCGTCTGGTTCATAGGTCAATGCTCAACCACTGAACCACACCAGCCGAGCTCTATATGTTTTTTAATTTTAATATATTTTTATTGACTTCAGAGAGGAAGAGAGAGGGAGAGAGAGATATAAACATCAATGATGAGAGAAAATCATTGATTGGCAGCCTCCCGCACATCCCCCACTGCGGATCAAGCATGTGCCCTGACCAGAGATTGATCTGTGACCTCCTAGTTCACAGGTCCCACACTCAACTACTGAGCCATGTTGGCTGGGCTCTATTTGTATTTTTATATCATTATACTCAGATTACTAAATTAATTTGTGTTTTGTTTTCACTGTAGTAGTTATTTCCATGTAGATATAAACTGTGCTGGTTGAATTATTTAGGATTGTTCGGTTACTATAAAACCATTTAAGCAAAAACAGCAACATATTGCCTTGCAGGACTACAGAACTAAAGAAAAAACTCCAGCTTCAGCAAGGATGGGTCCCGGTGTTCAAAAAATGTCATTAGGAAGTTGCCTCTTTATATCATTTAGATGAGCTTTCCTCAGGGTTGGCTTCTTTTTAAGGGCAGTGCTCACTACATCTTTATTGTTGGGAGTATTACAGATGCCCTCCCTTCCCCCCTGCCCCCCACCGCATTCCATCTGGGTCCCACCCGCTACAGGCCTTCCTGCCCTATTGTCTATGTTCAAGGGTTATGCATAAATGCAAATAAGTTCTTTGCTTATTCTCTTCCTGTCCCCCTCCATCTTTCCCTTTGAGATTTGCCAATCTATTCCATGCTTTTATGTCCCTGGACCTATTTTTTAAAAATATATTTGTATTGTTCAGAAAGGAAGGGAGAGGGAGATGGAAACATCAATGATGAGAGGGAATCATTGATTGGCTGCCTCCTCCATGCCCCACACTGGTGATTGAGCCCACAAACTGGGCATGTGCCCTTGACCAGAATTGAACCCTGGAACTCTTAGTTCACAGATCAATGTCCAACCACTGAGCCATGCCATCCAGGCTGGACCTATTTTGTTCATTAAGTTACACAGATAAGTGAGATCATGTGATATTTGTCTTTCTCAGTTTGGTTTATTTCACTTAGCATAGTATTCTCCAGGCCCATCCACGCTGTCTCAAAGGTAAAAGATCCTTCTTTTTCACAGCTTCATATTATCCCATTGGGTAAATTTACCACAGCTTTTTACCCCACTCATCTGCTGATGGGCTCCTGGGCTGTTTCCAGATCTTACTTATTGTAACTAACACTGCTATGAACATAGGGGTGCATATATTCTTTCTGATTAACATTGTTGGGGTCTAGGATATATTCCCAGAAGTGGGATCACTGGGCCAAATAGTGGTTCCAATTTTACTTTTTTGAGGAAACTCCGTACTGTTTTCCACAGTGGCTGCACCAGTCTGCATTCCCACCAGCAGTGTACAAGGGTTCCCTTTTCCTCACATCCTCACCAGCACTTGTTGATTTATTCATGGTAGCCATTCTGGCAGGTATAAGGTAATACCTCATTGCAGTTTTAGTTTGCGTCTCTGGTGATTAGTGACCTTGAGCATTTTTTCATGTCTCTTGGCCATCTGTATGTCCACTTTGGAGAAAAGTATCGATTTAGGTCTTTTGACCATAGATTAGATTCAAACCTTAAGCTTCCAAAGCAGTTTTATAAATAGAAATACTTAAATTATAAAATAACTTGATGTAGCATCCTTTTTAAAATTAATGTATTTTTATTGATTTCAGAGAAGGGAGAGATAGAAACATCAATGATGAGGGAGAATCATTGATTGGCTGCCTCCTGCACACTCCTGAGCCACACCAGCCAGGCTAGCATCCTTTTGTAAAAATTCAAACTTTTTATTGATAATGAAAATTGCTGTTTGAGTTAAACTTAATCTAGAACAGAGACTTATTAAAAGTAATGCTATGCTACATTATTTAAGACTAGAGGCCCCATGCATGAAAATTCATGCAAAGAGTAGGCCTTCCTTCCCCCGGCTCCTGGCATCAGCTTCCTTCCAGCACCCAGGACCCAGGAAAGGGCTGGCTTCCCTCGGGCTGCCTGCAGGCACCTGGTTCCCGGCTGGCTTCCCTCTGACCCTGGCTTCATTAGGAAGGATGTCCGGAATGACATCAGAAGATGTCTGATCTAATTAGCATATTACCCTTTTATTATTATAGACTAGTGGTCTGATGCATGAAATTTGTGCAGGGGGTGTGGAGGGGGGTGTCCCTTAGCCTGGACTGCACCCTCTCCAATTTGGGACTCCTTGGGGGATAAATGGCAGTTGGACATCCCTCTCACAATCCAGAACTGCTGGCTCCTAACTGCTTGCCTGCCTGCCTGATTGTCCCTAACTGCTTCTGCCTGCCAGCCTGATCATCCCTAACTGCTCCCCTGCTGGCTTGATTGCCCCTAACCATCTCTGCCTCAGCCCCACACCCAGGACCTAGGATTCCCTCCTCCAGCAGACCATAGACACCTGGGACCTGGGTTTCCCTCCCTCTGGTCAGCCATAGGCACACAGGACCTGGGCCAGCTTTGCACAGGCTGGCTACAGCTGCAGGGGACGGTGGGCAGCTGGCTTCGTTTGGGCTGCAGTCACAGGTGCTGGCGCCCGAGACCACAGGGTGGGCGGCTTCTCCATCTCCCAGGCCACAGCCAGCCGCAGGTGCTGGTGCCTGGGACTGCTGGCAGGCGGCTTTGCCTGGGCCCGGCTTTGTCAGGATGTGTGGATGGTCGTCCGGAAGATGTGCAGTCTAATTAGCATATTACCCTTTTATTAGTATAGATCATGGTGTGTTTTTTCTTGCCATCATTAACCATAGTAACTATTGCTTATGTTTTAAAGTTTTATTCCTGCTAAGTCTAGAAGCAGCTTCAGAATCCTCCTCACCATTCATCTTAAGTCTGATGCTTAGTTGATCAGAATTAATACCTGAGGTGAAGCCTCTTACTGCAGATGTATCCCAGAATGTATGGCATCCTCTCTGCTTTATGATCCAGCTAATAATACACTGCCTCAAT
>NW_006292916.1:131235-131748 GCF_000327345.1 Myotis davidii | reverse complement strand
AAAACAGGAAGTCGGACATCCTTCTCACAATCCAGAACCGCTGGCTCCTAACTGCTTGCCTGCCTGCCAGCCTGATCATCCTTAACTGCTCCTCTGTTGGCTTGATTGCCCCTAACCATCTCTACCTCAGCCCCACACCCAGGACCTAGGATTCCCTCCTCCAGCAGACCATAGACACCTGGGACCTGGGTTTCCCTCCCTCTGGTCAGCCATAGGCACACAGGACCTGGGCCAGCTTTGCACAGGCTGGCTACAGCTGCAGGGGACGGTGGGCAGCTGGCTTCGTTTGGGCTGCAGTCACAGGTGCTGGCGCCCGAGACCACAGGGGGGGCGGCTTCTCCATCTCCCAGGCCACAGCCAGCCGCAGGTGCTGGTGCCTGGGACTGCTGGCAGGCGGCTTTGCCTGGGCCCGGCTTTGTCAGGATGTGTGGATGGTCGTCCGGAAGATGTGCAGTCTAATTAGCATATTACCCTTTTATTAGTATAGATCATGGTGTGTTTTTTCTTGCCATC
>NW_006292916.1:126939-130706 GCF_000327345.1 Myotis davidii | reverse complement strand
TTTCAAAAGTTGTTTTATTGTTTTAAGTATTACAAAGAGTATCACATATGTCCCCTTTTTTTCCCCCTTGACCTTCCCCCAGCCTCCCCTACCCACCAGTGACTTGTGTCCATTGGTTATGCTTATATGCATGCATACAAGTCCTTCGGTTAGAGCCTGCTCTTACCGGCTCACAGATTTTCAGGAATTTTGTAAGGTGGTTGTTAAACATGTTCATTATTAAAAATAAATTATATAATCTTAAAAGTGAATAAATTACATTAAAACCAAAGGTAATACATACTCTAAATTCATCATTCCTCAATTATTTACTACACTTTACTGTTCTGACTCTTGACATTATTTATGTCTTTTGGGTCTTTCTGGTAATAGTGTATTACTGCATGTTACTCCTCAGCTCTGCATTTAGTGGCATCACATTAGCAGCTGAAATCAGTCATGGATGGAGAATTTATGCCACAGAAATTGGCTGATAGGATAAATCAGAGTTTTGTTTTAACCTTAAGGACTCTAGTTTTCCATTTATATGTTTAAGTACCAACCTTACTGGCTTAAAAATGTAAGCTTTTAACACTGCTCTCTGTTACGTATCCTTCAGATGAAAACTGGAGTTGGGTTGTGGCAGAGGAGAGAAATTCAGAAGGGGAATATTGAAGTAATGACTGCAGGAGGAGAAGAGGGAACCTATCTCCCAGGCCATAGGTGCTGGCGCCCTGGACCACAGGACTGGCAGCTTCTCCAAGTGGCTGCAGCCTGGGACCTCGGGGTGGGTGGCTTGTCTGTCTCCTGGGCCACAGCCAGCTGCAGGCGCTGGCTCCTGGACCACAGGTGGGCAGCTTCTCCGTGTCCCCTGGGATGCAGTGTGGGCGGCTTCTCCGGCTGGCTGCAGCCTGGGATCACGGGGCAGGCAGCTTCTTCATCTCCGGGCCGAAGCCAGCCTCAGGTGCTGGAGCTGGACTTCTCTGTCTCCTCTGACTTCTGCATACCCAATAAGCCTGGAGTGGCCAGAGCCAGGATGCTTGCATGGTAGTCATGGCTACAACACAAGTACTCCAGCTCCAGCCTCCCCCATCTTTGTTGGGTTAATTTTCATACTTACTCTGATTGGCTGGTGAGCGTAGTGGGAGGGATGGTTAATTTACATGTTTCTCTTTTATTATATAAGAGGATTATTGGCAAATTATTTAATGGGTTGTTATGAGTTGCATCCTAATTATAGACAATTATCTGAGTATGAAATAAGTACTAGATTAAATCCCTCAAAAATAAACTATATATGAAAAGATATTTGAAAAAAGAAAAAGATGGGGTGATTTTGAAGAAGATACTTCTGAAAACGATGCTAGAGAGCATGGCCCCAAAGGAGACTTGGAGGGAGGCAGTTCCTAAAGTCTGCAAAGAGTCAGAAAAGAGAACCTAAAAAGATGAGCCTCAAAAAAAGATGATGAGCCCTAGCTGATTTGGCTCAGTGGACAGAGCATTGGCCTGCAGACTGAAGGGTCTGAGGTTAAATTCTAGTCAAGGGCACATGCTCGGGTTGTGGGCTCAATCCCCAGTATGGGGCATGCAGGAGGCAGCCAATCAATGATTCTGTCTTATCATTGATGTTTCTCTCTCTCCCTCTCCTTTCCTTCTGAAATAAGTAAAAATATATTTAAAAAGAAATAAAAAGATAATGAGGAGCCTGGCTAGGCTCCTCAGTTGGTTGGAGCGTCATCCCATGCACCAAAAAGTTGTGGATTTGATCCCCACTCAGGGCACACACCTTGATTACAAGTTTGGTTCCTGGTCAGGGCACATATGGAAGGTAAACAATGATGTTTTCTCTCACATTGATATCTCTCTCTCTCTCTCTCTCAAAAAATCAATAAAAAAGACATATCCTTGGGTGAGGATTAAAAATAAAAAAAGGTGACAAGAAAGGCTTTGCCAAAGGTCTGAAGGAGACCCTGAAAAAGAAGCCAAACAGGAGGAGGATAGCCCCCAAAAGGTCTGAGGAAGTCTTGGAAAGAGAATCGGAAGACTGCTTTGGAAAAGGTGGCTCCAAAAAATAATTAGAAGAACATGGTGTTGAAAAGTTAGGAGAAATGACCCTGAAAATTTAGAGTCTGAGGATAATGGGTCTGAGAGAATGAGGAGAAAAGCGCTGAGTATGAAGACCCAGATGCAAAGGAAGAAGATGAATATGAAAACGGATTTGTTGATGCATCAGATGGCGAAGAGGAGGAAGACAATGCAGAAGCAGAGGGTCTGACAATGCTGAGGAAGAGGAGGAGGATGATGCAGGTGAACAGCTGTGGGAAGACGAGGATGCCAACAAGATGGTGTTTGATGAGGAGGCCCAGTGAGGGGTGCATGTTGAGTCCCATGTGAGGGGCTCTGCAGGGGTGTTAGCAACAAGGAAGGGCCCTGTCCACAGCAGAGGCTTTGTCCTCAGAGGTGGTGATGATGATGATGATGATGATGATGATGATGAAGATGATGATGATGATGATGATGAAGATGAGAAGCAGGAGGAGGAGGAGATCGGATCTCTATAACATGTTTTTGTGGAGACACCTCCATCTCCCCCGGCGTTCTCTGTGGGGGTAATTATTAGTGGTGTTACATGAACACATGCATTGTGATAGGAAGCCATCAGACTATTGTTTAGGAATTTTCATTGTAATTAGCACTCAATGATTTTAAATATAATTTAAATGGCTATTCAATTAAAACTCATGGTCATAATACAAATTTTTTTAAAAATAAAAGAAGTGCAAACAGCACTAAAACGCTAGCTATGGAAAGATTGAAGTTTCCTATGAAAAAAACAGAAACTCAAGTTATGAAATAAAACAAACACAAATTAACAAGTGCAGCTTAATGTGAAGAGGAATATCTGAAAACAACATTACCCATGAAGTATGAATATAGGGAGAGGGACAGATATCAGAAAGGAAAGCAAGCCTGGGTGAATAATGGTATTAGAATAGAATTCAATAGGACCTGCTGATTAGAGAAATTTTGGACCTGGCTGTATATCCCTCTGAAGAAACCCATTCGCACACCTCAGTAAACGGATCCAGTGAACTTGTTGTAACTGAGTTTTATTAGAGCAGCATCTTCTCTTCCCGTGCGCTTGCATCGCCTAGTGTGTTGTTCACATGATGTTACTGCCCAAAGTACCAAGAGCGCGTGCAGGGGATGGGCACTTCCTTCCAGATAGTCTCCAGCCTCTGGGCCCAAGATGCCACCATCTGCTTTCTTTCCTCTTCTGATGCAGTCTCAGGAGCAAAACTGATCTGGGGGGCGAGCACTTTAAATCCACAGAAGTGCAAGGTGCCATGCTACAGCCACAAAGCAGGAAGAATTGATTGGAAGCCACACCCTTACACAGCACTCAGATGAATAATTAAAGGGGGAGATGATATGAAATAAAACTTCAAAAACACAACTGAAAACCTTGAATGCTACTGGGTAACTAAAAACCACGAAGTGCCCTATTACCTTAGGATGCTATTACCGGGGAGATGAAGAATTCTGGGCAACAAGAAGTTCCAAATTCTATTCTGTTCATTGATCTTTGTTACTGACTCAGGCAGTGAACTTTATGGTTTTGACTGACTAGGCAAATTAGTATCCAATTACATGATAGATTATTCTAGAATGAGATTATTCTAGCTATAATGTGCACTCTGGAGGGTTTCTTAAGTTATGTATTAAATAAAAACAGTAAGAAGTTTGAAGCAACATTTATAGTATACCATTTAGGTGAAAAAATACAA
>NW_006292916.1:125368-126325 GCF_000327345.1 Myotis davidii | reverse complement strand
CAGCCCCGACCGGGGCAATCCTGTTATCTGCAGAGCAGACTCCAGCTAACCAGGCTTGTCCTAGCTTCCACCCAAACAATATTGTAGCCTGTCATTATAATTTGTGTTGCCCCTATTGGCCAACCTTTTCAGTGCTGCTAAGTCAAAAAATTAAAAAGGGTAAAATGTTATAATTTCCTGTATCCAGATGGAGTCAAAATGATCTGGGTTTCAGGCTTCAGTCCCACCTCATTTTGCACCTGGGGAAGCTGTGGGGGAAGGGTGGGGTGCGGTGCAATGGCTACCTGGAGGGGCCACAAGAAGTATTTAAAATCTCCGCTGACTCCAGTTTTCGTGTACATCTCGGCCATGCTGCCCGTGGTTATGGAAAGGAGGGCCAGTTTACCCTGCGGAGGAGAAAGCACATGTGTCATGTGAACCCCAGAGGAGGAGACAAATAAATGTCACTGTGACTCCAGCACAGAGCTCCGCAATGACCAGGAGGGGCATCTGGGGAGGGGCAAATATAACATTCCCACTTCCAGGAAGGCCAGCTACAGGTGACAGCTGCCCCAGTGGGAGGCAGGGAGGGAGCAATCAGAGGGAAGAGTCTGATCTCCCACCTCTGGCAGAAGGTGGGCTCAGCTCTGCAGGTGAGAAGTGGGTAAGGCCGGCGGGGACCTGGAGGGCTGGGAGTTGGGACCTGAAGGAGGTCAGGTCAGGCCCACACATGGCACCACTCAGCAAATGTTAGCACACTCTGGCCCAAGCCGGATCTTTGTGACTTAGTGTTTTCTTTATATGCACTATTTTCTGAAGCTTTTAGAATTTTAATAATCATGTATTTTAATAAGAAATTCATAGCTAAAGGCCATAACAAGAGATAGGGAAGGCCACTTCATAATACTAAGGGGATCAATACAACAAGAAGATATAACCCTGGTAAACATATATGCACCCAATGCAGGAGCACCCAAA
>NW_006292916.1:115721-122174 GCF_000327345.1 Myotis davidii | reverse complement strand
TGGACATAAGACACTGGGGAATAGGGGAGGCTAGGGGACTGTCTAGGGCGGGGGGAAAAAATGGACACATATGTAATACGATAGGGGAGGCTAGGGGACTAAAAAAAAAAAAGAAAAAAAAAAGAAATTCATAGCTGCCACGTGTTGGGTATGTACCAGCTTCCATGGGAAGCTCTGAGAGACGAACTGAGAGGGGAGCAGAGCCGCCAGCCCTCTCGAAGTCAGGGCTGCGCACCATGTGGCCCACTTTGAGACCATTGTTATAATCTGATTATTATTGAGAATATAGGCATGCCATTTATACAGCTTTGCTAATTTAATACTTTCCAAGTCTGTTCCCCACTGATTGATGTGGGAAGGGACTGGACACAGGCAGTCTGGACGCATGCCCAGTAAAGAGAAGATGTTTATCTGTCGATCACACCTGGGAACAGGTAATTGGCCAGAATGAGTGGGGCCACTGCGAGGGCATGAAACCTGAATATTTAAACAGGTGCACAAAGGTGCACGCTCTCTTGGTTCTCTGTCTGGAGCACTGGGCTTCCGGCTCTCCTGTTGCAGGGAGTGTCCTCCCTTGCACCCATATGGCTCATGGCCATGTGGAACCCAAACTATAGGCTAATGGAATTTGATTAACTGATGCTGAACTGGACCCAGCTGCAACATGGAACAGACACTTTGGACACTGGCTTTGCTTTTGGAGCTGCTGGAACCTCAGCGGCCCCCTCTTCAGGACTGGGTTAAGTGGCATCAGACATTACAACCCTAGGAATGGAACTCCATGCTAGTAATGCTTTCTCTCACATCTCATTCACCTGGAGGGTATTCTGAAAATACCCATTTCAGCAGTACACAAAAACCCCACTCCCACTCGTGTGCACCCAGCCCACTAATTTCTCTAGCAACAACACCACCCTCCTAGCAAAACTTCAGGCCCTCACAGCCATACATGTAGTGCACTGTGGCTGTGTCTGTCCCCTCCCTAGAGACAGAACTCTGAGGCTTCAGAAACAATGCTTTTATTCACCCACATGCAGCGCACAGGGCTTTCTGTGCCCATAGTTGGTGCTCAATCAATATTTGTTTTTTAAAAAGTAAACTAGAAATATAACTCGATGAGATGCGCTCTGTCCCTCCCTCAGTCTATAGTGATCCTTACCCAGCACATACCTTGAGAAACCCGGAATCATAGAATCCTGGGAGGTCGAAGGCAAACCCCTGGCACAGCACCCTGTCCATCCAGCCCTTCAGGATGGCCGGCACGCTGGACCAGTACAGCGGGAACTGGGGACAACACCAAGGACAAACAAATGCTGCGGTTGTCTCAGGCTCCGTGGTTCAGTCTATCTGACTCAAGGAATCCCGCTGCCCGCTTGCAGTGGGACTGAGCAGGCGAGTGTAACCCACGGGGCAGCACAAGTTGAGGACATTTCTTCTTCCCTTTCAGTGTGAGGAATGCAGTGTGGGTTTGAGAAGGTGGAGTGGGGTGGGGCAGAGTGGACAATCGTCCTGGCTGCTGTCACAGGTGCCTCTGCATCCCCTACAACAGCCCCCTTACGCTGGACCCCGAGCAGACGGGGAGGCGCTCAGAAGCTCTGCTAGACTCCGATCTGTGGTGGCAGCCTGTGGCCAACACAATGGAAGGGACATGAGGAAGGGTGTGGAAATAGATTCTGCCCCTTTGTGGCCTGGGGGGAGCTGCTGGCATCTGGAAATCAGACTGAGTTAGGTTCTGAGAAGCTCCAGGTTTAACACAAACTAAAGCCTTACCCTCAGATCCCATACACCAGCAGTAAGCTCTCCCCGAAGTTTTCATGTTCTCCTGGAAGCCCTGACACTATGTCCAATAATGCCATCAATGCAAAGAGATGGACACAGACAAGAACCAGTTACTAAAGGTGAAAGGAGGCCTGTGCTTCATGTGTTTTCACTCTAACTCACACTCAAACTCGGGACTTGCACTGATCTAAGCTTCACAACCTACTTCTGTGTGATATTGGCAAGTTACTTAACCTGTCTGTGCCTCCTTTTCCTAATTTGCAAATAGGGCTACTCCTGTCCCTAGCTCACAGCATTGTGGTGAGGGAGGATCTAGAACAGAGTAACTGCTCTGTGAAGAGTGAGATGTGTATGGTAGCAGTAGGAGTGGGGCTGAATGAAACAAATAATCCAACAATGCAGACCCTGTTGGTAAAGTATAAGGAAATGAGAAGGAGGGTAGAAGAAGAGAGGTGATATGGGGGGTTAAGAAAACAACTTAATAGTCTCAACAATAAAGATAAAGCTAAACAAAACAAAATAAAACAAAACAAACCATTATAAAAGGACAGGCCTTGGCTTGCTTAGCTACCCAGTTCCATGAGTGGTCAGTTGACCCCGGGAGTCAGGAAGGAGAACGAGAGCTGCTTGTGGTTCTGAGGCCAGAGTTGCTACAGCCCCATCATCCTTCTGCCAGAAAGAGGTGGCCTTGTTCTGCCCACTTCCTGCCCTCACCAGGGTTGGGAAGCAGATAATCTGGACCAATCAGTTCCATCTTGGAGACTCTGGATCTAGAGACTCCTGTCCTTGGTGTGAAGCTAGGGGAGGACAGAGTCAGCAGGTGGAGAGCAGATGAGACTCAGAGAAAGAAGAGCCTCTGTTTCCACTGTCCCTTGCCACCATCTGTCCTGGGTTCCAGGAGACCCAGGTGACCAGGGCTCTAAGAATAAATTCCCTTTTTTTCTAGTTTGACTTGTATGTCCATTACCCCAATGACTCCCAAAGAGTAAGTGTTGATATTGCTGCCAAGCTTAGGGTCACAACCTTGACTGCAAACCTTCTAGCTGTGGCAGGGAGTGGCCCTGATGAGTTAGGTCAGTTCTTGGGCCAGTTCTTTAGGTAGTGAATCCTGGCCATGGAACAATTTGTGAATGAATACAGGGATGGTGGGCGGGTGAGGCAACCAATGAGAGGCAGGAAACCAATAGATTTTCCTCTTAATGATCAGGATATTTAAGGCAGGAGCTGCATGTGACCTGCTGGTGTAGATAACGCTGGTTTTCCTCCAGCCCCTGCCTGTCTGGGGTGGGGAAAAGAGGGAAATGAAAGCAACATGATATGACATTTCTTGGACCATTGGGCTAAAGGCAAAATACTTCTATTTACTTGGGGGTCAGGATTTTGAATGAGTAATAGTGGCTATATGAATCTCCTTACCCAATTAGGCATAAATAAGTGTGCAAATGTGCTGAAAACATCAACACCACTTCTAGAAGTATGAAATCCAATATTTGGAAAGAGTTTATGCATAGAATGAATCTAATTCAGTATAATAATTAGAGGAAAACAAACCTGAAATATCACTAGATCAGCTTCCTGAACCTTCTTCTGCTCTTCAACTATGTCACTGGTAAGAGACTGCTTCTTGCAGGCTTCATATGCTTCCACCCCGTAACTGAAGACCTCGGGATTAGAGAGAGCACCTGGAGAGGAAGAGGCCAAATGTTCTCACTCTCAGGGCAACATCCACGGCCATCTAGGCCAAGTCCACTGGTGTCATTTACCCTGGACTCCCCAAAGCAAGTCATCAGATCGTCACTGAGACCCAACCAGGTATTCAGGCTATGGAATAAAAAGAAAGGAAGCTGCTGTCCTTACCTTGAAGGACTCAAAGTCCAGTAGGAGAAGGAGTGAAATAACTAACCAAATGATTAACATATGGTACAAAACAGAATTGGTCAGCGAGCTCAGTCCAGCGCTACAGCCCGATCAGCCTCACATCACACAGTCAAGATACATGTGGTCTAACTCTGAGTGTGTGCTAAGTACAGTGGTGACCCTCAGGGGCAGTGACCGGCTCTGTTTGGGTGGGTTAGCGAACATATCTCTGGGAATGGGCTTTGTGAACTGGGTTTTCAAGATGGAGCAGGAGTCACCAGGCAGCCTGGAACACTAGAGGGAAGTGGAAGGATGTTCTGGACAAAAGACACAAGGCACTTGACTGACAACCAGGTCAGCACATCTGAGGAGCTGGGGTGGAAATCCAGTAGGGATGCCTGTGATGTGTCTGCAGATGGGCCTCTGGCCTTGTGAGTTTTGCTAAGGAGCTTTAAGCTTTTCCTGCACATAGGGAGCCATGTAGTTTAAGAAGAGAAAAAATAAGTTCTGTGGTTTAGATTTAGAAAAGCTTCCTATAGCAGCAGGGGTATGAGAGCAAGCCTGGGGGTGGGGCGGAAGTCAGGTGGTAGCAGTGGGTGGGAGGAGGTTTTTCAGGGCTAGAACTTACAGTATCATCCAACAGCAACTAAGATGAAAGATGAGATATCTTGTTCTCTCACTTTAATTGGGCTCGTGTCACCTAGAATGACTCATCAGAAGGCATTCATCGGCATTAACCACAGGTTACCCTTTACTGAGCACATCCTCATTGTCAGGGGCAGCGCTCCACACACTCCACCTTCTCTATCTTCACAACACCGGGTGAGATGGGTATAAATCCCAACTACCAAAGGGGAAACTGAGACTAAAGAGAGGCCGGAGACTACTTCAATGCCCCAGGGCCCTAAGTGGCGGCAAAAGTGGGAGGATGAAGGTGCAGGTTTGAACCACTGTGCACTCGGGGTCTGGAGATGAGCCAGCAAGCTCCAGGTCGCTTGGAGAAGAGCCAAGAGGAGAACTGGACCCTCAGTGCTTCAATAGATTCACAATTTAAAAACTTCAGTGCTCTTTGCCACCTCTTTTAATCTACCTACATTTCATTGTCATTCAAAAAACACATGTTGAGTGCCTTTGCATAAGGTTCGTTATTGACAGGGAACCCTAGGAGAGTAACTGCCCTATAGATAGGTCAAAAGAGGTTACCTCTAATCTCATTATGGGCAAGGCCTTTAATTCAGGCCTTCCAGGTAGTTAAGGGAGGGGCAGAATTTTCTGTGGTAGAAAGTTTTATTTGCATGAAATTACATCCTTCACTTTCTTTTTTTAAAATATATTTTTATTAATTTCAGAGAGGAAGGGAGAGGGAGAGAGAGGTAGAAACACCAATGAGAGAGAATCATTGATTGGCTGCCTCCTGCACACACTCTACTGGGATCAAGCCTGCAACCCAGGCATGTTTCCTTGAACAGAATTGAACCCAGAACCCTTTGGTCCACAGGCCAACCCTCTATCCACTGATGGGTAGGGCCATCCCTCAGTTTCTTAAAGTCCCATTTCTAATCTAGGCCTAGAAGAGGTGCAGCTGGTGATTCAGCAGCAAAAAGCAAGGGCAGTGTCCAAAATTTCTGTTCCACAGTGGAGCTAGACTGGTACAACAGTCCATCAGCCCATTGTGTGGGGTCCACATGGCTCTGAGCCATGTGGGTGAATGCGAAAGAGCAGGAACACGAGAGCCTGGAAGCCTGGAGCACAAGAGGCAAGAGAGCAAGAGAGAGAACTCCCTCGTTTAGGAGCTTAAATTTATTAAATCTTTCCCTGCTTTCAGTGGCCACACCTCCTTTGGCAAATGACCGGTTCCCAGGTGTGATTGATAGATAAGTACCTTCCCTATGTCATCCAGATTTTACTGGGCATGCCTATAATATTTGGTGTCCCCTTTGCTCCTTTCCAGGTATTAATAACTGGGTTTATTATAATGGTATCACTTACATTCTCTCTTTAATTCCAAGTGCATAAAAGAAATTGCAAAACTGCCATTCTCAGGAGTACCCAAGAATGCTTCCTGGCAATGTTGTCAGTTTGGGTTCAAATAAACGTATAAAGTTTCTACAGGAATGGACATTCCTACCCTGGCAGTGTTAGGCACTTACATTTGTGTGAGTAAGGGAAATCCCTCATTGTACCAGGAAGAGGAAGACATCTACATCTCTAGAAACTGTTATCAATGGAGAAGGTTCAAACTTAAGTCTGCACAATCCTACCCTTGATTACTGTGCCTTTCCTGGTAACCTCTCATAACTGACTCTCCAACCCCAACGTCATTTTTTTTTTGCCTTTAAAGATGGTATTTAAGGTGCTGGCTTCTGCCATTTTGAAGAGCTACTCACTTTCCCGAGTCTCTCTCATGTATATGGGAAGAATAGAAGTTTAATTTGTTTTTCTTCTAATAATCTGTCTCATGTCAATTTAATTATTAGGCCAGCTAGAAGAACTTAGAAAGGGAGAGGAAAACTTTTCCTCCCCAACAATATCAAAGCAATAATTTTTATTAGTGTGGGTGTGAAGAGTCCTTTCTAAGCAAGAAGTAAATCCAGAGCCATAAAAGAAAGACTGACACATAGCTGGAAATAAAAGTTGGAAGCAACATAAATATAAATCAACATAGGAATGGGTAAATTATAATACATACTGTCATTAGCTAGTTATTAATAATAGGAAGGGAGCAAAGGGAAGGCCAGACATTAAAGCATGTCCATCTTATGGGGGAAGCATGGGCTGCTTCAGAGGGAAGCTGCAATTTCACACTCCAGGGAACCC
>NW_006292916.1:92108-115629 GCF_000327345.1 Myotis davidii | reverse complement strand
AGGGAAAGCACTTGCCTGTCAATCTAATCTGGGAACACAGATAATCGGCCAGAAGGGTGGAGCCACTACAAGCTCAGAAAATTTGGGAATGCATAATCCTTAAACAAAGGAATTTTCTCCCTCTGATTCCTCTGGCTTTGCTCCTGGTTACTTGCATTTGCCCCTGTTCCCTCCATACCCAATGGACTGCAGAAGCCATATGGCTCATGGCTGTGCGGACCCCACACATAAAGGACTGCAGTTGGGAACACAAGCTAAGCTAGCCTGATGCTTGATTGGACTGTGCAAATATGCTATGGAAACTCTGAACACTGGCTGTAATTCTAGCCCCACTGAGACAAGACTGAAGCCTTTCCTTGGTGGATGGATGGAGATGGGACCATGAAAATTCAGGTGTTTTATTTCACGCAAATAAATATCACTAATTCTCCCATGCAAATCTCAGAAAATTGCTTTACTTGTGACATCGTGAGAATCCCACTCCCACCAGCAACAGGCAAGGAAACAAAGAGCTCCCCACTGATAACAATACCAGGGAGTGCTACAAAATCTTTAAAAAGACTTCTAAGGAATAAAGTAAGTAACAATGGCTGTGTTTATATCTCTGTCTATAGATTTTCTAATCATATACATTAATATAAATTCTTTTTTTAAATATTTAGAATAAGCCGAAACCGGTTTGGCTCAGTGGATAGAGTGTCGGCCTGCGGACTGAAAGGTCCCAGGTTCGATTCCGGTCAAGGGCATGTACCTTGGTTGCGGGCACATCCCCGGTGGGGAGTGTGCAGGAGGCAGCTGGTCAATGATTCTCTCTCATCGATGTTTCTAACTCTCTATCTCTCTCCTTTCCTCTCTGTAAAAACTCAATAAAATATATTTTAAAAAAAATAAATATTTAGAATAAGGTCTACAAGGATCCATACCAGAAAGTTAAGCTTACTTGACTCTGGGTACAGTGTAGTTATATGTAAAAATAGTTGATTGATTTATTAATAGAAAATAAAGAGCTGGAGAGGCAAGGATGTCAGCTATTATCTTCAGTACTAAATACTAAATGTGGAGATCTCGTTAATGCAATTACAAACAAAAGGAAGTTTAAGATATTAAACAGTGGAAAAGTAGAGGTGAAATGATCCTTATTTGCAGATTATGTGATTGTATATTGGAAACGCACAGAGCATCACCTAAAAACTACCACAGACAGTAAGTAAATGAGCAATGGTTGGATGCACACACACGTGGATGCAGAGGTATATACCAAGATTAATCCTCTCTACACAGAGAAACAAAAACCAGTCCATAAGAATCAGGCAAGATCTCTATAAAGAAAACTTATTTGATTTGGAGGGTTGTAAAAAAGACATGAGCAAATGAAAGGCTATATAATTTTCTCAGATAGAAAGAATAGGCATCATAAAAGTTCACCTATAAATTTATCTACTAATTTAATTGATTTTTTAGAGAAAGGGACAGAGAGAGAGAAACAATGATGTGAGAGTGAAACATTGATCAGTTGCCTCCTGCTGGTACCACCACTTGGTATTGAACCTACACCTGGATATATGCCCTGACCAGGAATCAAACCCGCCACCTTCTGGCATATGGGATGACGCTCCAATCAACTGAGATACACCGGCTAGAGCTCATCTGTAAATTTAATGGGATCGGAATTAAAATATCATCTGGTTACTTAGTGAATCTAGAAACCTAATTCAAAAGATTTAATGGAAAAGTAAAGTAAAAATAGAAAATAAGGGAAATGAGGGTGACATAACTCTATCATATATTAAATTTGCCAAAATAAATAAAGTCATGTGGTAGAAAATAAACAAAGTCATGGACAGAAAACAAAGAGAAACTATAAAGTAGTGTGGATGAAAGGGGCCACATACTTAACCAGACAAGCTAAGCGAAGGCCTGCAGAGCAGGGCTTATAAACTCAGACACCAAAAATAACCACATAGCATGGTCTGAAATGCAAACATTCTAACTAATAGCAGGTCATGTCCTAGGCTAGAATCTTCTGTGACAAAGGTCAATTCTGACCTTGATTGAGCCTGTCTAGTGTCTTTTTGCATCTACCATGACATGCCTTTGGAATGTCAAGGTTAATTCCCTTTTTCCTGACCCCTCCTGGCACAACCACAGCACCAGGGCAGAGACCACAAATTCTCTCATTGTTCTTGTTATCATGTTTATTATTGACTGTTAACTATCCCATACCCAAATAAAATAAGTATATGTCTATCCATTTTACTTTTTATCCACTCCTAGAGATTTCTCTGCATTGTTTTCTCCTGCTTCCCTAATCCATCACCAATGAATTTCATGTTACCCCTTACATCTTGTCCTTTGATTCTAATTCATAACATAAGTGGTAAAACTGCCATTTTCCTAATCCATTGAGATTTTGCTTCCCAGCAATTATTGTCAGTTTGGCTCAAATAAACTCATAAAAGTTCTCTAAAGGTTTGAATGTTTGTTATGTTGAAAATAGAGTGAAATGTAAGTGGAAATTTAGATTACAATGAAGGTGGCATTTTAAATCAGGGTAAATAGCTGGATCATGCAATAAATGGTAGGAGAAAACTGAGTAGATAGTTGGGAAATACTTGGACTCATGCCTCACATTAGACACTGAAATAAATTTTGAATGGATAAAGTTTGTAATTTTAAAAAGTAGAATCTGTAAAATACTACAAGAAACTATAAAACTTTTAAAAAATAAACTTAGAGTTTATTGTTGTATATTCATTTTCATTGGTTTCCAGGAAGTTTTTTATTTCTTTCTTGATCTCATGGTAACCCAGTCATCTTACAAATGCAAAATCCAGATCTTAGAAAGTTTGACCTTTGATCAAAAGCCAACTAATTAAAACTAAGTAAAATCCTGCATGGAAAAAAAAGATAATACCATAAGCACAGTAAAAAACAAACAAAAAAAATGGTGGAAATGTATTTACAATTCAAATCCCACACTAAATGCTAATTTTATAATATATAAAGAGCTCTTTAAAATCAATAAGAAAAGGGAGGATTCTAAAATGGTGGCAGAATAAGTGGAAGCTACACTGACAGTCTCCCAGGACCAAAGTAGAAATACAACTAAAATACAGAAAAACTACCCAGAAAAATTAACTGAGGACTCTGAGCTCCAACCCCAGAGTCCCCGAGGACAGAAAGAACCCTAATAATCAAGGACAGAAAGTGGAGACTGCATAGAAACTGGTAGGAAGTGTGGAAGGGCTGAGCCCTCACAGACAGCAGCTGAAGGTATGGAGGGATATCTCAGCTTTGGGAAGTTCCCAATGAGAACCCTGAGTCTAAATGCCAAGCTGGGCTCCACAGAACAGAGAGCCAGAATTGAGAAAGGTGCCCACAGAACACCTGGCTGTTAATAGCAGTAGGATTGCTGTAGGCCAGGGAGAGGCAGCTAGAAATGCAGACACCCTCTTAAAAGTCAAATACAAAAAATTCTGTGTGCAGCCACTCACCTTGGGCTTTGGCATAGGGGGGGCAGAGTGGACTGGAGCTGTGTGACGAGAGTCCAGAGTTGGGGGCTCTGGGGTTGGAGCTCAGAGTGCAGGCACCCTGATTTCATGTGCTGAGTCATTACCTCACGCTGTGGAGGACATCTTTGTCTGGCAGATCTTTGCTTTCCAGGCAGTTTTTGCCTGGAAGAAGGCAGTTGCCCCACCTTGTTGGAAGACCTCTATCACTACCCTGATGTTGATAGCCTGAAGCTAACAAAGCTTGAGTGTCAATTGAACTGAAGGCAGAGGAAGATCTCTGCTGGCTCTGAGTCTCTGCCTGATCTTCTTTTGGGCCTAAGGCTAGGAAAAGCAGACCCTGGTGCACATCTTGGTCCTTTCCAAAGGCACAAAGCCCCAGCAGAGGGAGCCACAAGATGTGTATTGCGGATAGGTCCAGGAGGGTACTCAGGGAAAATCTCAGTGTCTGACATTGTCCTCTACTAGAAACTGGGAGTCATAGTGGATCTACCTAATACATAGACACAAACCCAAACAGGCAGTCAAATGGGGAGACAAAAAAAAAAAAGCCCCAAATGAAAGAACAAGAGAATTCTCAAGAAGAGCTAAACAAAATGGACATAAGAAATTTATCAGATATAGAGTTCAGAATAATGATGGCAAAGATGATCAACAATATGAATAAAGATGAAAAAAAGATGACTGGGTTACCATGAGATCAAGAAAGAAATAAAAAACTTCCTGGAAACCAATGAAAATGAATATACAACAACCCAAAAATCTCTGGGTCACACAAAAGAAGTTTTGAGAGGGAAGTTCATAGCACTACAGGCCTACCTCAGAAAACAAGAAAAATTTAAAAAAAAACCCACCATTTAACCCTACAACTTAAAGAATTAGAAAGAGAACAAGAGAAGCCCAGAGTACATAGATACTTCGAGTGAGACATCTAGAAATCTTCTTGATGCCTGTCTTCTGAACTCAGAACCTGGGATTATAATATGCTCCAATCACTAACCAAAACTTCTGTTCTTATAGAGATGACTCTCCTAAATACCTGATCACGTAGACCAAAGGCCTAACTTTGGGAACCCATAGGCATCACTGACTCCTGAAATGAGACACAGCTGTTTAAATGAACTAAACTCTTCTCAAGACTGAGTCTGGTTTAACAAGAACTAAAACAACCTACCAACCCATCTTCTGAAACGTGAACTTTTCAGGAAATTTTAATGGCAAGACTGAAGGAGTTCAGGACAGGCCACTTGACGTGAATTATTTTGAGCTGAAGGTCACTGAGAACCTGCTGGCCCACAAACAACTTTTACCTCTCCCTGAGGGAATTTAAATTAGGACCTTGCCTATAATAAGTGTTATAAGCAGAAATAACTTTTTATAGGGCAGGGCAGACTTCTAATTACTGAACACCTGCTCTTCTTATTGTCCTGCAATGACCTTCGTCCCCTCTGAAGCCCCAAGGTGCCTTACTTCATCCTTAGCTCAGAATGCCATACGTACTGCATTTTTCCTTTCTGTCTCTGAACCTCTCATGTATGTTGGGTTCCCATAGGTGTGTATGTACATAATTAAATTTTGTTATTTTTTCTTGTTGATCCGTCTCATATTTATTGGACCAGAGGACAAAGGAAAATTTCTTCCTCCCCATAATAGTAAAACTCACTTATTAGAATGAGAAAAATGCAAATTAGAACTATACCAGGAGCCAATTTTTTCATGTGTCAGATTCCCAATTTTCAAAAATTGATAACACTTTTGGAGACAGTGAAGAAATGAGCACTTGCAAGCATTGCTGGTAGGAGTGTAAACTGGTTCAACATTTATGGTAAGCAATTTGATATTACTTATGAAAATTAAAAGTGCACATTCTCCAACACCAGCCATTTCACTACTATATCTACTAGCATATGTAGGACAACACATGTGGTGATGATTATTCACTACAGCACTGTTTATAACAGCAAAAGGTGGACAACAATCTAACATGCCCTTGAGTAGGGGCTACTTAAACTATGACATTCAAACAATGGAATAGTTTGTAGCAGTGAAAAAGGAAAGCAATGTGCAAATCAATGGATATAATATACTACCATTTTTTTTAAAAAAGTGGAGAATATACCTGTAATTGCTTTATACAGCACAGACTGTCCTTGGAAGGATAGTGAGAAAATGGGTAACACTCATTACCTCAGGGCCAGAGAAAGTGGTGTCCACGGGATAGTAAACAAACTTGCACTGTGGAATTCTCCACTTGAGAATTGTATATTATGTGTGCTGGTTATTTTTTTTTCTCTAAAATTTTTTTAAATTACAAAAATAAAAAGTAAGAAAACAAATAATCTGACTTAAAAATGGTCAGAGGACTTTAATAAATATTTTTCCAAGGAAGACATATAAATGACCAACAGGTACATGAAAAGATGTTAAACTTCACTAGCTATTGGAGAAATGCAAATCAAAACCACAATGAGATACCACCTAACACCTGTTATAAAAAAGACAAGAAATAACCAGTGTTGGCAAGGATGTGGAGAAAAGGGAACCCCTTGTGCTCTATTGGTGAGAATATAATTTGGTGAATCCATTATGGAAAATAGCATGGAGGGTCCTCAAAAAATTAAAACTAGATCTACCTTATGTCTCAGCAATTTCACTTCTGGGTATTTATCCAAAGGAAACAAAAAACACTAATTTGAAAAAATATAGGGTCCTCGTGTTCATTATAGCGTTATTTACAATAGCTAAGGCATGGAAACAACCTAATGTCCATCAGTGAATACATAGATAAAGAAAATGTGGTATATATACAATGGAATGCTATTACTCTGCCACAAAGAAAGAATGAAACCTCACCATTTGAAACAATATGGGTGGACCTACAGGGTATTATGCTAAGTGAAATAAGTCAGACAGAAAAAGATGCATATTGCATGATCTCACTTACACATGGAATGTATATTAAAAAAAAAAAAAAAAAGAACAAACAAAACACCAAAAACCAAACGAAAATAACTGAGTTCATGGATATAGAGAACAGATTGGTGGGTTTCTGAGGCAGGGATTGGGGAGTGGGCCATACAGATGAAGGGGGTTAAAGGTACAATATTTAGTTATAAAATGAGTAAGTCATGGAGATGTTATGTACAGCACAGTGACTACAGCAAATAAGCCTCTATTGCTCATTGGAAAATAGCTGCATGGTAGATCTTAAAAGTGCTTATCACAAGGAAAGGAATTTGTAATTATGTGAGGTGATGAGTGTTAACTGGACTTATTGTGGTCATCATTTTGCAATGCATACAAATATTGAATCTTTACATTGTAAAGCTGAAACTAATGTTCTATCAGTTGTACCTCAATAAAAAAATGCACACACACAAAGAAAGAAATTTTAAAAGACACAGCTTGTGTCCCGTGACTTACCAGTGATATCATTCCTTGTGGCTCTTGGCTCAAAATCCATGGCATAGAGGTCAGACACGGTGACGGTGCAGCCCTGCTTGCTCAAGGTCTCCACAGCCACTTTCTTCAGACAGCCGTTGAAAGACCGGGGCTCCTGGTGCGCATAGACGATGAGCACTTTCTTACCTAAGTCCAGAGAAGAAACGGTTTCTCTTAAAGAGCGATTCTTCTTTGTCAAAATTCAAAAAGACTAAAACAGAAATGACATGTGTAGGAGCATTACAGCATTTGGAGCTAAGAAGTACCAACCTTTTCAGTGGGTGAGGTTTTAATCCAGTTATAGCATAGCTCATGGGTACTTGAGTTTACTAATATGCAAATATACAATGGGTCCAATTATGATTGGTCAAAACTCACACAACCAGGTTCTTCCAAAGCCCAATCTAGCTTGGTTATCCTCTGAGAAGTTGAAGCCCTGTTCCCAAACTCAATGAAATGAAAAGCTCCCTGACTCATGTTTTGTGCTAACCCTATGTGGGCAGGTATCAGCTATTGACACACAGTCTTGCTTTTTTTCCTCCAGCCCCATTGAAATGTCACACTTAAACAAGATGTGAAAAACTGGACTCCTAGTACACTCCAGGGAAGACAGGGCCGTAAGGAGTCCAGCTTTTGGATGTGAGAAGACAAGAAGTGTAAGAGTCAGGTCTTATGGGTCCTGGCTGTGTCACTATTACCAATAGCTCCTGAAGCAGTATTGTCCTTGCTAGAAGATAACTTGAAATTATGCTCTGATTTTTTTGCAAGAGGTAGCTCTGATGATTTGCTTAAATTTTCCCAGGTAAAGTCTAAGGCCAAGTATTTAAACTGTTGATTTAAAATGTTCAGTTTAGGTCCTTAAGGAGAAAATATAAAGGTTAGTTCGAAGCAAACAATTTTGGGGCATTCCACTGAGTATAAAGGTTAAATTCCATGAGTTAATGATATACTTTTTTTTTTTTTAATTTTAACTTCTCAGACTCATTAGCCATGAATGGAGTCTACTTGGGAAAATGGATACAAATAAAATATTTAGACCAATGGTTCTCAACTAGGGCAGTGCTGCTTCCCAGGAGATATTTCACAATAATTGGAGACATTTTCCGTTTTCATGGCTGGGAGGGTTCAGAGGATACGGGGCGGGGGGGCGGGGTGCAGGGGAACTTTTGGCATCTGATAGAGCCCCAAGAATGCTGCACAAAACAAAGGGTTTTCTGGCCCAAAATGTCAGTAGTGCTGAGGTGGAAAACCCCAATCTATAGTATCATATGTAAGGTGTACCATTATGTTCTGAAATTAAAAGATTTTTATGTTATACTAGTGTCCTAGTGCACAGATTCATGCACATTGAAAGGAAATTTATTAGAAGAAATATTTTAATATTGCTATTCACCCTTTCTCTATAATAGAAGTGTCAACCAAATTTATGATTGACAATGACAGATCAAAACATACGCATGCGATTGGCGCCAGTGAGAGCTTTATATTTATCACACATGCACAAGTCAATTCAGCCTTTTATATAGAATAAACTTGCTTAATTAGACTTGCTTTCTGATTTAGCATTTTTTCCAGCCCAGTGAAGCACCCCAGGACTGGCAGCTGGGCTGCCCACGGGGCCTGGTGAGAGCTGCTGGCTCCCTGGGCTCTGTGCAGCCCCTCTCCCTTAAAGCAAGTCATGTTCCTGGGCTGAAGAAACTCCAAGGAGACGAGTTGCTAGGGAAAGGAAGCTGGGTTTTGCTATGTGACATCATTACCCGGCACCCACAGTGACTGTTTCTGGGCTGGGCTGGGCTGGGCTATGGGCCACATTTTGCACCATGGGGTCTTGGCAGTGTTGGCTGTGATTTGGTGGGCTGTCACTCCAGGATGGTGGTGGGGTCTGTGTTCCACTTGGGGGAAGCCAAGTGTTGCTTTGTGGCGCCAGGTCCATGGTGCCGTTTATTTTTAAATGGCCAGTGTGCATCTTGGCAGCTCCTGCATTGAGTGTCTGCCCCCTGGTGGTCAGTGTCTGTCATAGCTACTGGTTGGATGGACACTTAGCCTTTTATATATATAGATTGTTGAGAGAAAAAAAGATGTAGCAGAATGGGGCCATGAGCAGGGAGGCAAGTAAAGATGGGGAGTTATATTGAATTTTTAACCATGGTTACCCAGGGGGCTCATTCACGCAACTATATATTGAGCATCTACTATTCCCTGGGGTCATTCCAGAGATTGGATAAGCATGGCTCTTACTTTGGAGGAACTTATATTTTGGTAGGATTTAAATAAATAATAAAATAAGTAAGAAAATAAAAAAAATAAAGTAATTCCAGGTAGTGATCCATATAAACAAAACAAGTATTATACACTTCAGTGTTATTTAGATTTTTTCTAACAACATATTCAACTTTTACTTAAAATTTTAATTTAGAAAAGTTAATAGCTAATAGTCACCTGCCATGTTCTAGGCAGATGGATTTCTCTCTGACAGGTCACAGAGGAGGTTTGCTTTAATCCTAGGCACAGAAGGATTCTGTGTGGTGAGCCCCAGGCTTTCAGATGTAGTCAGTCTCCTCAGGCCCCAACAACCTAGAAGAGAAAAAACAAACACTTGAGGGAGGTGGGGAGACAAGGAGGTGAGGTTGAAGTACTGGCTCCAGGCCTCACCACCACTTTCTGAAGGACAGGCAAATAGATCAGCAAAAGGTTTTTTAGGAGAGGCCAGGCGCCAGTGAAGAAGCTGGTGGTGAATGGGCAGAAAAAGAAGTGGATTCTGAAGTTCACCAGTGACTGCTCTACTCTGTAGCAAACAGAATCACAGCTGGGAAATTTGGTGGAGGCACTGTAACCAGTGAAAGAAGCAAGAGCGAGATCACTGTAACCTCTGAGGGGCCTTCTTCCAAAAGGTATTTGAAATATGTCACCTAACTCCAAAGCCAGATAAAGACACTACAAAGAAAGAGAATTACAGGCCAATATCTCTGATGACCACAGATGCTAAAATCCTCAACAAAATATTAGCAAATCAAACCCAGCAATATATGAAAAAGCTCATACACCATGATCAAATGGGATTTATTCCAGGGATGCAAGGCCGGTACAATATTCACAAATCAGTAATGTGATACGTTACATAAAAAATTGAAAGACAAAAACCAGATGTTCATATCAATAGATGTAGCAAAAGCATCTGACAAAATCAATCATCCTTTTTTTGATAACAACTCTCAGTAAAGGGAATAGAGAGATCTGACTTCAACATAATAAAGGCCATATATAACAAACCTACAGCCAACATAATACTCAATAGGGAAAAACTAAAAGCATTTCCCCTTAGAACAGGAACAAGACAAGGATGTCTGCTTTTCACCACTCTTATTCAACATAGTTCTGGAAGTCCTGGCCACAGCAATCAGACAAGAAGAGGAGACAAAAGACATCCAAATTGGAAAGGAGGAAGTAAAACTGTCATTATTCACAGATGACATGATATTGTACATAGAAAATCCTAAAGACTCCACCAGGAAACTCCTACATTTAATAAATGAATTCAGTAAGGTAGCAGGATACAAAATCAACCTCCAGAAATCGACGGCATTTTTATATACCAATAATGAACTCTCAGAAAGAGAAACTAAAAAAGCAATCCCATTTACCACTGTAACAACAACAAAATAATATACCTAGGAATAAACTTAAACAAGGAAGTAAAAGACCTGTACTTGGAAAATGATAGGACATTGAAAAAAGAAATAGAGGGAGATACAAATAAATGGAAGAATATACTGTGTTCATGGATTGAAAGAATTAACATCATTAAAATGTCTATATTGCCCTAACCGGTTTGGCTCAGTGGATAGAGCGTCAGCCTGTGTACTCAAGGGTCCCAGGTTCGATTCCGGTCAATAGCATGTACCTTGGTTGCCGGCACATCCCCAGTAGGGGGTGTGCAGGAGGCAGCTAATCGATGCTATTTACACACCCATGATGAACTCACAGAAAGAGAAATGAAAAAAAAAAAAAATCCCATTTACCACTGCACCAAAAAAATTAAGATACCTAGGAATAAACTTAAATAAGGACATAAAAGACCTGTACTTGGAAAACTACAGGACATTGAAAAAAGAGATAGAGGAAGACATAAACAAATGGAAGAACATACCATGTTCATGAATTGGTAGAATCAATATCATTGAAATGTCTATACTACCCAAAGCAATATATAAATATTGTTGCTGTGCATTACTTCTGAATCAGTACCCAGAAGCTGTTGTGTTTTCACTTTGCCTCTTTACACACTGGCAGGCTCTGTGCCTGTCACTCCAGGTAGATAGCATTTCACTAGGTAACCAGACCTCTGTCTGCTTGCCCATTTGTGACCGTTTCTCCATTTCTGGACATTTTTATGTCCAGAACTATACACAGCACTGCTAGAAGCATATGATATTTAATACATGCCCCTTTCCATGTATTTTTTGGCTGATATTTTAAGGGAAATTAAAGGTTAAAGAAGCTGTTTAAAATGTTTAAAGGTTCCGTCACAGACTGCCACAATGTACTGGACAAAGGGCGAGCTGTGGGGCGCTGGCCTTATTTGGCACCCCCTTCACGAACTGATCTGAGCCTGTTTCGATAGTAAATGTCCTCACTTGTAATAGGGCTGAGAGCAGATCAGAGGAGCCTGTTACAACAGGCCTGGCATGCGGTAGGATTTCGGAAGAGGTCCGTAAAATCCTGACTTTGAGAGGGTCAGTGGGCCACGGTAGGAGGAACCATGGGGACCAGTGAGTCCACTCTGGCCGGGACGTGAAAATCCGCAGAGACCTCTCCAGCCTGCAGTCCCCGCCAAGAGCGCGCGCTGAGCTCCAGGAGCTGCGCCGGCCAAGCCCCCAGCCCACGGCAAGAGGAGGCACTCACCCACCCGAGCGGACGCCCCGGGAATGAAGCGTCGGGGCCGAACCCGCGTGGGCGGGAGGGAAGCTCCGGGCGTCCACGCCAGGTTCCGGCCGCTGGGGCCGCGCACTCGCAGCTGCCAGGCCGAGGACAGACTGCCCTGCTCGGCACAGACCCAGCGGCCAGGGGAACTTGGGTTGCAGGAGGCCTGGTCCCGGGCGCCCTGACCCTGGCTCCTCCCAGGGCTCCTCTCCCTCGCTCCGCCCCTGCCAGCTCCAGGGCCGTTCTGCCCGCCACCCTCTCCCCAAACCCCCCTCCGCCCCGCTGCGGCCGCGCCCCACCGACTACTGTGCTCCGCTCCTCAGACAATGCCCGCTGGTCACTACCCTGGCCCCGCCCTGTGCCCACTCCCTCTTCCCCTTGGATTGAAGCCGCACCTGTGTTGGCTGAGTGCCCTGGGGGACGGTGGGCCCACCGTGCTTGGAAGAGGGCTGCCCTGCTGCCCAGGTAGGGATCTAGGGTAAAAAGTGAAGGTACATATCTTAGCTATTGTAAGTAATGCTACATTGAACACAGGGGTGCATTTATCTTTTGAAATAGTGTTTTCGGATAAATTCCCCAAAGTGGAATTGCTGGGTTGTATGGTAATTCTAGTTTTAATTTTCCGAGGAAAATCCTTACTATTTCCCATTGTGATTCCACCAATTTACAGTCCCACCAACAGTGCAGGAGGGTTCCTTTTCCCCACATTCTGGCCAACATAGTAGTCCTTCTAACTGGTGTGAGGTGATAGCTCCCTGCGGTTTTGATTTGCATTTCCCCGATGATTAGTGATGTTGACCATTTTTTCATGCCTGTTGGCCATCTGTATGTCTTTGGAGAAATGTCTGTTCAGGTCCTCCACCCATGTCTAAATGAGATTGTTTTTTCTTTTTTTTTTTTTTATGTTGAACTGTATTCAGAAGTACAAGCTGCTAGTTATAAAAACATCACACTGATGTAAAGTACAGCATTAGGAATTTAGTCAATAATAGTAATAATGATGTGTGGTGCCAGGTAGGTACTTACTGTGGTCGTCGCTTTGTAAGGTATATAAATGTCTAAGCACTGTGTTGTACACCTAAAAGTAATATATTATTATATGATAACTATAATTTTGAAGTAAATTTTAAGGATGATGGGCCATGGCACAACACTTAGCAATAAAAAGGAATGAACTGATGATACAGCCAATGTCCTGTGTGAATCCCAGAGAATTATGAAGGGAAAAAAACCAATCCCAAAATGTTCCATACACTGTGTAACTGTACAATAACATGTACATGGTCCCACAAATTGTGTAATATTCTTGAAATGACAGCTTATACAAATGGAGAAGAGATTAGTGGTTGCCAGAGGTGAGGGAGGGGGTGGATGTGGCTATAAGAGGGCGACAATAGGAACCCCTGTGGTGATGGAAATGGTCTGTATCTGACTATCAATATGAATATCCTCATTGTAATATTATGCTGTAGTTTGGCCAGATGTTTTCTTTGGGAGAAACTGGATAAAGTGCACATGTGATGTGTATGTGTTACTTCCTACAGCTGCATATCAATTTAATTTTCTGAAAAGAAAAAATGTAATTAAAAAAACACACAGATGTTTCAAAGCCCAGGACATCCCCTAGAACAGTGGTCGGCAAACTGCAGCTCCGAGCCACATGCGGCTCTTTGGCCTCTTGAGTGTGGCTCTTCCGCAAAATACCGACTTCTGCGCATGGGCCACAGAGTTTACATTGCACTGTACGTGCGCGCCCGCACATGGTATTTTGTGGAAGAGCCACACTCAAGGGGCCAAAGAGCCACATGTGGCTTGCGAGCCGCAGTTTGCCGACCACTGCCCTAGAAGGTGGAAAGTTATGGAACCTGTGGATGTGTTTGTGTGTGTGTTTGTGGGGTGGGGGGAGGGGTTTGCTGATGAGCAGTTTGGGCTCATTGTCTCTTTTTTCCTCTTTCCACCTCTTGCTGGTTTGTGCCATCTCATTTGGCTGTCCATCTACCTTGATGACATCCCAAGGATTGTCCTCCAACTCTGCGCCTTGATTTCTGGTGTCCTTGGATGATTCTGTTCAAACAATAGGGCAGAAGTAAGGAATCCCCTGTGTTCTTAATGTTCCTCATGAGCACAAGTGCTGCTGTTTGTAGACGGTGTTGGGGTTGGTTTGTCTGCTGCTGCTGCTTTCCTTGTATTCAGGGAGGAGGATATGGTCTCTCTGAGATGCCCTCCTGCCAGCAGGGGACAGGGCCACCTTGCATTGTGAGCCTAGGAAGTCCTGGAAGCAGACTTTATTTCAGAATTACCTTTATCAGAGGAAAAGCACTCAAGGTATTTCCAAATATACTAGAATTCCAGAAAGATAACATTTGTTTTTGTTTCCCTTTTTTTTCTGGTTAAATTGGCTTAGGGGTCCTCAAATAATAGTTGTGTGGTAGAAAGTAAATGAGTCGCCCTAAGAAAGGTAGGTGCAGGTCAGGTTCTCTGGAATAACTGAAGGTAGATTTTCCTACAATGAGGGAAAGTAACCCTGGTGTCCAGTGGGAGGGGTGTATTTTGTCTTTTATGCTGTGAGATCTTCTAAGAAAACAACAGCTAGACCTCTGGGTGGTGTGGATCCCACGAAAGGGCCAGGGAGCTGTGGAATAGCAAGTGTTAGAAAATGCCTTGGAGACAAGTAAGTCTTTTTCAAGGAAATCACTTTTTTGAACCAAATCTTGGTCCTGTATTATATATGATTAAAGAGTGGTTACATGCCTTAACACCAAAGATAGAAAATTATAGTAATTATGACATTTTATCATATTTTTATGAAACATTTCACCTCTATTATATTTCACATCAAATATCAATGGAAGAAATCCCTTGTGTTTGTGTTCTAGCAAATTAAAAGTTTTTAAATGTTTTGTGTCAATGCAAAATCAAAAGAGAAGTACGTAAGAGGTGAATTGAGATGGTAACCAAACTAGAATTAAGGAAGACCAATGCAACACTATCTTGATGGCTGATAATTAGAAAATCTTAAATATATGTATTTTAAAAAAATAAATAAGAGAATGACAAAGCTTGAGAACAGAATTTATTCATTCATTCACTTTTTCATTCTTCATTAATTCAGAAAGTGTTTACACCTACTCTGTGTCAGTCACTATTTGGGGCCTGGAGGATTCAAATCTGAGCAAAAACAGACTCTGGTTCCTTGGTCCCCTGGAGTCATGGAACATACAAACTACTAGGGGAAATGGGAGCTAGTGCAAAGAATAATTGCAATCATCTTGTTGATTGGTGGCTGCCAAGACAGCTCAGGGCATCTTAATCTACATGTTATTGCCTCCTACTGGCCAAACACCTGAACAGCCCTAGGCTAATTCTCCCATTCTGACAATGGATTTGTATACAAAACCCTGACCCTTTGAAGTGTATATCTCTGCCTTGCTTCAGGACAATTTGTGTTAATAAAAAGCATGGGGTCCTGAGACTAAGAGATCTTAGTTTCCTTTAAACTACGCTCCTCTGACCCCCAAATGCCTTACAAAATTATATTTCGACTCTGGACTCCTATTTAATCTACGCACAGCCTTCTCCAGATTTCCTGAACCCTTCTTAATGCTGGAATAAGAACCCCGGCAGTTATGTGTTCTCCCTCAGTGCCAAAGTATACAGCCTGTCTTTTTCACAGACCTTAGGAATAGTAGATAATCATGCTATTAATCTCATTTGCTCCTAGGGAAAAATTAAATAATATAAGAGTAGAAGGGGGTCTCAGTTCCTGTTGGGGATTATTTATTTGCAGGCCTTTCTTTATAGATAGAAGCCTATTCAGGTCCCTCCCCAGCTTGCCAACCTCCCGCATCCCTCCCCGGTCCTGATTTTTATGGCTCCATTTTTATAAAAAGTATCAATATAAATATAGATGTTATATAAAATCCCAATATATAAAAACCCAGGGTCAAAACGACCAATCACAACCGAAGGCTGACCAACCTGGAAGTCCTTCAGTAAGTGCTGGGTTGCCTTGGTGACCCAGCACTGACTGCCCTGCTGCAGCCTGGAGACCCAGCGCTGACTGCCCAGGGGCTGAGACCCAGAGAGAGAGGCAGGGTCTGATCTGCAGCCTCACTGGCAACTATTCATCAGTACTTGCCTCTCTCTTTCTCTCCCTTTTTCTTCCCAGGCTTTGCCAGCAACTGAGCCTTTCTTTCTCTCCTGGCCTCCGTGGGATCTGCTGTTTTGCCCCGCCTCTCTGATCAGGCCCAGAGATGGGCCTGAAGATGCTGACTGAACGAATCAGAACCAAATGTGGATGCTGTGAAGAGCCAATGGCTGTCTAAAAGGTAGAGCTTTTGACGCTGACTGGCATAGGAACCGACCAATCAGAACCAAATGTGGGTGCTGTGAAGAACCAATGGCTGCCTAGGAAGTGGAGCTTTTGACGTTGATTGGCATAGGAACTGACCAATCAGAACCAAATGTGGGTGCTGTGACGAGCCAATGGCTGTCTTTTGACCAATCAGAACCAAATGTGGGTGCTGTGAAGAGCCAATGGCTGTCTAGGAGGTGGAGCTTTTGACGCTAACTGGCATAGGAACCGACAATTAACAACAAAATTGGCCATCAGAGGAGGGCAGTTGGGGGTGAGATCAGGCCAGCAGGGGAGGGCAGTTGGGGGCGATCAGGCCGGGAGGGGAAGGCAGTTAGGGGTGATCATGCTGTCAGGCAGAGACAGTCAGGGGATATCAGGCAGGCAGGCAGGTGAGCAGTTAGGAGCCAGCGGTCCCAGATTGGAGGGATCAAGCCTAAACCAGCAGTTGAACATCCCCCAAGGGGTCTCCAATTGGAGAGTGTGCAGGCTGGGTTGAAGGAACCCCCTCCCCCCACCCCACCCTGCACAAATTTCATGCACCGGGCCTCTAGTGTTTATATAAATGCAGATGTTGTAAATATATCTCATAAATGCAGATGTTTCCATATATACATATTTTAATATACCAAGGCTATTTGGGGAAGAAAGAGAAAGATTTCATTCTTCACTTTTCATTTTTCTGGAATGCTTGATTTTGTTACAGGGACACATTATTTTTGCAATATTATTATTATTTTTTAAAAAATCTTTATTGTTGAGAGTATAAAAGATGCCCCCACCCTACTTTCTTGCAATTGCCTCCTTCCACCCAGTTCCTGCCCCATCCTAGGCCTTCACCACCCTAATGTCTATGTCCATAGGAAATGCATATCCTATGTAATAAAGAGGGAATATGCAAATTGGCCATCACACCATCACAAAGATGGCGGCGCCCACAGCAGAGGTGGGGTTTCCGTAACACAAGATGGCTGTGCCCACAGTGGAGGCAGAGTTCCATAACACAAGATGGCTGCACCCACAGTGGAGGCTGAGTTCTCGTAACGAGCCTTAATGAGCAATCAGCAGGGACCTGAGTCTGCCTGGTGCTGAGCTGGGGCAGGAGACCTGAGGCTGCACCCCCCCCAACAGGCGGGGATTGACTGGGGCCTTAAGGCCATGCCCCCGCCCGGCGGGGCTTGACAGGGGATCACAGGCTGCCATCACACCATCACAAAGATGGCGGCGCCCACAGCAGAGGTGGGGTTTCCGTAACACAAGATGGCTGTGCCCACAGTGGAGGCTGAGTTCTCGTAAAGAGCCTTAATGAGCAGTCAGCAGGGACCTGAGGCTGCCTGGTGCGGGGCTAGGGCAGGGGACCTGAGGCTGCACCCCCCCACCAGGCAGGGCTTGACTGGGGCCTTAAGGCCATGCCCCCGCCTGGCGGGGCTTGACAGGGGACCTCGATGCATGCCCCCTGCCCTGGTACTGGGCCAGGGGACCCAGGCTGCACCCCCCACACTGGCGCCAGGACAGGAGACTTCAGGCTGTGCCCCCCACCCTGGCGCTGGGTCAGGAGACCTCAGGCCACACCGCTTGCCCTGGCGCCCGGCCGAGGGACCTCAGGCAGCACCCCTTATTCTGGCGCCAGGCTGTGGGACCTGAGGGTGCACTGGGGAAACTGAGGCTGTGCCCCCCCCCACCCTGTGGGGCTTGACAGGGGCCCTGAAGCTGATTCCCCTGCCTGGCGCCAGGCCAGGGAACTTGAGGCTGTATCCCTCACCCAGCAGGGCTTGAAAAGGGTGGGGTCAGCCGGGTCTGGATCTTGCATGATTTTGAGGCACCACGACTGGGTGGGGACTTGACTCTGGGTCCCATGGTGTGCCTCAGACTCTGACAGGATGAAGATTTGCATATACATTTTACTAATTTCCTTTCATCTCTGACACTTCTATTATAAAGAGCAAATAGCAATATTAAAATATTTCCTCAAATTAATCCCCTTTTAATGTGCATGAATTTCATGTACCAGGCCACTAGTCCTACATAATAAAAGCCTAATATGCTAAGTGTCTGGTCATCCGGTCAGCCATTCAACCAATCAAAGCATAATATGCTAATGATATGCTCAGGCTGCTCAACCGCTTGCGGTGACATGCACTGATCACCAGGGGGCAGACACTCTGACCAGTAGGTTAGCTTGCTGCTGGGGTCCGGCCTATCAGGACAGAGTAAGATGGGCCAGATATGCCCTGGAGCTCTTCCACGGTCCCTCCCCAGCTTGCCAACCTCCTGCATCCCTCCCCAGTCCTGATTGTGCACTGGTGGGGTTCCTTGGCCTGGCCTGCACCCTCTTGCAATCCGGGACCCCTCAGGGGATGTCAGAGAGCCAGTTTTGGCCCGATCCTACAGGCCAGGCCAAGGGACCCCACTGGTGGACGAATTCGTTCATTGGGCCTCTAGTATACATATAAGATCTTTGGTTAATTTCTTCTTACTCCCCCACTCCCTTCCCTCTGATATTCATCTCTCTGTTTCATGTTTCCATGCCTCTGATTCTATTTTATCCATCAGTTTATTTTGTTCATTAGATTTCTTGTTCATTTAATTCTTTTAGATTCAATTATTGGTAGATATGTATTTATTGCCATTTGATTATTCGCATTTTTAAATCTTTTTTCCTTATTCTTAAAGGACCCTTTAACTTTTTTTGTAATACTGGGTTGTGGTGATGAACTTTTTGAGCTTTGTCTTGCCTGGGAAGCTCTTTACCTGACCCTCAATTCTAAAAGAGAGCTTTGCTGGGGCTTTTCCTTATCTGTGAAGCTCTTTATCTGACCTTCACTTCTGAATGATAGCTTTGCTGGATAAAGTAATCTTGGTTGTAGGTTCTTGGTATTCATCACTTTGAAAATTTCTTGCCACTCCCTTCTGGCCTGCACAGTTTCTATTGAGAAATCAGCTGATGGTCGTATGGGCACTCCTTTGTAAGTAACTAATCATTTTTCTCTTGCTGCTTTTAAGATTCTCTCTTTTTCTTTAACCCTTGGCATTTCAATTATGATGTGTCTTGGTGTGGGTCTCTTTGGGTTCCTCTTGTTTGGGTTTCTCTGTGCTCCTGGACTTGTAAGTCTATTTCTTTCACCAGGTAGGGGAAGTTTTCTGCCATTATTTCTTAAAATAAGATTTCAATTTGTTATTCTTTCTCTTATCCTTCTGGCACCCCCATAGTGCAAATGTTGGGTGTTTTAAGTTCTCCCAGAGGCTCCTTACACAATCTTCATATTTTTGGATTATTTTTTCTTTTTACTCTTCTGGTTGGGTGTTTTCTGCTTTTTCATATTCCAAATCATTGATATGATTCTCAGAATCCTCTATAGTTGAATCCATGTAAATTATTCTTTATTTTAGTTAGTGTATACTTAATTTTTGACTGATCCTTTTTCATGTCTTTGATATTCTCACTAAGATCCTTGAACGTCTCACTAAATCCCTTAATGCTCTCATTAATTCCCTTGAAGCTGGCATTAAGATCCTTGAGTAACCTTATAACCATTGTTTTGAACTCTGTATCCAGTAGTTTGCTTGCTTCTCTTTCTTTCATTTGTACCATGTTTCTTTGTCTCTGCATTTTTGCTACTTCCCTGTGTCTGTTTCTATATGTTAGATAGAGCTGTTATGTCTCCTGGGATTGGTAACTGACCTTGTTTATTAGATGTCCTGTAGGGCCCAGTGCCTCAATCTCCCCAGTTTCCTGAGCTGGAACATCTAGGTGTGCCACTGTGTGAGCTGTGTCCATAGTCTTGTAATTGAACCTTGATTGCTATTGATGTCACTGGGAGGAATTGACCTCCAGGCCAATTGACTGTGAGGGCCAACTGTGTCTTCAATGGAAGAGTTGCTGTGTAGGAGACACCTCTATGGAGCAGGACTTGCTTCATTGGTGCTTTGGTGCTCACCGAGTTTTCCCCTTGAGTGTGCTGCTTGTGGGTGTGTAGAGTTGTAATTTGTTATGGTCTGAATTGGGTGCACTGGCTTTGGGGGCTTCTGGGATGTATAAAGCCAGCCACTGCCTGGGGCCACTGGGTAGAAACTACAGAGAGATCTGCAGATGGTTGCTACTTGTATTGGGCTAGGAAGTGCCCAGGTGAGGCCCAGCTGTTAAGCAAGGCGGATTGGTGGTAGTGCCAGGTCTTGGGCTTTTTATTGATAGGTTAGGGCAGTGGTTGGCAAACTGTGGCTCACGAGTCATACGTGGCTCTTTGGCCCCTTGAGTGTGGCTCTTCCACAAAATACCACGTGCGGGCGCACATGTCCAGTGCTATTGAAACTTCGTGGCCCATGCACAGAAGTCGGTATTTTGTGGAAGAGCCACACTCAAGGGGCCAAAGAGCCATATGTGGCTCGCAAGCTGCAGTTTGCCGACCACTGGGTGAAGGGTATGCTAACTCCAGCTGCTGATTGTTTAAGAGATTTTAGCAAAGTCTGAATCTTGAGCCAGGACGGGCCATTCATATAGAAAAGCAGCTGGGGTGGGGATAAAAATTGGATGGCTTGGGGTCTCAGGAAATCACCCAGGTGTGGGCCATGCTGATGGGAACTCAGATATGGCTGCCAGTCAGCTCTGCAATGGGAGAGGTTCAAGCACAGGAACAATGACCTCTGTGAACACCCCTTTCTGGGAGAAAGTCACCCCTGAGTTTCTGTCCTGATGCCAGAGAGTCTAGTTCCTCCACATATGTCCCTGGATTCCCCAAAGCCACCACCCCACTGGAACTTAGATGAAGTGAGTTTGTGCACAGGCCTTTTAAGGGGAACACCTGGGACTTCAGCAGCTTTAGTGTCACTGCACCACAATCCCTGCTGGTTTTTATGGTTAGAAGTTAAGGGGACTTCTCATCTCTGGAACCCTGGGCTGGGGGTCTGGAGTATGGCTGAGACCCCCTGCTTATCACGGGAGACCTGGGAGTTATCCTTCCTGATTAAAAATATGCTACACATGAGTGTTGGATCAAACCATTCTGTGCCCCCACCCCTCCTACCAGTCTCAATGTGCTTTCTTCTCTAGTTCTCTAGTTGTAGGACTTCCATACAGCCAGCTTTTAGCCAGTTCTGAATGATGATTGTTCTGTATTTTAGTTGTAATTTTTAAAAATAAGTTTTTATTGATTTCAGAGAGGACAGGAGAGGGAGAGAGAGATTGAAACATCAATGATGAGAGAGGATAATTGATCAGCTGCCTCCTGTGTGCTCCATACTGGGGATTGAGCCCACACCCGAGCATGAATGGAGTATAATTGATCACCCTTCAATCTGCAGGCCACTGTTCTATCCACTGAGCCAAACTGGCTAGGGCTTAATTGTAATTTTGATGTGGTTGTGGGAGGTGGTGAATACAGGCATTTGCTCCTGCCATCTTGGTTCTCTTGCAACAGTATTATGGTCTATGTTGGACAATCTCTGGGCTGGGCTTGAGCTAAAGGGGAATTGAACTAGGATAAAACATACTGGCAAACAGTTCATACCGAGGCTTTCCATCCAAACCCCTAGAACTAGGGAAAAAATAAAATAATAAACCCTCAGTCCCACTGGAAAACAAGAGAATCTTTGGTGGATCAGAGAAACCCCCAATGAGGACTGAAAAGAGAAAGCTGGAATTAGTGAAAAAGTACAACCACAGGAGATTACTGGTATAAAAGCTGGAACAGCTCCAGCGAAGCCCTAAGCATACACAGGGATTCAGAGATACAGATATAGCACCCTGGCTCCCACCCAAGGTGATTAATTAGGAGCCCCAACAGAATCAGAAAGGAAGGTTAGCTCCTGAATTGGAGCACTGTGTGCCCACCCAAGTGAATAGCACAACTTTACAATATTTATTCGAACTTTGAGAATAGTACACTGAAGTAAGCACCAGCAAAACTTCCAAGGCATAGCTACTATCTTTTTGTGTTTTTGTTTTTTAAAAATATCCTCACCAGAGGACTTGCTTAGAGACAGGAAAGGAGAGAGAGAGGGAGAGGGGGAGGGAGAGAGAGACATCCATGTGAGACACATCAATCTGTATATGTCCAACCTGGGGTGGAACTTACAACCTAGGTATGTGCCTGACCAGGAATCAAACCAACAACTTTTGTTGAACAGGGCGACACTCAACCAACTGAGCCACTCAGGCCTGATACACATCTACTATTTTAAGGACTGGCATAGGTTGAGGAAAACTCTACTATAAGCTTGAAGTTAAATTATATATTGTGCTTATTTTTGAAAGTGCAGTAAAGTGCTCTAAGGTGTAGGTAAGATCCCAAACATGGAATTGGAGAGACAACAGAAAGCAATGCCTCAGGACTTCCATGAGCACAGTGTACACACACTCTGTCCCACCTGAGGTGTGTGATTGGTGTGGTCTAATGATCTGGAGACATAACCCTGGCAAAGGCAGCGGGCTCTGGCAGTGGTCTGAGTGCATCGAGTGGATGGGCGGTCGGATGGTGTGAGGTTAGCTCTCTATGGTGGTGCTGGGAGCTGACACAGTTCTTGCAGGTACCCTATGCTGACCTTGCCAAGCCCCCTGCCCTTCCGCAGAGCTCTCCTTATTCTGAGCCCCAGTCCTTCCTCTCCCCGGGCGTCCTTCCTCTCCCCGGGCTTCCAGCCTCCTGGGCCTGCCCTTCTTCCCCCTCCCCTCGCCCACCCTCGTGGATGCACCTCGCGCCTGGCGCTGTCCAGGTCGGGGACTGTGAGGAGACTTGGCCTCCTCTCCAAGCAGTGCCCTACCTGCTGGTGGAAACCCAGGGAGGAATTCTTCCTTAGGGTGGTGGCTGGTGCCGTGAAGGAAATACAGAGGGCGCTGTGGTACCAACTAATGGGCTGAGCGGCGTAGGTGCCACTAGTCCCTCCTCCACTGGCCAGGGCCCTGGTGACTGACACAGGGGATCCTCCTCCCAGGTCCTCCTGCAGCGGTGCCACGCCTCCCTTTGGTCCCAGACCTCCCATTACCCCCCACCTCCCACTCCGCCCCTGGCCATTCCCAGCCCCCTTCTTCCGGTCCTTTCTGGCCCCTTGCGCCCAACCCTGACGCGCCCTGGTCCCCTGGACCCCGCCCAGGTGTGGCGTTCTGGGGGCTCAGGGAGCGGCTTCCGCCTGTGGGTGCAGCTGGACGGAGACCAAGGGCTGGGACTCTGGGAGCGGACTGGGCGCGGAGGGCGGCTTCTGCCAGGCCAGGCACGCGCAGCGGGGAGGAAGGGGCGCCCCGGGAAGGGAGGGCGATCGGGGGATGAGGGTCGGGGGGACGGTCCCCAAACCGCTGGCCTCGCGTCGG
>NW_006292916.1:90373-90839 GCF_000327345.1 Myotis davidii | reverse complement strand
AATAACAGTATATAATTTTTTTCCTATGGTTTAGTAATACAGTATTCCTTTGTATATATGTACCACATCTTCTTTATGCAATCCTCTATTGAAGGACACTTTGGTATTTCCATGTCTTGGCCACCGTGAATAATGCTGCAGTGAATATAGGAGGTATATATATCTTTATGAATAAATGTTTTCAAATTTTTCGGGTGGATACCCAGAAGAAAGATTGTTGGGTCATTAAGGTAGCTCTATTCTTAATTTTTTGAGGAACTGCCATACTGTTTTCCATAGTGAATGTACCAGTTTACATTCCCACAGCAATGTATGAGGGTTCCTTTTTCTTGACAACATTTGTTATTTCTTGTCTTATTTTTTTAAATTTTTTATTAAGTTATTACATATGTGTCCTTATCCTCACGTTACCCCTTACCCCCCTCACTCATGACCTCACCCCCCTGTTGCCTGTGTCCATTGGTTG
>NW_006292916.1:73037-90312 GCF_000327345.1 Myotis davidii | reverse complement strand
CCCCCCTCTGCCCCCCTCATAGGTTATACAATCTGTTTGATGCTTCTATGTCTCTGGGTCTCTTTTTGTTCATCAGTTTATGTTGTTCATTATATTCCATAAATGAGTGAGAGCATGTGATATTTATCTTTCTCTGACTGGCTTATTTCACTTAGCATAATGTTCTCCAGGTCCATCTGTGCTGTTGCAAATGGTAAGAACTCTCTTGTCTTATTGATAATAGCCATTCTAACAGGTGTGAGGTGGTGTCTCATTGTGGTTTTTATATGCATTTCCCTAAGAACTAGTGAAGTGGAGCCTATTTTCATGTACTTGTTGTCCATTTGTATATGGGAAAGGTGTCTGTTCAGGTTCCTATCCCTTTTTAAAAATTGGATTGTTAGGTGTTTGTTGTTGTTGAGTTTTATGAGTTATTTATATATTTTGGGTATTAGCCCTTGTCGAAAGTATTATTTGCAAATATCTTCTCTCATTTGGTTGGTTGCCTTTTTGTTTTGTGTTTTGTTTTTTGTTTTTCTGAGCAGAAGCTTTTTCATTTGATGTCTCATTTATTTACTTTTGCTTTTATTTCCCTGGCCTTTGGGGTCAAGTTCACAAAAGACTTTCTGAGACCAAGGTCCATAAGTTTGGTATTTATGTTTTCTTATTTTTGAGGAACTGCCATACTGTTTTCCATAGTGAATGTACCAGTTTACATTCCCACAGCAATGTATGAGGGTTCCTTTTTCTTGACTCTATTTGGAGTTAATTTTTGTCTTTGGTGTCAAATAGCAGTCTAGTTTCATTCTTTTGCATGTGTCTTTCCAAATTTTCCGACACTATTGACAAGGCTTTCCTTTCTCCATTGTGTTTTTGGCTTCTTTGCCTAAAATTAGTTGCCCATACACATGAGGGTTTACTTTTGCTCTCTCAGTTCTGTTCCATTGGTCTGTGTGTCTATTTTTCTGCTAATACCATACTGTTTTGATTATTGTAGCAGCTCTTTCTTTAAAACTCTTTTTGTGCTTTTGTTAATAACTCCCTGATTCTTCTTGTGCTTTTCTGGCCTATCCAGCCTCTCTGTGTCTTTCGCTGGGTCTTTAGAAATGTGCCAGTAAAAGACAAGGAAATGCCATTCTCCCTTATGTACTAGCATTCCTAGGGGTCCCCTCCTCTCCCTGGCAAGCCTCCCCTACACCTGACTTCAGCTACCTGACTTCAATTGGCTGATGAATCCCACAATGACATTGGTGCCTAGACCTGAACTTCCATGGAACCCCAACCTTACCACATCAAAAACGAAATTCATTTTCTCTTCCAAATTCACTTGCCTTCTGTTTCTCCAATCTTGCTTGTCAGCCATTCTCCCGATGGTCCAAGTCAGTAACCTGAAAGTTATGCCGGATTTCTCCTTCCTACCTACAATCCCCTGGGCCTGTCCTGCATTGTTCTCAAGCAGCTCTTCCTTCTGTGCCTCCAGTTCATCACGTGGTGTCTTTCATTGGAAATATTGCAGCACTGGTACTCCTGTCCTGTCCTCATCCTATTTGTCTACATTGCTGCAGAGCAATCTTTCCAGTACATGATTCTGTTTATGTGACCACACAGCTCAGAATTTTTCAGAAGCTCTCCGTAGCCTGTGAGATAAAGTAGAAATTTATTGTCATCGCATATTGGGCTCCTCATAGATGTCCAGTTGTTGATACACACAGACCCAGTGAAGAATCCAGGACTGAAAATCTAGCTCTGTAAGCAGAGGGCAGGGAAAGATAGACGAACGAGGCTACCACTCCAGTCCGGTAATTTGTATAGTTTATTAATGGACACAGCTCCTTAAATACATCGTAGGTGGCTTCAATTCAGAATGGATTCCACACAGCTTGGCAGGAGCAAAGAATCATATAGGATAAAGGGGGGGATAGTCATGGGCACTAGCATGTGAAAGCTACCAGGTATGGGAGATCACATGCTGGACCAGGTCAGGACAAAGGCCTGTCCCAGGAACCAGCAGGCAGCAGGCAGCAGGGGAGGGGTGCTAGTTTATGTCAGAACCGTCATTGATTACAGTCTCTGTTCAGTCCCTGGTCCAGTTTGCCTGCGGGTCTGACAGCAGCCACGCCCTGGAACAGTCTCTCCACATCAGCCTGAACTGCCTCGGGTTGAGTGATATCGTGATAGTAAGTTATTTGTTTCCTCAAACATGCATACTTTTGTAAGTGTTCCTGTCACTGAGTTTAGAATCCTTCCTCCTGGGTGTCACCTGCTTAGCTCATTCTTGTTTTTCGCTCTGACACAACACTTCGCTCTGACCCTTCTGGTCATCAAATGTGTGGGTTGTTCTCCAACACACCAGCTGGCTGTCCTACAACTTAACTCAACTCAGCAATCCAACCTGGAGATAGAGTCAGATTCCACAGGTTTCAGGTTGTCACACCGATTGACCCCCTTCAGATGCCAGTTGCCAGTAGTAGGCTGCAAGGTTACCCACAACTTCTGTCTGATTTTGCTACAAATTGCAGGTTTCAATGACCCTTCTTCTTCCCCAGGTCTGATTAATTTTCTCAATCAGTTAACAGAACTCAGGGAAACACCTACTTACATTTACTGGTATATTAAAGGATCTGATAAAGGATACAGACAAATGGCCAAATGAAGAGATACATAGGGTGAGCTCTGTTAGGGTTCCCAGCACAGGAGCTTGTATGCCCATGGATTGGGGTGCATCACCCTCCAGGTATGGATGTTTGCAAACCTAGAAGCTTCCTAAGAACCATCCTAAGGTCTTTTTGGTGGAGCTTCATCATGGCTAATGATTAACTCCATTTTCAACCCTTGTCCCTGGGTGAGGCTGAGAACTCCAAGCTTCTAATGACAGCTTTGTCAGTCTGGTGAACAGCTTTTATCCAAGAGCCCATCTGGAGTTTCTTCATGAGAACAAAAGACACTGCTCTCGGCCAGGAAATGACAGGGGTGTCAGGAGCCATGTGTCAGGACCTTTGGTCAAAGACCAAATATTAGAACAAAAACTGCTCCCAGTGCTTTTACCACCCAGGAACTCCCGAGGGTTTCAGGAGCTCTGTGTTGGGAGCAGGAGGCAGAGACCAATATACATATTTTCTATAATATCACTATATCTATCTGGTATGTCGAGGCCAGAGACCATGTCTTCTATCACCATACCACCAGACCTTAGTGTAGCTTCTGGACTATAGTAGGTGCTCAATAAACGTTTGTGGAATAAACAAAATAATTAATCATACTACCCGTTTGTGCGTCACTGTTATCATTTTATGAATGCTAGATAGTCCATGTAATAAAGTTATTACAGCTGATGAGCAAACATCAAGTTATCCAAGAATCACCCAGTAAATGATCTAAAAGACTTTGCCCATCATGTTACTTAGATAACTCACAGGACAAGAACTTCCCACAATTCTTCTGAAGATCTTACATTGACTTTGGAAGTGGCAATGGCCCCTAGGAAAGAGAGAGAAAGTATGTGTATTACAGAGTGGGTTTGGGGTGGGGGAGAGGAAGGAGCAGGAGTGACAGGGTGATAGAACCCCTCCCTCAGCCCTTGCTCCTCTGTCCCTGGGTTTTGGTGAACAGTTACTTCTTGATAAGGGACTGAGGCTCAGTATCTCAGAGTGGATGGGTACCTCTAGGTGCTTGAACTGCTTGCCTTTGTATAAATAGAATGAAATGTTCTGACCACCCTTCCCCAAGCAGATGTAAAAATGTGTATCTCATGTCCCTTTTGGCTTTTGTTCTGTGATGCCCACGCCTGCATTTCCAAATTAAACCTCTTACCTTTGTGCAGAATACAGTGCATTATCAAGGGGATCCCACTCTCTGAGCATGGAGCTTGGCCAAGAAGGCAGCCTCTGGGTCTCCAAGGCCACTGCTCTGCATTGCAAGTCCCAGTGTCAGCCCCTGTTTCCCAGAGCACCTCCAACACCAGGGAAGCAAAAACTGGTGGGGCTTGTTGCATGTGCTATGGCACAAGCCACAGACTGGCTGAAATAGCGTCTTAATAACTGTTAAGTTCTGGCATTGGAGGGAGCACTTTTCTTAAACTTCTCATGCGAATTTATCTAGCTTCCGTCAGCAATGACCTGGGCCTCAGAACAAGGCTGCCCAGAGTCAGCTGCCCTCTATCAGTTATTTATTTATCAGTTAGCTATTTTTAAAATCTTATGATCAGAAATTATCAGTGCTTTACTATATCTATGTATTATATTTATTTTTAGCTTTACATATTTAGTGAGTTTTCCCTGCTTTGCTGCCTCCCACCTCCCTAATCTATAACCAGTGGATTTTATTTAACCCCTTTATGTCTCCTCTTTTGATTGTAATGTATAAAATAAGGGGCAAAGCTGCCATTCTCTGGGGCATTTTCTCAGTCCCTTGAGACTTTGTTTCCCCGCAATTGTCAACAGTTTGGCTCAAAAAAACTCACAAAAATTCTTCACAGGTGTGAATATTTCCTACATCGACATTTACTTGACATAGTTGGCAGGATTCCAGAAAGCTCACCCAGGAACATTGTGCTAGGATGCAGCAAGGGGCCCATGGAGCCCTGCCAGCTTCCCACAGGCTGCATCAGGTAAATTGTCTCCTGAACCCAGGATCTTCCCCTGCTGGTGGTAGAAGGACTGACTAAACTATTGTTAGAAAATCCCTTGAGATGGCACTAAAGGACAGAAGTTGGAATGGGTGGCCCTTTTCAATTGGAACTGCTTTCTGAGAGTCTGAGCAAACAAAAACAAAACAAAAAAAACAACCTTTGCTATAGAAATGAGAGCTGAATTTGTTCAACTCCAAATATAAGGGGCACACCCTCCCTCCAGCCCAAATCTCTGGTTTTCTTAGGTGACTAAAAATACTTGTGGAAGTATCAAAAGTCATTCCTTACCACCTGCAGCCGCTCCATAGGGAAATTCCAACTCAAATGTAATTAAACTGACAGGCTTCCCTGGAGAAGTGCCCATAAGGGTTGGTCTCCTGGCGCCCGAGCCCTTCTGGTTGTTTGAGACAGCCGGGAGAGAAACTGAGACACTTACGAGGGTTGAATACGGCTTGAGGGGTGAGAGCCTCATGAAACTCAACCCATAAGCAGCACACTTTGACCCACTACATAGCATCCCCAGAAATTTTTCTCAAACTTTATAGATATCAAGAGAAAGACTGAAATTAAAATGGAAAATTGTGCCTCTAAAGCAGTGGCTCTCAACCTTCCTAATGCCACGACCCTTTAGTTCCTCATGTTGTGGTGACCCCCAACCATAAAATTATTTTCGTTGCTACTTCATAACTGTAATTTTGTTACTGTTATGAATCATAATGTAAATATCTGATATGCAGGATGTATTTTCATTGTTACAAATCGAACATAATGAAAGCATAGTGGTTAATCACAAAAACAATATGTAATTATATATGTGTTTTCCGATGGTCTTAGGCGCCCCCTGTGAAAGGGTCATTCGACCTCCAAAGGGGTCGCGACCCACAGGTTGAGAACTGCTGCTCTAAAGTCAATAAACCCAAAGAATCCCAACCCCTCATTAATATGCCCCCGAGAAACATATACGATTCATATGGAATCTCAACTTGCAAGTATCTACAGAAATTGAAAAATTTTAACTAAAAATGGTATCAACTTGAAAGGGCCAAAGTGGGGAATTTTGACAGCTCCAAACTGATTTTTTCCCTGCACACTCAATTAGAAAAAAATGGCTCTAAAATAAGATGAATGGGAAGCTTATCTTGATTGGAAGTGAGAAGCTTCTAGGAGAGGCTCAGATAAAATATCTTCCTTGAAGGAAGTTAATAAAAAACTTTAGAGACTCTTAACTAAAGAAGGTTTCTGAAGCCAATAAATGCCAAGATCCCATTTCTCCTCCTTCTACAGCTTCTCCACTCTACCCTTTGTTTTCTAAGCTGCCTTGTGCAGACTTGCCCTCAACCTCCCTTCTTCCTTCTCCTTCTACATCTCCTCCACTTCCACTCCCTACTGACCTAGGGAAAAACCAGAATACAAATTCAGAGAAAGATAAAGCAGGAATTCTAGCAGCTCCTTTCAGAGAAAAGCCTGTCTCGTGTAGAGGGGACCCAGCAACTGTATATCTTCCTGGACTAGAACAGAATTAAGAAATCTAACTAAAGATTTCCCTGGCCCGCTCCAGTCAGGACGCTGGTGGGTTTGCAAAGGAATTTGATGGAACTGCTAGAACATACGATCCTGGCTATTCTGGCCTATTCCAGTTAATATACCTATTGGTTTCTGAGAGCAAGGCAACAGAGTAAGGTGAGCTGGCATACTCCTGTAGAGGATTTTTTTAAACTGAGAGCGACACACAGGGAAAAATGCAGAGAATGAGCTCACCAGCTTCATCAAGCCATATATGAGATTTTTCCTCTGAAAATAGACTGGACCCAGATCCAGCAAAGTAAAAGAAAGCCTGACAAACCAGTGTTTGATTTCTTTGAACATTTTGAAAAAACTTTCAAACAATACTCAAGTCTGTCTCCAGTAGTTTTTAAAGATCATCAAAATGATCCCTTACTGAATTTGGCATTTATGAAAGGACTAGATGAAGTGCTTGTAACTTTGATCAAATAACACAAATTGAACTGACAGACCTCCATGCTAATGAATTGTCTATTCTGGCCAATCAACTATCAAAATTATTCAAAAGAGAAAAAAATAAAATAAAACTGACAAAATTATGAACTTACACCTCCAACAATTAAACAACCAAATCAAATCTACTCAGAGGTTTATTAGACAAGGGAGAAAGGAGTCTGTTTTTACTGTGGAAAGCCAGGTCACCATAAAAAAAATTGCAGAATGCTGAAATGGGATTTACAAAGAAAAAACAAACAAACAAACATATGGCTGCTCATAGGATTTCTCCTTGCTAATACTTTAGAAGAAATTGAAATTATCATAAAAGGGGAAGTTAGTAAGGCCCTTGTAGATACTGGGGCTACTTTATCTAATCTTAACGCTACCCAACTAAGTTTCCCTCTCACTCAGAGTAAAGCTTCTGTACAAATGCCAGGGATATCCAAACAATGACAATTTTAAAACCAAAACCTGTCACCTTTCAACTAAGGAATGTTATGGGGCAACACATATTTTCACTGGGCCAATGGGCCCCGATTCACCTGATATGGAGAGATTTTCTTTCTTCTTTTTTTTTTTTTAATACATTTCTTTATTGATTTCAGAGAGGAAGGGAGAAGGAGAGAGAGATGGAAACATCGATGATGAGAGAGAATCATTGATCGGCTGCCTCCTGCACGCCCCCTCCTGGGGATCAAGCCTGCAACCCAGGCATGTGCCCTTGGCTGGAATTGAATCCGGGACCCCTCAGTCCGCAGGCTGATGCTCTATCCACTGAGCCAAGTTGGCTAGGGCTGGAGAGATTTTCTTAAAACCCACATATCCTTTTCCTAGAAGAGTGGAATGTATTTAGAACCATATGAATCAAATGCTAAATCAACTGAATTTTAAAGAAACTTCTACCAGAGGAAAATAATCTTGAAACTAAACATTTGTTACAGGATATTCCAGTACCTCTTTTGGGCCCTTTCCAGTACAGATATTGACAAAATCAAGTCAGCCACTTCTATTAAAATAATTATTGACAATACTTTGCCTCTGCCTAATACTCACCAATATAATTTAATACACTAGCTGTAATTAATCCTATTATGTAAGATTACTTAACAAGAGGACTTATAATTTCATATACAAGCCCCTGTAATTCTCCTAACTTCCAATAAAAAAATTGCAAAGAATAAAAATTTATACAGAATCTCAGAGCTAAAGTAAAATACCCACACAACCTGTGGCTCAATATCCACATACTTTTTTATCAGCCATTCCTATAGACCGACATTTTTTTTCAATAATAGATTTATGTAGTGTCTTCTTCAGAATTCTAGTAGAAAAAGATAGTCAATATCTCTTTGTCTTCACCTGGGAAAATTGACAACTTACTTGGACTGTAATGCCCCAGGGATAAACCAAAAGTCCAACCTATTTCTTTCAATTATTAAAAACTAATATAAATAACTAGAGGCCTGGTGCATGGATTTGTGCACATTGAAAGGAAATTAATTAGAAGATGGCCAGCGGGGCAGGACTGGGCAAGACTGGCCAGATATGCCCCGGAACCAACCTCCCATGGTCCCTCCCCAGCCGGCTGCACCTGGGGCAGTGCCAGGGCTCGAAGGGCATCTGCAGAGTGAGCAAGGTCTCTCTGGCAGGTGGGGTTCCTCAGCCTGGCCTATGGGTATCGGGCCAAAATCGGCAGTCAGACATCCCCTGAGGGTTCCCTGAGGATCAACCTAGGAACCAGGAGATCATTGTTCCATTCCAGGTCAGGGCACATGTCTAGGTTTCAGGCTTGATCTCCTGTAGGGGCCTGCAGGAAGCAGCCAATCAATGATTGTTTCTCATCATTGATGTTTCTATTTCTCTCTCCCTCTCCCTTCCTCCTTAAAGTTAATAAAAAGTATATATAAAATCAAATCAACCTAATCAAATTAAATACAACACCGAAGGGAAACAAGCTGTAGAGCTTCTAAAGGAAGTGTTGTCTAAAACTCCTGCTCTGGGACATCCAAATTGTAAACTTCCCTCCTTCCTTTTCACACATGAAAGTAAAGGAAATGCTTTAGGAGTTCTAATTCAGAAACATGGAGATCATCATAGGTCTATGGGATATTATAGTTAGCAACCACATTCAGGAGAAAAAGGCTCCATCCCTGTAAAAGGGTGATCTCTACTACAGCTATATTACATAAACAGACCGAAGATGTTTTCATAGGCTCTCCATTAACTATGTTCCTCATTCTGTTGAATCTTAACTGAATTCTTATCACACTCAACACTTCTCTGCCAGTCGATTGACTTCTCATAAAATGCTCCTACTTTCTACACATAATATTATTTTAACTCAGGCAATTATTTTAATTGCCTTAACCCTACAAAATTTTGTTATCCTCTTTACAAAAAAAAAAAAAAGACACCTAGAATTGTATTTAGTTTACTGACCACTTCTTCATCGTAGGAAGGAATGATTTTCAGGAAACTCCTATTGATAATACTGACTTAATTTAGTTCACAGATTAACCTTATCTGAAAAATAAATAGGAACATTACCAAGCTGGATAAGCATTAACTTCCATGGTAGACATAACTGAATGTTCTTATCTGCCTGAAATCAGATCTGCCCAACAAGCTAAACAAGTTGCTCTAATTCAACTTGTCGACTGGCCAAAAATCAAATAGTCAATATTCACACTAATAGCCACTATGCATTTGGTGTAGCTTATGACTTTGGAATATTATGCAAACAGCAAGGCTTCTTAACTTCTCAGGACAGTCCATAAAAAATGGAAAACTGGTTACAGAATTTTAAAATACCATACAATAACCAAAACAATGGACAATTATAAAATTCCCAGGATATTCTAAAGCCAAACCAGGTAGGGCATTTAAGGTTATTATTGATAGGTATTATTTATTGCCATTTTAATTCTGTATGTCTAGGTTTCTCTATTTCTTCTTTTCATTACAGCAGTCCCTTTAGCATTTCTTGTAGTGCTGGCTTGGTGGTGATGTGCTCCGTTAGCCTTTTTATGTGTCTGGGAAGCTCTTTATTTGACCGTCTATTTTGAATCATAGCCTTGCTGGATATAGTAATCTTGGTCTCAGATCCTTGCTTTCCATTACCTTGAGTACTTCAGGCCATTCCTTTTTGGCCTGTGGAGTTTCTGATGAGAAATCAGATGTCAGCCTTATTGGAGCTCCTTTATAGGTAACAGTTAGCTTTTCTCTTGCTGCCTTTAACATTCTCTCTTTGTCTTTAATTTTTGTCATTTTAATTAGGATGTGTCTGGGTATGGGCCTGCTTGGGTTCTTCTTGCTTGGGGTTCTCTGTGCATCCTGGACTTCTGTAATTTTTTCCTTTATCAGGTCAGGGAAGTTTTCTGCCATTATTTCTTCAAACTCATTCTCTATCAATTTCACCCTTTCTGCCTCTTCTGACATACCTGCTATCTGAATATTGTTATATTGCTACACTTCACATTGTCCCACAGCTCCCTTAAGCTGTCCTGTTTTTTAATTGTTTTTTCTTTTTGGTTCTCTGATTGAGTGATTTTTTTCAATCCTTTCTTTTAATTCACTGATGTGATCCTAAGATTCCCCTAACCTGCTGTGTATTCCTTCCAATGTGTTCTTTATTTGTGCTATGTAATTCTTTATTTCTGTTTTCGTAGTTACTATATCTTTTCTCATGATGTTGAGCATCTTTACTATCATTATTCTTAACTCTGTATCAGATAAATTCCTTATCTCCATTTCATTTATCTCTTATTCTGGAGAATTCTCTTGTTCTTTCATTTGGGGGTTCTTTGTCCCTTCATTTTGGCTGCCTGTTTGGGTTTGTGACTGTGTATTAGGTATACCTGCTATGCCTCTCAATCTCTAGTGCAAGACAGTGTCAAAGTGGTTTCAGATTAATTAGATCAGGCAAAATTCAAAGCTTCCCAAGACCACCTCTGTCTACAGACTGATAAGATTTTGTCTTGAATTGCCCTCAGGCAATTGTCCACAGGTGTGGCAAGAGTTTTTTTCCAGCAGGGTGGGGCAATTGCTTCTGCCTGGAAATTGTTATTGTCAGTCTCTTAATGGGCCTGAGCAACTCCACACTATGGGCAAGGTGTTTTCCAATAGGGTGAACCAGCTGTCTTCCCCCCAGGCAAGGTTGCCTGTACATCCTGGGTGAGAAGGATGGCCTTCCCAGCATGAGGGAATGACTCAGCACAGGAAACTGGAGTTTTGCCTTCTGAGCTCTAACCTCAGAACCTCTGATCCTGGCTTTTGCTCACACAGCTCCAGTCCACCCTACCCTCCCTCTGCCAGAGCACAAGGTGGGTGGCACTACAGGGAATTTTGTGTGTTGGCCCTTTAAGAGGATGCCTAAATTTCTAGCCATCTCTTTCTGGCAAACTGCAACCCTGCTGCTTTTCATAGCCAGATAGTTTGTGGGTACCCTTCTCAGTTATGCTCTTTGCTGGGGGGCCCAGCTTGGGGATTATACCTCAGATTTCTCAGTGGGAACCCCCCCCCCACAGCTGAAATATCTCTCTAGAACTTCAGTTGCTATTTGTGGGAGCCCGGCCAGCCCTTTTGCACCTCCACCCTTCCTACCAGTCTCTATGTCAGCGGTTCTCAACCTGTGGGTTGCGACCCCTTTGGCGGTCCAACCACCCCTTCACAGGGGTCGCCTAAGACCATCTTGCATATCAGATATTTACATTACGATTCATAACAGTAGCAACATTACAGTTATGAAGTAGCAACGAAAAGAATTTTATGGTTGTGTCACAACATGAGAAACTGTATTTAAAGGACCAGAGGGTCGAGAACCACTGCTCTATGTGGTCTTCACTTTAGGCCCTCTGTTATCAGGGTTCTCTTCAGTGAGTCTTCTATTGATTATTCAGGAAGTTTTTCTGTATTTTAGTTGTAATTCCAGTTTGGTTCTGGGAGCATGTCCATGCAGCATCCATTTACTCCACTGCCATTTTTAATCTGCCTTCCATAAAATAATTTTTATATTGTTATTATCCTCCTTATGGTTTCATAGTGAAAATAATATGAAATTATATGCAGAAAAACTTTGCCTAAGGTTAATAAAATCTATGATATTGATACTGAAAATCCAAAGTATTGGGAAATTGAAATTAATCCTCCCATGAAGTCATTTCTATTGAAATTAACTGGCTAGGAGAAAAATTAGAGCTTCTGTATAATTAAAGAGTAGAAAATCTTCATTTACCTGGTTCAACATATCACAAGGTACAAGTGACAGTGTATGAAGAAGGAAAACATATAACTAGCTTAATAAAAAATAATAATAACACATGTAATGGGTTTTTCAATTGAATGGGATGCTTGTTCCCCTCAGACCCTTCTTTGTCTAGAAAATTAGACATTTTTGTTCCTAATCAGTGTTACTGGTTTAATACTGATGCTTTTGTTCCTGGTATGTAAATGTTATACTATATGCAGAAAAACAAAACTTAAGATAAGCAGCAATAAGACTCGGATTATGATAGTTGAAAAATTAGATATGATCCAGAATATTTTGTTAACAAGGTCACATAGGTTCTGACTGCCTCCGATTCACCTGACTTTTCTTTCTTCCTCTCTTCCTTCCTTCCTTCCTTTCTTTCTTTCTTTCTTTCTTTCTTTCTTTCTTTCTTTCTTTCTTTCTTTCTTTCTTTCTCGAGAAACGGAAGGCAATGTAAATGTCATCATTTGGCATATGGTTAAACCCCATTCCTTCCTTCCTTCCTTCCTTCCTTCCTTCCTTCCTTCCTTCCTTCCTTCCTTCCTCTATTTCCTTTCTTTCCTTTCATTGCCTTTTTATTTTAAACTTGTACCCCGGTGCATGAAATTCGTGCACTGGGGTGGTGGTGGCTCAGGGCACCCTTCGCTCATGGGTGCTGGCACCCAAAGTGCACATTCCTCCTCTACAGTCGCCCCGACTATCCCACTGTTTCACTGAGAGGACGGAATTCCTCTCCGCCTCTGGGTTCTTGATCTTGAACGCTGACCGAAGGCACCTCAGCGAGGGCCGCCCGTGCCCACCAGGTGTGTCTGTCTGCATCTGCTCCTGCCTCAGCACCTGCATTAACCCGCTAGAGGTTAATGCTCTAGCTGCACTGGCCTCCGTGCGAACAGGGCATCACCACTCCGCCCTCTCACTGTCATCTCACAGGCGCCCACCCTCAGCACCCAGACACCCAGACACTCTCCAAAGGACGTGAGCGCATCAGAGGGGATGTGTGCACATCCTGTGGGGTGTTAGGCATTGCTGGGTTGATGGAAGTGTGGTGGAGAGACGGGGGGAACTTGTGCATGCCTTGGTTTGCAACTGTTGCAGGCATGGGAAGGTGACAGTGAGCTGGGGGATGTTCGCATGCCAGGAGGGAATGTGCACACTGGAGGCCTCTAGCTTTGCAGATCCGCAAACCTCCGTGGTGCGGCCAGGAGGACGTCAGCCTGGCCCGCCACGGTGCCTGTCCCTGCGATCCTGCTCCTTCTGGGCCAGGAGGTGGATCTTGCGCAGCCACTCCTGGGCGCTGATGGCCTGCAGGCACTACTTCAGCTCAGCCTGCAGGCTCCACTTGGCGCACTCACAGCTGTAACCACCGCCATGTGGGGAGTACAGGCTGCCCTCCGCCGGCCTATCTCCCCTGTCCAGAGGCTCTCTGTGCTGCTCACCTGCCCAGAGTGACTGGGGCTGGGTGGAAGCCAGGCGTCCTGCCCTGCCCAACCCCGGCCGGTCCACCCCGGTGCAAGCTGCTGCCTCGCCGGGAAGGGTCATGGATCCATGTCCCGGGACTGTGGACAGCCTCAAGCGCTGCCCCCCACCTGACAGTGTCACAGATCCATGTCTTGGTCTTGTGGACAGCCTCAAGCACTGCCCCCCACCTGACAGGGTCACAGATCTGGGTCCTGGACAGCGGACAGCCTTGCCCGCTGCTGCCCACCTTCAGTATGCAAATTAGCTGCCATCTTGTTGCTTCATGGTGGGGGTCCCCAATGGGGTGCCTGGACAGCCTGGATGAGGGGATGATGGCTGTTTGCAGCTGGTCACACCCGCTTCAGGGTGGGGATCCCCACTGGGGTGCCTGGCCAGTCTGGGTGAGGGGCTGAGGGCCATTTTCAGGCTGGTGGGCAACTGAAGCTCCTAACCTCTCCTTTTTTCCTTTTTTTAAATTCTGGGATTTATTTACCTTCTATGGCTGTCACTGGAGCTGAGAGCCGGCTTTAGTTCTGAGGCTCGGCTCCAACTCTGAGACCTCGGCTGCTGAAAGCAGGTACTGGGTTTTTTTGGGCTCTATAATTGAAACACTGTTGCAATCCTGCTGGCTGAAGCCCGGCTGGCTGAAAGCAGGTTTCCGGAGCCTGTTTAGTTTCTATATTTGCAACATTGTTTCTTAGAGTGCAAGCTAAGAGGCTGGCAGCGGCAGGCAGGGAACCTTGGCTTCCTCCATCACTGGAGCAAGCAAGCCTCCTGTTTGCTTCAGCTGCCTGGCTGCCGGCCGCCATCTTGGTTGGCAGTTAATTTGGATATTGCCCTGATTAGCCAATGGGAAGCGTGTCGGAGGTACAGTTAATTACCATGTTTATCTATTATTAGATAGGATAATAATTCAACCATGAATGCCATCTAACGTTATGGTCTTGCCCCATTCCCAGCAGTCCACCATGCTCAGCAGGACAAATGCTAACACTGCTACTTCCTAGGAATGAGCCTTTCTAGCACCATGGGACCCCATTATCCAACCAAAATGTTGACCATCAATGCATCCTTTGGATTGATTTATGACCAAAAGGGGGATGTGTGGATGAAAAGGGGCCACATGCTAACCTAACAACCTCAGGGGAGGACTGTATAGTGGCCTTACACATTCAGAAGCCTAAAATAACCACATGGTCTGAAATGAAAACTTTTAAACTAAAAGCAGTTTATGGCAGCTAGTCATGTCCTAGTCCAGCATCTTGCCTGACAAAGGTCAATATTTACCTTAATTGAACCTGTCTATTGTCTTTTGCATCTACAATAACATATTTTGGAATGTCAAAGTAATTTTCCTTTTTCCAGACCCCTCAAAACACAAGCACCATTCTGTAAAGACCGCAAATTACCTGATTGTTATTGAGTTGTTTATTCTTAACTAACCTTTACCCACCTAAATAAAAGAAATATGCTTATTATTTTACTTTTCATCCACTTCCAGATATTTCCCCACTTTTCTTTCTCCTGTCTCCCTAATCTATTACCAATGGATTTCATGTAACCCACTTATGTCTCCTTTTTTTATTGTAATATAAAACAAGGGGCAAAACTGTCATTCTCTGGAACATTATCTCAACCCCCTGAAGGTGTGCTTCCCAGCAATTGTCTACAGTTTGGCTCAAATAAACTCACAAAAAAGTCTTCACAAGTCCAAATGTTTCTTATGTTGACATCGATTTCAAATCTATGGTCACATTTTAGGGAAGGAAAGCCATTGAGATGAGGAATCTTCTCTAGCACATAGTTCCTCTGAGTCTGAAAGAAAAGCTGGAGAGTGATCACCTGAAAGTTGTATTCTAGTGTTGGTGACTGAACCTCTGCTAAAATATGTGAGGAAAGGAATCAGGTTCTTTGCCACAATCCCCCAAAGCACTGGAAGAAAGCCAAGATTTCTGCAATGAATCTAGGAGCAGAGAACATGGTGGGAGCACTGCTGGCCTGCACTCACAAATTGGGATGGTGCAGGACTCAGAGCTGAGGGTCCTCCTCAAACTGTCCCTACATAGGAACCTTAGAGAAGACTGGATCTACTGTTAGGGGCAGAAATACAATAATGGGGGCTGGTTATAATTATAAGAAATATTAATCATGCTCTGTTACCTGTGATTGTTCTGTTCTGTTTAGAGAAAGGACATTCTGATCTGGCTGAAAGTTGTACGCCCTGGGACATGGGAGCTAACATTGGAATGCAGTCCATCCTCCTTTCCTGAGAATTGCCTAGATTAACAATCTGGCCTCAGTAGAGGGGCCGGGCTTTTGCAGCCCCCAGCCCCTATTGCCTGTAATCTGGTCCTGGAGGAAACTGGAAGTACCTGCCCTCTGTGACCCCCCCAGATTGCATTGCCTGCAACCATTATACCTTGCCTACTTTCCCATATCTATAATTCTTACTTTCCCATGTAATCTTTGTCCTTCTCTTCAAGTAGAGCAGATTTTTGTGGATGTTCTCCCATACTACCAGCATTATTGGAATAAACACTCATATATGATCCAACCCTGACTCTGCTTAATTGGCTCAAGTAGTGACAGGCAGCCTGGACCCATTGGCTATCCAGTTACACTATCTCTCAGCTATGAACATATCCCAGAGGAAGGGAGTGTGTGTCCTTTATTTACCCAATGCCTGTAGTCTCATCAGACATCCAATGCCTGCAGCTTCATCAGACCTTTGCTTCTTCCTTTTACCTACTGCAGGCAGTGCCTTATTTTAAATTGGCCTCTTTGATGAACTATCACTGGCAGAAGGCAAGGTTACTTGCATTATGTCCTTAGCAGGCATTGACCTTCCAGCAGCACTTTCTGTGTTCATGACCTCATAACATGTTCTCTGCTGCCTACCTGGTCTTTGTCTTTTAGGGGGATAACCACCTGCTGGCTTAGGCCTAAGTTGGCAGTCAGACATCCCTCTGGCAGCCCGGCAGCCCTCGGGGGATGCCCACTTGCCAGCGGGGAGCAGGCCTAAGCTGAAGTCGGACATCCTTAGGCTGCTGAGGAGGTGGGAGAGGCTCCCACCACCACCGCTGTACTGGCAGCCATCAGCCTGGCTTGTGGCTGAGCAGAGCTCCCCCTGTGGGAGCACACTGACCACTGCTGGGGTGCCTGTCCAATCTGGGTGAAGGGCTGATGGTTGTTTGCAGGCTGGCCAACCCCCCCAGCAGGGACCCTCACCTCATGAGGGTGTGGCCAGACTGGGTGAGTGGCTGATGGCTGTTTGCAGGCTGGCCAAGCCCCCGAGTGGGGACCTTCATTATTTTCATAGGTTTAATCTCACAGTTTATATTTTTCAAATTCTGTAGTATTATATAAAGAAAATTGGGAAAGTCACCAGTTAGTGACACAGGAAAGTGATGACTGTTGGTTGAAACCTTAGTCAAGCTCCAGTCAAGGTGAAAGTTAAGTGAGAACTAAGTATGTGTTGGCCATGATGACTGACTAATGAATAAGAAACCCTCACAGCTATAGGTTCATAGGTGTCAGAGAGAAATGGAAGCAGCTACAGTATATATATATATATATATATATATATAGCCAAGACATGGGAGCAACCTAAGTGCCCATGTTGTTGAATGGATAAAGGGGATGTGATATATATATAGCGTCATATATATATATATGAATATTATCCAGTCATATAAAAGGAAATCCTGCCATTTGCAACAACATGGATAGATCTTGAGGGCATTATGCTAAGTGAATTATGTTAGACAAAGAAAGGCCAATACTATGTGATGTCACTTTTATGTGTAATCTAAAACAAACTAACAAAAAATTCATAGATACAGTGAATAGATTGCTTGGAGTGGGTCTGTGAGTGAAATGGGTGAAGCTGGTCAAATGGTACAAACTTCCAGTTAGAGTGTAAGATAAATAATGTACAGCACGGTGATTATATTTTATTTTAA
>NW_006292916.1:72119-72993 GCF_000327345.1 Myotis davidii | reverse complement strand
TCTAATACAGTATATGAATGACTTACTTTTATGCCCCAAATGGCACAATTGCCCTATTGCAGCAACTAGCTATAAAAGGACATAAAGCCTCAAAGGATAAGTTTCAATTTTGGTTACCTTAAGTAAAATACCTTGGCCATCTCATATCTAAAGATGCACTACAAATGAACTCTGTAAGACTTAGAGGAATCCTATCTTTCCTTCTTCCAAAAACAAAACAAACAAAAAAAAAACAACGTAGAAGGTTCCTGGGTTTGATTGGATATTGTCAATCTTGGGTTCCAAACTTTTCATTAATAGCCCAGCCTCTATATGTCCTGTTAAAGTCAAATCAGCCCGACCAGTGTGTCTGAGTGGTTGAGGATCAACCTAGGAACCAGGAGATCATTGTTCCATTCCAGGTCAGGGCACATGTCTAGGTTTCAGGCTTGATCTCCTGTAGGGGCCTGCAGGAAGCAGCCAATCAATGATTGTTTCTCATCATTGATGTTTCTATTTCTCTCTCCCTCTCCCTTCCTCCTTAAAGTTAATAAAAATATATTTTTAAAAGGAAAAATAAATAAAAGAAAGCTCTTGGCCTAGATGATGTCTAAGGTCCCTTCCTGGGTCCCTTCCCTCTAATTGGCGACCAAGCTGGGGAAACATGGAACAAAACCACATGAACCTGCCCCCAGCACTTGAGAGGGCTGAGCACCATCGTTCTGCAGGTCAGGGTCACTGGTTCCATCCGAGAGTGGAGTGCTTTGATTGTCACCTCACCATCCCTTCTCCACTGCTCATCCCAATAGTCTTCTTGTTGGCAAATTCCAAAGACTCTCCCCTTGATCCAACTCCAATCAGGCTCTCTGTCCACAGGCCCCCTCCCTGGGCATGT
>NW_006292916.1:49837-72017 GCF_000327345.1 Myotis davidii | reverse complement strand
ATTAACCGCCATCTTGTTGGCAGTTAACTGCCAATCTTAGTTGGCAGTTAATTTGCATATAGCCCTGATTAGTCAATGAAAAGGGTAGCATCATATGCCAATTACCATTTTTCTCTTTTATTAGTGTAGATATTTTTATTGATTTCAGAGTGGGAGAGGGAAAAATAGAAACATCGATGGTGAGAGAATCATTAATCAGCTATCTCCTACATGCCCCCCTACTGGGCATTGGGCCCACAACTTGGGCATGTGCCCCAACTGGAAATCAAACTGTGACCTCCTAGTTCATAAACTGATGCTCAACCACTGAGCCATGCCAGAGGGGCGGTGGTGACTACATTTTAAAAAGAAAAGAACAGACCCCACCCACAATATTTAAATATAGCAGAAAGCTTTTATTTCCTATCATTTTTAAGTATTTTTTTATTGTTCAAGAATACCAGTTCATTGTAGAAAAATTTGAACATACTATATATATCAAAATAATTAAGCAAAAACTACCCCCAATACTGGAACCTTCTTTAAACATATCAGTGTTTAGATGCCTTGCAGCTCTTCTAGTGCCTGGGAGGCAATGAGATTGTGGATCACTGCTCAACATGCTTCCAGCAGCCAGATCCTGGGTCCTGTCCACTGTGGAACAAGCCTTTATAAATTCAGTGACACCCCCACTAGGAAGGGAGCCCCTCTGGGCTCAGGCTCGGGAGGCCTCTGGATGTGTGTCCACATTCCAGCTCCTGGTCCAACACCCACCTGGCAGGGACACCCATGGGCAAGTCCTGATACCCTGACTCCCTGCAGCCCACCAGCCAACATATGAGATCAGGGTATGCATAGAGCATGGGCTCCGCCCCAGCCCCTTCCTCCCAGGCCCTGGGCCTCCACACATCCAGGAGCCAGGCACCCACCTGTCTCTGCCACCCTGGTGCCCCTCCTCTGATAATGGTTATGGAATCAGTGGGGTCAGAATCACAGTACCTCCCTCCCTCTGGCACTGCCCTGTGGTTCAGTTCCTAAGAGCTCTGCTGCACTGGGCCCTGGGTCCACACCCAGAGCTTTGTTCCAGGCCCAGCTCGAGACCCACCTTTCAGATGGGAAACGGCAGAGAAAGGAGACTCCTATTAATACAGGAATGTTTTCTGCTCTCCTGCGCTGCTTTGCTGACAACTGTCCTACTGGTGGGAGGTGTGGTCTCCACTCAGCCTCTCATACAGATGCCCAGGTTAAGGCACAGATCCTCAGAAGGAAGGCGAGATTTAGTCATCAGTACTGACTGTAGACCCTGGTTCTACTTCTTTGCTAGCTTCCAGAGGTTTGTTGAGGTTAGCCCAGGGCCTCAGATCCCTCCTGGGTTTATTCATTGCTGGGGATTTAATAAAATCATCTAGTAAAACCACGAATGCAAAGTAGGTCCTCAGGAAACATTTGTGAATGGGTGAGACAACTTCCTCCCAGGATTACCCTGGGAGGACTGTGTTTTGTAGAAACATGGCACAACATATGGGTGTGTATTCTGCTGCAATCTCATCAAAGACGTGGAAGCTTATTCAGGTGACTGTGCCTTTTAATAAAATCATGCATCAAGTGATAACTCTTCAAAGGCACTGTAACAGCCAGCTAAAGTGAAACAGCTCAATGAGACCCAAATTGCCTCTTGGAGCAGAACGTGTTTTCTTTTTCACAGCGAAGTTCTTACCTGTATACAGGTCTGTAACAGAACTGCTGGCTTTCATTTTCATAGCTTACCCCTGATGTGCCTGAAGCTTCCCATCAAGGGAAAGGGAAGACAGATGCCGGAGACCTGCATGCTGAGGGACCCTGCCTGCTGAGGGACTATTGTACTACACACGGCAAATACACTTAATGCTGAGTAGAGGTGGGTGACAAAACCAGCCACCCCCCTCACAACTCTCCTCTTCCCATCCACACACAGTATCAATGTTTCCTCAGTCCCAGTCACTCCCAAGGCGAAGTGGCTGAGAAAGTGCACCAGCGACAGAACGCAAATACGCCTCACAGCAGTTCAGGTCTAGGGAGACCAGGCTCCTGCTGGCTGCAAGTAGGTCAGTGGGGACGTCCCGGTGGCTGTGCCCAAAACATAGCACAGTGCTCCCACTGAACCTCACAGGTCAATTGGTTTCTGTATCACTTAGCATAGGGATCACATTTCCAGCAAGTAGCACAAGTGGCTGCAGAAACCTTAGCCGCCTCTTTCCTAATACTTGCAGTAAAATACAGTCACCTGTATATTCATGAAATTGTCTTAAATTACACCATTGTGAATGGGCCTGTCTACCTCTGGCCCCTGGTAGCAATTTACGGTAGCTATTTAAGGAAAGGCATGGCTGTGTATTTTAACAGGTATGTGACCACAGATCACAAATGCAAGCTATGGTAAGAGCAGAAACACGTATGGGAAACAGGACTGGTTTCTCAGGGGCTCCAATTAGCTGCTCTCCCAGCTCCTGTGCTGGTTCGGGGGCTCACACGTTTTGGAATAGAACGCTCCCTGCTGAGGGCCTGAGACCTGCTTCCCACAGTTCCTCATAGTCTCTTTTTCAGCTGATCGTGCCAGCGTGTGCAGAAGGGAGGGGAGCGCCGCCGATCCCATGTGCCTGGAGGACAGCAGCTCGGCCAGCGTGAGCGCAGCACTTGGCCCAAAGTGAAGATGGGAGGACACGTCTCAGAACCAGTACTGCGCTGCCAGTGTGACCACAGACCCTCCCGAATGGCAATTTCAGGTCCTAGAAAACACTGATGTGGAACACAAATATACAAGGAGTTCTGAACAGGGAACTTCAAAACTAGGCCCTTTATTGTTGGGTTCAGGCACACTGTGAAGTGTCAGAGGCAAGTGGGTCAGCAGGAGACAGGAGAAGGGCTACAGGCAGTGTCGACCATTTTCCTAAGGGGAGGAGAATCGGCCACAGAACAGAATACCATTGGTTTTGCTGTGCTGGATAAAGAAAAGAAAGGGGTGGTCAGCACAGAACCTGGGCGTCATTCTCGCACATCGAAGGAGCATGATGGCGGCGGTGGCTGCCGCAGCTTCTGTGCCTTCCTCGTTGACCTCCACAAAGGACTTGTGAACGACCTTGGACAGACACAGGTCTCTCCCTGACGACATTCCAGAGAAGTCTGCCTTGTCCTGCTCAAAGGCATCGGTCATGCCCATAGAGTAAAGGACATCCTTCATGTCGTAATTCTCCTCCAGTTTGAATCTAGGGAGGAACACTTCCACCTCTTCTTCATCCATCATATCTGGCCTGGTCCATTCTATGAATTTCTCATAGGTGAGCTGCTTTTCCACCTAGTAGAGGAGGATTGAAGAGTTTATAATCAGAACAGTGCTGCCCAGTGGAACCTGGGCTGCGCTGTGATTGCCCTATGCTGCATGGTAGGAGATGGCAGTGATGGGAAGTTACGTAGCATTAGAAACATTTCCTGGGCAATGCTCAGAACTGCTGCGCAGAGAAGCAAATGTGATCCCCTTGCCTCCCAGCACAATCAGAGCTCAGCACTCTTACCGTTTCCAGGTCAACATGTTCATCGGGAAGCATGATGATCATGTTCAGCTCTTTGCCGACGTACGGCAGCACCAGAATTTTGGTGAATATTTCTCCGACATAGGTCATATTAAAGGTAGATTTTTTAAACATCATTTGCACAGGTTTCTGTTCATTCTATAAACGAAAGGGATAAACGTTAAGCTGAAACAAGAACCAGTTTACACGTTGGACAAATCAACAGAGCTGGCCACTCACCCCGGAGATACTTTTTTGGCTCCAGAAGAACACATCAGCCCCCTCTTTTGCCGGCTTGATTTCATTGCCTCAACCTCCAGACACTGGGGTACTCAGGGCTCAATTCTTACACTACTTTTCCCCTGGTGATGTCATTCAGTCCTGTGACTATAACTAGGATTCCCAAACTTATATTTCTACTGGGAACTCTCCCCTGTACTCGAAACTAATATATTTTACTGACTGCTTGACACCTGCATTTGGACATAAAGGAACTTCCAATGTTCCATGTCACACTGGTCTCTTCATATTCCCTTTCAAGTCTGTTCCATCTGTAATTTTCCCCATCTCAGCTGATATAGATGCCATTCATTCCATTGTCAAAAACCCTGGAGTACCCTTGATTCCTGTCTTTCACACCCCACATCTGACTCATTAGCTAACCATTTGATTCTACTTTTAAAATATAATGCAAATCCAACTTGTTCTTTCTACCTGCACTGCTACCAGCCTAGTGCCGCTCACTGGGATGATCTTCAAAGTGATTTCCTAGGGGCCCCTCCCCCTTGTGATTTTTTTAACCTAGTGGCTAGAAGAATCTGGCACTCAAATCATCAATCAGACCATATCACTCTTCGGCTGACCACCTTTTTGTGGCTTCCCCTCCACAGCCAGAGACTGAAAACTGAAGTCCTTAAAACAACCTGCAATGGTGACAAGAGCTTGTCCCTCATGCCCTCTGCTCCCATCTTCCTGCACTCATCTGCTAGAGCCACAGGGCCCCTTGGTGGGTCTGTGGGCAAACCAGGCCCGTGAGCATGCCCCCAAGACGTGAAAGCACACCCCCTGGACACAGGGACAGGTTCTAAGAGCCTCCTTTGTTATTGCAAAATAGTTACCTTGCTGACTTTAAATGGTCTCTCCTGGGTTTGCTGCTTGCTAAACTGGCTGTCCCAGTTTCCTTTGAAGTAGATGGCATTCACAAGAACCAGAGGAGTAGTCTGATTAACTGAATTTGGAGGCAGCAACTCTGTAATTTTACCTGAAAAGAAGAATTAAAGAACCTGTTAGCTATGAGTGTCCTGAAGTTTGGTAATACTCAGATAGGGCCATCTCCTGGTGTATTCAAGTACACAGATGAAGGAATTTATTGTCCCCCAAATATAACCATAGAAAGGGATCCTGGTCCTTAAAACAACAGCAGCAAAAAAAAAAAAACAACCCCAAAACAAAAAAACAAAAAAACCTTTCATACATTGATAATATTTCAGAAGTGGATTTTAAAAGTTTACATTTATTTTGAGAAAAAAACATTTGTTTACATTTGATGTTCTTGTGAAGAAATTGACAGTAAGATCGATTAAAATAGAATAACAATGTATTTTCACCTTCTGTCTTGTTAGCTACCCAGGTGTTGATATGTTTTCTAGCCTCCTCTGCAGCTTTGAAGAAGTCAAGCTCTTCCATCTCCGCTTGGTAGAATTTGAGGCAGGAATCTTTGAAAGACTGGGAGAGACAACAACACAATTGCATGGCCACAAAAACAAGCAACACCACCAGCTTACTTCCTCATTGTGACAAAAAGAACATACATAATTTCATGATATGTAATATGAGGAATAAATAAACATAAGGAATAAAAATACTGAGGTGCCCTAGCCGGTTTGGCTCAGTGGATGGAGCATCAGCCTGTGGACTGAAGGATCTCAGGTTCGATTTGGTAAAGGGCACATGCTCAGGTTGTGGGCTTGATCCCCAGGCAGGAGGCAGCTGATCAATGAGTCTCTCTCATCATTGATATTTCTATCTCTCTCTCCCTCTCTCCCTCTCCCCTCCTCTCTGAAATCAATAAAACATATATATTTTTTAAATTTAAAAATATTGAGGAATAAATAAATAACATGAGAAATAAGTAAATGAGAAATTAACCTGAAATCTAATTTCTCAATGTTCATCTACATTTGATATTCACCATTTGATAACAATGGTCTGAATAGCAAGTAAACACCATAAGTTGCTAGATCCTTAAGGGAGTAGCTGTGCACCAGTGAAATGAATATACAGACACTGGATGCAGCAATGACAGTGTCACTCCAATGGCCACTGCATTTGCTAAGTGACATCCTGCCCACAGCAAGAGCCACAGCTCCCTCTACATTTCAGAACCAGGGCCTATTGTTCCATATAACGTGGAGAAAATGGGCAATTCTGCACCACCACTTCCAGCACAACTTAAGAAATGTTCCAAATCTAAGCCACAGGTGACTCCTGAGCACTTGAAATATGGCTACTTCTGCTAAGGAACTGAATATTTAAGTGTATTTCACTTTAATTAATTAGACTGAAATTTATTTATTTATTTTTTAAAAATATATTTTATTGATTCTTTACAGAGAGGAAGGGAGAGGGATAGAGAGTTAGAAACATCAATGAGAGAGAAACATTGATCAGCTGCCTCCTGCACACTCCCCACTGGGTATGTGCCTGCAACCAAGGTCCATGCCCTTGACCAGAATTGAACCTGGGACCCCTGAGTCTGCAGGCCGACGCTCTATCCACTGAGCCAAACTGGTTAGGGCAATTAGGCTGAAATTTAAATAGCTACATTTGTCTAGTAGTGGCTACCATTTTGGATGGATTGCTCTAGAGCATGAGCGATTCCTCCAAAAAGTTTAAACTATATTTTGTTAATATAGTTTATGAAATGATAATACTAATGAACACCTACATTATGCCAAATAAAAGTAGACAATTTGATGGAAAACAAATATACTGGAACAACTAATTTGTTGACAGTGTACTATGGAATGGTTTCCCAAACTTTTTTTTTTTTTAACAGTTTGCAGATAATAACTTAATTCCACTTTTCAGTATTGTTTTTATATATTTCAGGACTTCACATTTCTCCTTCTGTATGGCATAAAAGAAGCACTGAGGCACAACAGCTTAGACACAAGTCCCATGACTTAATAGCTGCGCACCCTAAAAAAAGCCCCTTAGTCTCCCTAAGCATCCTTAACCTACCCTGTAAATGAGGCGACAGCAGTGCCTATATCTCAGAGGGTCACTGTGAGGACCAGATGAATTATCATTAGAACTGTTTTATGTAATATTCAAATCTTAGCATGTTGTAGACACTGTATTAAATGATCTAGATATATCATTTCATTTAATATTTACATAATTCATGCTTTAACAATTTTACTGCTCTGTTGTTTTTAATTTTTCAATTACAGTTGCCATTCAATATTATATTAGTTTCAGGTGTCCAATATAATGTTTAGACATTTATATAGCTTACAAAGTGATTCCCCCATAAATCTACTACCCGTCTGACATCATCCATAGTTGTTACAGTATTACCATGTTCCCTATGCTGTACTTTACATCCCTGTGACTATGCTGTAACTGCCAATTTGTATTTCTTAATCCCTTCAACTATTTCACCCATCCCCCCAACCCCCACACATCTGGTGATCACATCATCACTTTGTTCTCTGTATCTATGTGCTTGTTTCTGTTTGTTTGTTCATTTACTGTTTTTTAGATTCCACATATATGTGCAATCATATGGTATCTGTCTTTCTGTCTGACTTATTTCACTTAGCATTATATCCTCTAAGCGCCATTCATGTTGTCTCAAAAGGCAAGGTTTCATTCTTTTTTTTTTTTTATGGCTGAGGAATATTACATAGTATCTATGTACCACCTCTTCTTTATCCACTCATCTATAGGTGGACACTTGAATTGCTTCCATATCTTGGCTATTGTAAATAATGCTGCAATGAACATAGGGGAGCATATATCTTTTCAAATTAGTGTTCTGAATTCCTTCAGATAAATATATAAAAGTAGAATTGTTCGGTCATATGGTAGTTCTACGTTTAAATTTTTAAACAGTAACCTTCGTACTGTGTCCCATAGCGACTGCACCAATTTAGAAGCCCACCAACAGTTCACAGGTGTGGAGAGCGGCTACAGCGCTTGGACAGGTTCAAGCCTCGGACTAATGAGAGGGCACTGTCCTCTCGTGGCAAAGCCACATGCAGGTCCGAGCTTGGAGGCAAAGCCCTCCCAGCACAATTATAGCCAAATATGGTTGTAAGCTTGACCTTAGGGTCTGAACCTGTGGTCCCAGGTGGCTGAGTGATATAGGCTGCGGGAGGTGCAGCAAGTGCTGCCAAAACAAAGCTTGATAGAGTTCTCAAGTGCATGTAATTAAGTAGATTTGAAACTCGAGAGAACATTGTAAGCATCTTGACCATGCCCTTGTTTGCCTCGTGGGATCTGATTATAAAATAAAGACTTGGCTTGCAGGCTGTGGCACTGTCTCTCCATCCCAGAAAAGTGTCCCATCTGGCCCCAACTGTATTCTCTTGTCTGTCTTCTTTAATTTTTCACCGCCCCTCCTCAGGTTCACCCCTAGCCCTGCGGGACACGATTCACACCAGGATTCCTTTTTCTCCACATCTTCACCAACATTTGTTTGTGGATTTATTGATGAGAGCCATTCTGAGAGATGTGAGGTGATATCTTACTGTGGTTTTAATTTGCATTTCCCTGATGTTTACTGATGTTGAGCATGTTTTCATATGTCTATTGGCCATCTGTATGTTCTCTTTGGAGAAATGTCTATTCAAGCCCTCTGTCCATTTTTAATTAGATTTTTTGTTTTGATTTGGGTTTTTTTTTTTTTTTGGTATTAAGCTGTATGAGTTCCTTATATATATTAGATAGTAACCCCTAATCAAATGTATCACTGATGAATATCTTCTCCCATTCAGTTGTCTTTTCATTTTGTTGTTCCCTTTGCTGTGCAGAAGCTTTTTAGTTTGATGTAGTCTCATTTGTTTATTTATTTTTTCTTTTGTTTCCCTTGTGCTAGGAAATGTATCCAAAAAAATATTGCCAGGAGTGATGTCAAGGAGCTCACTGCCTATGTTTTCTCCTATGTTTCTAGGAGTTATTTGGGCTTCAGGTCTTACATTTAAGTTCTTACTCCATTTTGAGTTTAGTCTTGCATGTGGTGTAAGAAAGCGATCTAGTTTCATTTTTTGTATGTATCAGTCCAGTTTTTTGTCTTTTCACCATTGCATATTCTTGTCTCCTTTGTCATAAATTAACTGACCATATAGAAGTGGTTTTATTTCTGGGCTGTCTATTCTGTTCCTTTGATCTATGTGTCTGTTTTTATGCCAGAACCTAGCTGTTTTTATTAGTATAACCTTATAGTATAGTTTGATATCAGGTAGTGAGTGTGATTCCCTCCAACATTGTTATTTTTTCTAAAGATTGCTTTGACTATTCAAGGTCTTTTGTAGTCCCATATAAATTTTAGTATTGTTTGATCTAGTTCTGTGAAAAATGCCCTTGGTATTTTCATAGGGATTGCACTGAATCTATAAATTGCTTTGGGCAGTGTGGACATTTTAACAATATTAATTATTTCTATCCATGAGAATGCAATATTTTTAGATTTATTTGTGTCTTCTTCAATTTCTTTTATCAGTGTCTTATAGCTATCAGATACAAGTCTTTCACCTCCTTGGATACATTTATTCCTAGGTATATTGTTCTTTTTTTATGCATGTGTAAATGGAATTGTTTCTTAATCTTCCTAATCGTTTGTTTTTAGTGTATAGAGATGCAATAAATTTTTGTATATTGATTTTATGTGTTCCAACTTCTTGAATTCTTTATTAGTTCTAACAGTTTTTTGGTAGAGTCTTTAGGGGTTTCTATGTAATTTTATATCATCTACAAATAATGACAGTTTTACTTCTTCCTTTCCTAATGCCTTTTATTTCTTTTTCTTGACTAACTGCTCTGACTAGGACTTCAGGTCATTGTGTTTTTATTTTCATTGTCTGAAGGGAGATTTTGATTTCTTCTCTGATCTTGTTGTTAACTGACCCATTGTTGAGTAGCATGTTATTTATCTACATGTTTGTGTGTTTTTCAGTTTCTTCTCACACCTGATTTCTAAATTCATACCATAGTGATCAGAGAAGGTGCCTGACATGATTTCAATTTTCTTAAATTTGTTGAGATTTGTTTTGTGACCTAAGATGTGTTCCATCCTAAAAAGTGTTCCATGTGCATTTGAAAAGAATGTATATTCTTTTGTTTTTGGCTGAAATGTCCTAAAGATATCTGTTAAGTTCATCTGGTTCATGTGTCACTTCATGGCCACTGTTTCCTTGTTAGTTTTTGGTCTGGTTGAACTATCCCATGAAGTCAATGGGTGTTAAAGTCCCCTACTATGACTGTATTAATGTTGATCTCTCCCTTTAGGTCTGTCAATATTTAACATACTCCTATGTTGGGTGTATAAATGTTTAAAAGTTATTGCCTCTTGTTGGATTGATCCTTTTATCATTAAGAAAATTCCCCTTTTGTCTCTTATTACAGTCTTTGTTTTAAAGTCTATTTTGTGTGATACAAGAATTAATACCTCATCTTTTTTTAAAATTTCTATTAGTATAAAAATTTTTTTTCATTCATTTACTTTCAGCCTGTGTATGTCTTTCAATCTGAGCCAGGTCTCTTATAAGCAACATATGTACAGGTCTTGTTTGTTTTTTATCCACGCAGCTACCCTATGTCTCTTAATTGGCACATTTAGTCCATTTACATTTAAAATAATTTTTCATAAGTATGTAGGTATTGTCATTTGTTTTCTGATTGTTTTTGTAGTTCTCTATTCCTTTCTTATTCTTTTGCTCTCTTCTCTTCTATGTTAATGACTTTCTATATTGTGTTTGGATTCTTTTCTCTTTATTGCTTGTATATCACTTACAGATTTTTGGTTTGTGGTTATGATGTGCTTGATGTATACCAAGCTATGTTAATAGCAGTCCATTTTAGTTGACGGTGGCTTATGTTCTAACACATTCTAAAATCACTATAATTTTTACTCACCCCCTCTACATTTATGTTTTTGTCATTATTTTTACTTATTTTGATTGTGTCTGTTTGTGTGTATTCCTTAATTTGTTGTTGTAATTACACATGATCTTGGGGTCCTTTGTCTTTATTGAAAGTTTTATTTTTCTTATATCTAAAGCTCATAAAAGGATGATAATAATCAAGGAAGTAGCTAAGACTAATAAAAATAAGTAAAGCAGGTTACAAAAAAATCACACTGTGGCATGGCTACAGCATTTTGGACAGTAATTTCACAATATTCACTTAAAACTTTACTCCCTTCCTTTCTTCTACAAGTCCACAGTAGAGTATCAGAGGTATTTATTGTATGTATGGTTCAGATTGGGTCCAACCTAAATGCCCAACAATGGAAGGATGGTTACAATACATCCATATTTAATAATACCAGATAATAAAAAGAAAACAAAAAATTTTTAAAAACTAAGAAAAAAAGCAAAAACAGAAAAAGAATACCAGATAACAGTAAAAGGGTAAGGTATATCCACATAATCTGAGAGGCAAAGAATTTAAGTCATAATGTTCAGTGAAAAGAAACAAATTACAAAAAAAGATGTATGTTATGACGATGTTATTTAGGGAAAACCCCACAAAACAAATTTCTACATGTATGCGGGGGGATACACTTCAAATTTCTAAAAGCTCTTACACTGGGGAGGGAGCAATGGGTTGTACAAAAGAAACTGCAAAGGCTCTTGCTTTGCCTCCTTTAGTATCCATATATATAAAAGCCTAATATGCTAAGTGTCTGACCGTTCAACCAGTCGCTATGATGCACACTGACCACCAGGGAGCAGATGCTCTGACCAGTAGCTTAGCTTGCTGCTGGGGTCTGGCTGATCGGGACTGAGCAAGATGGGCTGGACATGCCCTGGAGCCCTCCCCTGAAGGGTCCCAGGTTTGATTCCAGTCAAGGGCACATGCCTGGGTTGCGGGCTCGATTCGATCCCCAGTAGAGGGCATGCAGGAGGCAGCTGATCAGTGATTCTCTCTCATCATTGATGTTTCTATCTCTGTCTCCCTTCCTCTCTCTGAAATCAATAAACACATATTAAAAAAAAAAATTCTGTGTTGGAAAAAACAAAAATATTTATATGTGTAAAAATTGAACATGCCTCATACTGCACAAAAAAATTACCAATATGTAGAAAAAAGATTAGAAATATTCATTTTCATAATTTCTTTAGCCAATTCATCTTAAATTGTACTATGTTAGCTTTTTTTTATGATAAGTCACTTAAGCTTCATAAGTATTTGGACAGTAGTTGTTATAAGGCCTATTTTACAGAGTATAAAACTGAATGAGAATTAAAGGAAGTGTGAGAGGTTAACAGACCCGAGCTCATGCTTGTCTGTGTGAGTTTGTAGCCCACAAGCTTTCTGCTGTACCACATGACCCCTCCCCACTGCCGGTGGTCTTCACTTCTTTAGTGAAAACAGTAATTATGACTTACTAAGTTGAAATCAAAGGACTTTTCTCCGAAGAGCCTGTTGGCAGTTCTAAGCAAGTACTGCGTGCCAGCCCTGTTAACCTCGGCGAGGAGAGTCTGGAAGCCCTGGTGGACATCTTCACTTCTGCCACCACTTTTACTGAAATAAAGTGCCTGAAATAGAACACAGAATAAAAATGTACAACTTCAGTATGCTTTGACTTCAGGGAATTGGATAAAACACTCAACTCTGCCTAAGAACTGTACAGGTCCTCACTACAGACTAAAAGAATAGTCATCCAACTAAAGACAAAAGTATCTTGAAAGCCAGCCACTCTTCCCTCTAACACATCCTGTAAGGAGTCAGAGTCCTCCCTGCCTGTACTGGCAGGAGCAGAAATGCCCTTCGCAGACCCAGCTTCTGGGTACTCCACACTTGTTGTCTGCCTGAAAATAAGGCTGTCAGTGAAGACAGGCCACTCCTAATATCAAAAGTTGCAGCCTCTCCCCAGTCCTTGGGTCCAGGCTGGCCCTGTGACTATTCTGACCAACAGAGGACAGGAGAAGGGACACTGGGCCTTCAAAGGCCTGGCAGCTCCATATTTGCTCTCCTGGATCCTAGCCGCCATAGTGTAAGGAAGTCCAAGCTGTCCTGTGGCAGACACATGGAAAGCCTGGGAGAGCAACATCTCAGGGGAAGAGCCACTTGTCAAATGGCAACCTTGACCAGCAGCCAGCACCAAGGCCCCAGGCGTGTGATAGAGGCCTTTCTTGGATCATAAGTGATCCCAGCTGACACCATGGAGTCAGCCCACAAAATCTGAAAAATAATCAACCATTGTTATTTCCAATCACTAAGTTTTGGGATGGTTTGTTTTGCAGCCGTAGAAATCCACACAGTAATCTAGACATAAAGTTATGCCATAACAAAAATCTAATACGTGTATAGCACTTGCTTCGAACTTAGGCAGCTGTCAGAGGCTGGATGGAAGGAAGGGAGGAGACTGTGAGCAGAGGCTGGAAGGACAGTGAAGAAATTCTTACGGGAGGCTGGAGAAAAGGAGCTCATGGCATGGACTGGCAGAATTGGACAGACAGTCATCTGCAATGATGGGAAAGCTTGGGCATTTTGCCAGTGAACCCCGGATCTGGTTTGGGAGAAGTCCAGAAAGAACGTGGCTCCTTTCAGCTCCCTGGGATAAAGTACGGGAAGGTAAAGGTGAGCTAAAGATCGCCTCATTTTCAAGCAGAAGCTAAAGGAAATATTTCCAACCTAGGACTTGTGGGGTAGAAAATAAAAAATGTTTCTTATTCTCAGCCTCTCCAGTGGGCAAGTGATTCTAAAAGTACTAGTAAGATATGACCTCAGGGCAATTGTAAATCCAAGGGCCAGGCCTCAAGGGCAGAATAAAGTTCATTTTGTTAACACCTTAGAAAGATTAAGTGCCACACAGACCCTCCTGCTAGGCAGAGAAGCCTCTGAGCATCTTCAGAACACTGTCCCCCAGCACACAGTCCTGCCTCAAACAAGTACCCAGCACGTGCTTTTGTTCAAGGAAGCAGATTTAAGTTGACATATACATTTTCCCACCACTGTTTAGAAGAACACCTGCCGACACCTTTTCTCGGACTTCCAGCGTCCAGAACTAAGAGGAAATAAATTTCTGCTGCTTCAACCACTTAGTGTGTGGTACTTGTTATGGCAGCTGTAGCAGACTAAGAAACGGCCCCCACAATGTGCGAAGGGTGTGTCCACTGCAGGTATCCCACCCGGTGTCACCACTGCATATTGGGGTGGTGAGGGGGCAATAATTTGTCTTTAGTTCACAAAGCTCTGCACCCAGGAACCACACCAAAGAGCCTCAATGGCCTTGTTCTTCCTAGACATTAAGCCGGAACCTGGACCATGATGAAATCAGACTCCGAGGCAGTGGGAGGGGTGAGTGTACTTTTCCTATGGGCGGGCTGAGAACCATTAGGAGCCAGCGGGCAGATTGTGGCAATCAGAGAGGGACTCCGATGAGCTAATGCCTTAATCTTCAGGCCCTGCACACCACTCTGGAGGCAGACTCAGGGACTGGCCATGTGACTGGCTTCAGTCATGGGGCATTAGAATGTGTGACAGAGCAGAGGCTTGAAAAGCACTTGCACATTCAAGCTTGTCCTCCTGGAAGCTTGGAATTGTGCTATAAAGAAGTCCAGGCCAGCCTGCCAAAGAGAGACCATGCGGGAGGCCAGGCCAAGGCAGCACGCAGGAGGCCACCTGCATGGAGGAGGCCCGAGGCCTACATCAGTGACACAGCCCCGCCACGTGGAACAGGACCACCGTCCAGTCCACTCAGAGCAAATCTTCACCTTAAGCACTAAGTTTTTTGGGGGTAGTCACTCAACAACAAAGAACTGAAACACCATTGAAAAATTTTACAGTTAAATAAGAAAATTAAAATAAAAAATGTTAACACTTGAAAAGCAGTTGACAAAACCCAAAGACTATTGTGAGACTCAACCTGACCTTGTGGCTTTATGTCTACTCACGAAGTCCTGCGCAAACCACTACCAGCAGTTGGCGAAATTGATTGCTTTCCCAAGTAGAGGGTGCCACTTATCCCTAACAGATGGCACTTGCCCCAGGGCATATGCCCAGGGCTGACACATCCTTCCCTGGCAGCATTCCACCCACAGCCCTGCCACACTGATAGAGAGCAAGTACTTTGGGATTTGAAAGGTGGAAGACCAGTTAACTAACAAATTAATAGTATTTTCTGTTCCCCAGAAATGGTGTCAGACACATACCTGGACCATCTGGGCTGCAGTGTTTCCACCTGCCCCCATGAGGACCATGGCCAGGGCAGAGGAGATGCTGAAGGGCGAGAAAAACACGTTTTTCGATTTGTCTTCACCCAGCTTTTTCAAAAGGTTTATGGCAAAAGTGCCATTTGCTTCGGACAGAGTATCCATGATGGCGAGTCTGAAACGATGGACTTAACATCAGTATCACATAAACTAGGCTTACAGTTGACTGCATTTCAGGCTGTTAACAGTGACCACTGACACTCTGGTTCAGTCAGCAAACAGGTGTACATTAAAAACTCTATTCCTTTGGGGGAACCTCAAAGTTATTTTGTGTTTCTAATTTTAAGTGAAAAAAATTGAAGTTATGTTTATAATACAATCCTGTTTTGTGGGGGGAAGCAGGAGAACTTCTATCTATACATGTGTCTGTGAGCCCAGAGAAGGTGTGGATGGTACACACTCAACCTCTTACCTAGTTACTTCCTGGGAGAGACATTAGGAAAGGAGTTATTGACTTTTGGTTCTATTTCTGCATTGTTTGGTGTGTTGTATGAATTTATATGTATCCTCTATAATAAAAGGCTATTATGCAAATCAACTGAACAGCAGAACAACTGGTCACTATGATGTGTACTGGCCACTAGGGGCAGATGCTCAATGCAGGAGCCGCCCCCTGGTGGTCAGTGTGCTCCCACAGTGGGAGTGCTGCTCAGCCAGAACAGTGGCGGTGGCGGGAGCCTCTCCCACCTCCGGGACAGAGCCAAGGATGTCCGACTCCTGAGGGGAGCGGGCCTAAGCAGTCTGTTTGACATCCCCTGAAGGCTCCCAGACTACAAGAGGGCGCAGGAAGGGCTGGGGGACCCCCCCCCCCCCCCCCGAGTGCACGAATTTCATGCACTGGGCCTCTAGTTACTTTATAATTTAAAATTCATTCATAATTATACCATTGTAATTAAAAACAGAAAAGTAGCAAAGGGAAGGCCAAATATTATAGGCATGTCATTGGGAAGCTTCACCAGGAAGTTAAAGCTTTACACTCCCCAGGGATCCAATGGAGGAGAGACAGACACATGCCCAGTAAAGTAGGGGTGACATGGGGAAGGTGCTTGTCTGTCAGTCACACTTGGGAACAGAGGTCATTGGCCAGAATGGGCATGGCCACTGTAAGTGCAGGAAGATTTGGAATACTTAATTTCCTGAACAAAGAAACTTTCTCTCTTGTACTCTTGGTTGCTCTTGGTGTGTTGCACTTGACTCCAGGCTTACCAAGCTCTCCCACCCCTGCTCCCTGGCATTTGTCTCCATGGCCCACACCCATGTGAACCCCCAATGCCTAATGGACCATAACTAGCCTGATGCTGAACTGGACCTGGCTGCAACATGGAACGGAAAGTCTGGACACTGGCTTTGCTTTTACACTTCTTCTATGACTGAAATGGGACTTTGGAAACACAGAAATATAACCCCATACAAATAAAAATCACTCATCCTCTTGTGTGAGTCTCAGAAAATTCTTTTTCTTGAGATATCGTAAGGACTCCACCCCCAACACTCAGTGGGGAAAGGGATACCCCAATTTCCCCAATAACAAATGCAATCACAAGTTACATAAGAAAAGATGGTTGAATGTTTTTTAGTTGTTTTTTGTTTGTTTTTGCTTTTTAAAAACATGTTTTTATTGTTTTAGAGAGAGAGGAAGGGAGAGGGATAGAGAGATAGAAGCATCAATGAGAGAGACACATTGATAGGCTGCTTCCTGCATGCCCCACACTGGGGTTTTAGCCACAACCTGGGAATGTGCCCTGACTGGGAATAGAACCAAGGACCTCTTGGTTCATGAGTCGACGCTCAACCACTGAGCCCTACCCGCTGGGATGGTTGAATGTTTTAATAATGTAGAAGAGAAGACTCCATTTCCGAGATGTAAGCCATTGTGCAAGGACTGACATTAACTAGAGAGAAAAGGGGTGGGAGAAACTGAAGGGGGCCAGCTCCAGGAGATGCACAGAGTCAGAAAGGAAGGGTCATTCCTGGGAATGAGCTGTGGGCAGCAGACTGGAAAGTTGGCTCAGTTGATTAGAGGTTTTTCCAGATATACCGAGTTTGTGGGTTTGACTCCCATTCAGGACTCATACAAGAAGCAACCAATGGACACATAAGCAGACCAACAAATCGATGTTTCTCTCTATTTTTTTTAATCCCCACCAGATGATATTTTCTCCATCGATTTTTCAGACATAGTGGGAGGGATGGACAGGGGGAGAGAGAGAGATAAATATCGATACGAGAGAGACATATTAATTGGTTGCCTTCCACATGCACCCCAACAGGGGCCAGGGATCGAACGTGCAACCGAGGTACATGCCCTTGACCAGGAACCAAACCCTCGAACCTTCAGTCCTCAGGCTGACACTCTAACCACTGAGCCTACCCGGTCAGGGCTTTCTCTCTTTCCCTTCCTCTTTCTATAAAAACAAACAAACAAAAAATAATAAATAACAAGTGGAGGCTCCTGGGGCGAGATGGGACCTGGCTATTCTCTTTTGGATAATCTCAGAAATAGCCACCTGGAAATTAACCCCAAATTCCAACAGATACATAGGAAAATGAGCAGTCATTTGTCAGAGCTGGCCGCAGCTATTAACAGGCCCACTGTTCTGTCTCTCTCTATGACTGCTGTCATTTTAATTTAGAATATCTCAAAAGTTTTCTTGTCACAAGCTAAGGAACAGACAGGCTCAACTCAGGGCTAATGCCCTGTCTTTGGACTGCTGCCCCAAAAAGCCATTACTTGAGGAAGGGCCTGAAGAGTGTGTTGGGAGGAGCCAGGTGAGAGACAGAGGCAATGAAGGGCCCAGGCAGTCCAGAGTTGCAGGTGCAGCAGAGCAGGCCAGGAAGGAGGGGCTCTGTGGGGAGCAGCTCGAATTAAAACATTGACCAACTCATATTTCCCAGTCAGAGGTTGAGGAAATTACTCATCTGAGCAGTGGGTGGGGCTGGACAGACCAGGAGAGAGGAAGGCAAGAGCAGCTGTTTCCACGGAGTGGAGGGTGAAGGCAGGAGACATCTGACTGAACGGCCTGTGGAGGTTGCAGAGTCAGCCGTTCTTCCCAGCAGGCCTTGACGGTTACGACTGTGGGCACTGAATATGGCCCCAAAGCTATGAAGGGGACCAGAGTTCTGCCACCCAGAAGCTGCCTTTTGGGATACTGATTTTAAGCTGGTTATTAAGAAAACAAAAGACTCAAAAAGAACCTTTGACCTCCCCCTTTTCTGCCTAAGAGATTCAGATGGAAAGGCTGCATCAAGAGGGAAACTCAGGGTGTTCACCTCAGCCTAATCTGAATTAAATATGATGTATAGGAAGGCACCAAGCAGGGGCCTGGAAGCTAGATCACCCCAGAGTCCCCCTGAGGTGAAAATTTGCCTACTATGTGTGTTCTCTTCCTCAACTACCTGTAAATTCTCACATCTGATATCTCCTCTTTTTTCCTTTGTCCAAAATGACATATATACCAAACTTTGCCCCATTTTGGAAGTTCCACGCCTATGTGAATTCCCCAGGGGTATGTATTAAAACTTTGATTTTCTCCTGCTAATTTGTCTTTGTTAACTTGATTATTAGCCCAGCTAGAAGAACTTAGAAGGTGGGAGGAAAGTATTACTTTTTTAGCTCCTAGGTGAATTGAGAAAGGACAGAGTTTTAGGGACCTGTGCATATTAGGTTTGTTGCAAGTTCAACTGGCCAAGGAAAGATCCCACAGGTACCCTCATAACCCCATCCAAGACTGTTACCATCCACACACTTTTCACCGTTAGGAATTTCACTAAAGTGTACTGATGAAAATACTGTTAGCATAGGCAGCTAAGAGTTAACAAAAGAGAAGAGAGCTAGACTGGCTAGGCCCAACTGAGTCTGGAAATTACACTTAATCAGGCTTAAATCTGAAGTCACAGTTTCAGACTCCCCAGCAGGTAGCCAAATCTCTGCCAAGGGGATAAACACCCCTCCTGCTTTTCAATATCCCCAGGAGTCAACTGGCCCAGTAGCAGAGACTGCCAAGGGGGAGGGATAAAACAGCAAAGGAAATTCCTTTACCAGATATGAGCACAGTAGAGGCCAAGATGGTGAAGCAGATCTTTGGGGCATGTGCAGTGGGAGCCAAAACGGTGACGCAGAGGGGTGGAGTCTAGCCTGGGAAAAGATGAGGGCAAGGAACCCCAGAGGATCCAGGAAAGAGGCCTGATTGGAGTGAGGGCCCAACACAAGCCGGAGAAACCAGGAAGTATATTGGATAGTTTGCAAGCAAGCCTACTCATTCCCGAAAACCAAGAAAATCTATGGAGCATTATAAGGACTCTCAGAGCAGCTGCTACTAGAGCCTGCTCCTCCTCTACATCCCCAAGGGTGTATTATTTCCCTTCAACCCAATAAAGCTTGCCATTATGCTTAAACTTCTCCCACAAGTGTGCCCTTTGAAATTCCTTTCTCGCACACCACAAGAAACCATTTTCACTGGCAACAACAGAGAGCACAAAAACAACCATTAGGTATTTCATAAGCTACAGGGGGAAAACACACCTTTAAGTGCCCCCAAACAGAGAACCACTTTAGATTTTTCACATTCACGATAGGATATTAATGGAGATATTAATGTTTTAATATATTACTATCAAATAAATACATAAAATTGATTTTAAAAGAAAATATAAAACTATAAATACAATTTCAAAATATTTTCTATGTAAATTAAATTAGGAAGAAAAGTACATGTAAGCATAATTTATAGACAGAAAATGGATAGAAATACTGTATAGCACATGTTTCTGATTTATGGGTAAATTTTCAAGTTTTTTATATTTCTCTGCATGTTCACATTTTCTACAACATTCCTACTTCTTTTTAGGTGTTTGGTTGATATTTCTTTTTACAAAATTATATACATACACTTAGTTTAAAAATTAGTGCCCATCGCCCAGCCAGTGCGGCTCAGTTGTTTGAGTGTAGTTCCATGAACCAGGAGGTGGCAGGTTTGATTCTGGGTCAGACACATGCCCGGGTTGTGGGCTCGATCCCCAGTAGGGAGCGTGCAGGAGACAGCCGATAGATGATTCTCTCTCATCATGGATGTTTCTATCCCTCCCTCCCTCTTCCTTCCTCTCTGAAATCAATGAAAATATATTAAAAAAACCAAAATTTTCAAAAACAAAAACAAAACATAGTGCCTATAGCAATACTACAAGAACAGTTTGTCTTAGATAGATGGCCAGAGCTCTCATCTATCTTTAAATTGCCTGCTTTCCCTTGGAAATCACAGACCCTGGCCTTTATCCAGATGGCATATGAACCGGAACTACCTAATACATCCTCAGGTCTTATATAAAGTACCTTAAAAAAAATGTATTCACAAGCATAAAAACTGGGTGTTAAGGTTTTATTTTTAATGAGCAATTTTATATATGTACTAGAGGCCCAGTGCATGAAATTCGTGTACTGGGGAGGGGGGGTGTCCCTCAGCCCAGCCTGCACCCTCTCCAATCTGGGACCCCTTGGGGGATATCCATTGCCCACAAGTCTATTAAAAGCCATGGGTCTATTAATAAACCAGCAGTCGGACATCCCTCTCACAATCTGGGACTGCTGCCTCCTAACCACTCGCCTGCCTGCCAGCCTGATCACCCCCTAACCACTCCCCTGCCAGCTTGATCGATGCCTAACTGCTCCCCTGCTGACCCAATCACCCCCAACTGCTCTCCCCTGCCAGCCTGGTTGCCCCCAACTGCCCTCCCCTGCCAACCTGGTTGCCCCTAACTGCCCTCCCCTGCTGACCTGTGCCACCATAACTGCCCTCCCTTGTCAGCCCGGTCACCCCTAACTGTCCTCCCCTGCAGGCCTGGTCCCCCCCAACTGCCCTCCCCTGCCAGCCCGGTCACCACCAACACGGGAATCTAACCCGGTACCCTTGAGTCCGCAGGCCGGCGCTCTATCCACTGAGCCAAACCGGTTACGGCCCTTCCTCTCTAAAATCAATAAAAAAGTGTTTTAAAATATATTTAAAAATAAATAAATAAAGGCCAATGAACGGTGGTGGGAGGGAAGTCAGCTCCGAGCTCAGTGCCCAGCAACAGGGCATCGGGTACATCACACAGTCCCTACTACCGGGCCCTACAGCACCACTCGTGACTTTGAGCAGTTTATGTTCATAATTGATTTTATTCAATTGATCAAGTCTTAATAATTTTTTAAAGGTGTTACTAATTGTGCTTCTTGCCTTCTTGGATTAAGCATGCCTTAGTTTCCCACAAAATTGAACCATTCAAAGATTGGTGTAATGGAGACCTGGGCTCCTGCTTTGCCCCTTTGTTTTCTGTGTTTGTACGTGTGTAACTTCTCTGAGCAGCAGTAATCTGTTAACAGAGGATGATTCCTTCTATGTCTATGTTTACTATAAACATTAAATAAACTAATTCCCAGCACAGTGGGTAGTAAATAAATGTTGGGTAAATTACGCATTATTTTCTTTCTTTTGATGTCTAGGTTTAATCTCAGGTCCAGCAAATTTGGGAATGTAAGGTGTGAAATCATCTGGGGTCATATAATACTAGTATATGCTTGGTGTGATATAGGGTTTTCTGAGTATAAACCAGTAATTTTCAACCTTTCTCATCTCGTGGCACACATAAACTAATTACTAAAATTCTGCAATCACATCAAAAAATGTTATAAAAACTATGGGTATAATTTTGATTTACAAAAAATAACAATAATAGTAATTGTTAGGTCTGATCAAATAATTGAATCGAAACCCCCTCCTCTGGGAACTGCCCTTTAGGCCACTTCACAATGGACATCCCATTTGCTTAGACCACATTCCACCTGCTAAGACCATTCTCTCTCCCCTTGGAGTTAACCAGAACCTGGACCTGCACAGAGAATTCTCGGCCCAGGAAAAAGCCCGCTAGAGTCCTTTAAAAACCTCTGACTACCTGTCCCTGGGGGCTGGTGCCATTTTGGGGCTCAGCCCATCTGGTTTTCCAGATAACCTAATAAATTCATAATTCTTTATGCCCTCTGGCCTCACGCATTTCTCCTTCGGTGACTCTAACAGTAATTACCTACCCTCTTTGCTCCAAAGTGACTTTTTAAAAAATCAGGTGCCTATATTTGTATATAGAGATTTCTAGTACCAAGAATTCACCAAGTAGATGCAATCCTATTATGCGACATGACCAGTAAGATGCAACTCTATTATATGACCTATATGTTTA
>NW_006292916.1:48485-49732 GCF_000327345.1 Myotis davidii | reverse complement strand
GGTAATAAAGACCATTATAAACTTAGGAACAAAAATAGATACAGAGGCAGAGCTGCCTCGAACAAACTGTCAAACTACAGCGGGAAGGCCGGGGAGGGTTGGGTGGCGGGGGTGGGTAAGAAATCAACCGAAGGACTTGTATGCATGCATATAAGCATAACCAATGGACATAAGACACTGGGGGGTAGGGGAGGCCAGGGGATTGTCAAGGGCGGGGGAAAAAAAGGGACACATATGTAATACCCTTTGTAATACTGTAAGCAATACAAAAAAAAAAAAAAGACAAGGTATTCACACCACAAGGCTATTGCTGTGTTGGCAGTTGTCATTTTTTAAATTTGACATTCTAAGGGAAAAGAGGTCAACACCCCTGACTAATATCTTTGAAAAATTCTTGGGGCACACTGGTTGAAAACTGCTGGAATAAACAGACAGCAATGGTGATTTCATTCATTCTTATTGCACTCTACTGTTACTAGCTAGAGTTAACTCTAATATGCTGAATTGTAATAAATGACTTGGATTGGAATTGGCCTCATATAATTGTAAATACTTGGGCTACTGGCCCCGAGTATGACTAAAATTGCACCCTTTCTCTCTGTGCTGGCATAAAGTGAAAAGGATGTAATTACTCACTAGTCATGACATACTGGGACACACCCCATAATACTGATAACAGCAGCCACTCATGTTATCACAGTACACATTGCCTAGCCCAGCGAGACAGCCCTGCAGGATGTTAATCCAAAGGGTACTTTTCAATCCCCATCTCACCACATAAATCCTAAACCACAGAGGGGAGGAGCAGGCAGCCCTGACTCATCCCTCGGTCATGAGGTACAACGCAGCCCAGGAGGCACAGTCCCAGCGCTGACCCAGCTCGCCCCGCGGCAGCTGAGTGTTCCTGGCGCCTGTGGATTTAATTTGCTAGACAGACCTCTCCTTTCCAAAGCTGAGCCTGTGCAGAGGGGCAGGAGGGGAAGGGAAGCGGCTGAAGTGTCGATTACTTCCAGCACCACAACCCCACGTATGATTACAAGTTTCCCCAAGTCCTCTTAGCACTGAAGACACCAAAGCTAGTAAGTTTAATAACAAGCAGGGAAGTGACAAGATCTGGAATGGTCCCACGTTTATCTACGCAGGCCTGAGTGACCTCACAGGGCAAGCCACACCCGGCGGGCGAGGCCAGACCGGCCGGAGCGGGAGCGGCGCCTCTGCCTTCGACCCCTGGGCTTCTCTACGCGCCC
>NW_006292916.1:46670-47633 GCF_000327345.1 Myotis davidii | reverse complement strand
AATCAAACCAAGGCCCGGGTCTTCCGAGGATTTCAATCGGGAGACCACAGTGCGAGACCCACCAGCGTGGTGTGGCTTTGCAGAAACTCAGTTATGCCCTCGGTGACCAGAAAAGTACCGGCTCCTCCTACACAGACTAAGTTTTGACCGCGCAGAACAAGTTTAAAAGGAGCAAACCCCACCCGATGCTGTGCATTCAAGGTCTCCCACACTCCTCTGGCCTGTGAATTAGCTTCCAGGGGGCGGAAATATTATACAAATGCTATGAAATCCTGGCTTGTCCTTGAGTCTCATTATTTTGGGGCTCCTATAGTTTGAAATGAAGTTTGGTTTGATCTTGTTAAGCTGCTGGGGACAAAAAGGAACCACATACTAGAGCCAGGGGTGGGCAAACTTTTTGACTGGAGGGCCACAATGGGTTCTTAAACTGGACCGGAGGGAGTGTTTGTGTGAACTAATATAAATTCAAAGTAAACATCATTACATAAAAGGGTACGGTCTTTTTTTTTTTTTTTTAGTTTTATTCATTTCAAATGGGCCGGATCTGGCTCGCGGGCAAACGGGCCATAGTTTGCCCACGGCTGTAACTAGACTGACAACCTCGGGAGGCCTGCCTGGTGGCCGTACAAACTCAGAAACCTAAAATCACCACAAAGAATGGTCTGAAATGAAAACTTTTTTAAAAATTGTTTTATTGCTTAAAGTATTACAAAGAGTATTATATATGTCTCCTTTTTTTTTTCTCCCCTTGACTTTCCCCTGGCCTCCCCTACCCCCTAGTGTCTTATGTCCATTGGTTATGCTCATATGCATGCATACAAGTCCTTCGGACTATCTCTTACCCTCCTCTCCTGCCCCCCAACCCTCCTCGGCCTTCCCACTGCAGTTTGAGAGTCTGTTCGAGGCTGCTCTGCCTCTGTATCTATTATTGTTCAAAAGTTTATAATGGTCTCTATTATCCAT
>NW_006292916.1:44929-46654 GCF_000327345.1 Myotis davidii | reverse complement strand
CATTCTTACTTTCTCTGCCTTTCTGAGCTTCTATCTGTACATTAGCACAGTGGTGACTTTTAGAGTGAGAGTCTCCAGAGGATAACAACAAGCATTGCTGCTTCAGGTTAGGAGATGGTGCAAATGTGATACATTTTTAATTATAAATAGTCATACATGGAGGACACCATTGGCAAATGAAGAAAAGAAAGAGTTAAAAATCATCTCTGGAAATGAGGCTAGAAATACGAGTAGTGGGACAGGATTAACCGTGGGAAAGTCTTCTATCCTCTTGGACCCCTTCAGTTCCAGATCAAAAGTCTAATAATTCCAGATTATTGAGGGCAATAGTATTTTAACAATAGTATTCAAACAATAGTATTTTAGAGAAAACAGCATTTGAACTCAGTATTGCATTAGCTGTCTGAGCTTTATAAGTAAACCTTCCTCTTAATGTAGGAGTCAACAAATAGGGCTTTTGAACACACAATTCTCTACCTCCTTTTGTGGGTTTTCTTTTTCAGAAAAGTTTCATGCATTTGTTGTCAGAGACCTGAGTTCATAAGGGAAGAGAATGGAAGGACCAGGGATCACAGTGGGACCTGAATCAGTGGCTGGGTTTACTTCCAGATACAGAGGTCCATCTGATGCTGTGATTGGACCTCTGCTCTGTTTAACAAGGGCCACTTAATGTCCAAGAAGCTCAGTTCTTTTCCAGATTCTGGATCAAATCTCATCTTAGATAGCAATTTAAAGAGAAATTAGAAAGACTCCTGATAAAATATTTGGGTTTAGGGTTTAGATTCAAGACCCTGGAGGAAGGGTCTGTTAAGAAGAAATAATTCTGCTCAAAAGAATAGGAGCCATAGGAGGGAATTTGGTTATCTTGGGAGCTGGTTATCCATAAACTTCTGGCTAACAGAATCTTTTTCTTAATCACCGTGACCTGACTAGTTTAATATACTGCCTGGCATAAAGGAGAAACACAGTAGTTGATGAATGAAAAATAATTAACTAAATATATAAAAACAAGAAAGAGTCCCATTTGGTTCTTACTGGGGAGCAAATTGCACCCTTGATGTTGGAAATGAAGAAGTCACTAGAGTGGTGAAAAAATTTAGTGCTATTAGGAATTGGCTGAGGTATGAAACTAGGGCTCCTTCAACATCCTCCCATCAACTTGCCTTAAGGGTCTTGGAATTCTCTTTTTAAAGATTTATAATGGGGATGGATGTGGCAGAAGTGGGACCACCACATCTAACACACCTGCTTCTTCATAAAACAACCAGAAAAGCTAAAACAGACACCCTCCCAACAACAACAGTCAACATCCCCACCCCCAACAGTAATGACAAAACAGTAAATTAAGCAAAATGCCTCCCCAAAATTAGATGTCATGTTATATTGATGATGTGATATTTCCCCAGAGTTAAATTATTCTATTAAATATTGATTATCTTTTATAAAAAGATCTCTGTCTATTTATTGAACCTTTTGGGGGTTATATCAGAATCTTCTACCTTGAAATGATTAAAATAGAGACCTTCCAAGCCAATGAGTAAGAACCATTTCCTTCCACCTAAAGAACATCTGGCTGCCAAGGTAAGAAATGACAGACCAATACTATTTATGCCAAAGATGGCATTTCTTGGGCCCCAAATGATATGTCTGGAAACCCTCTATTTACTGACTTTGTTCTTTGTGCTAAATTATCTTTTGTTTCAAATAAAGTTCACTGTAGTTCGC
>NW_006292916.1:43916-44359 GCF_000327345.1 Myotis davidii | reverse complement strand
CAGATGGGCACTTATGCTGTTTCCAGATCTTAGCTATGGTGACTTGTGCTGCTATGAACATAGGGGTGCACATATCCTTTCTGATTGGTATTTCTGGTTTCTTGGGTGAAATGAAAACTTTATATGGTGGGTAGTCATGTCCTAGGCCTGTATCTTCCCTGACAAAGGTTAATCTTTACTTTGAATTTCATGTAACCAACTCGAGTCTTCTCTTTTGATTGTAAATGTATAAAATAAGGGGCAAGGGAGAACCAAGATGGCGGCATAGGTTAACGCCGGAGTTTGCTGCCTTGAACAACCATTTCAAAAGTGAAACTAAAAGACAGAACGGACACCATCCAGAACCACAGGAACACTGGCTGAGTGGAATTCCTACAACTAGGAGGAAAGAGTAACGCATACGGACACTCAGAGGAGGCGCAGTGCTGAAGTCAAATTCTGAG
>NW_006292916.1:40018-42874 GCF_000327345.1 Myotis davidii | reverse complement strand
TGCCAAGAACCTACAACCAAGATTACTTTATCCAGCAAAGCTATCATTCAGAAGTGAAGGTCAGATAAAGAGCTTCACAGATAAGGAAAAGCTAAAGGAGTTCATCACCACCAAACCAGGATTATATGAAATGCTGAAAGGTATCCTATAAGAAGAGGAAGAGGAAGAAAAAGGTAAAGATACAAATTATGAACAACAAATACGCATCTATCAACAAGTGAATCTAAGAATCAAGTGAATAAATAATCTGATGAACAGAATGTACTGGTGATTATAATAGAATCAGGGACATAGAAAGGGAATGGACTGACTATTCTTGTGGGGGAAAGGGGTGTGGGAGATGCGGGAAGATACTGGACAAAAATCGTGCACCTATGGATGAGGACAGTGGGTGGGGAGTGAGGGCAGGGGTGGGGCGGGAACTGGGAGGAGGGGAATTATGGGGGGAAAAAAGAGGAACAAATGTAATAATCTGATCAATAAAGATTTAATTAAAAAAATAAAATAAAATAAGGGGCAAAACTGCTATTCTCTGGACCATTGTCTCAGTCCCTTGAAATTTTGCTTCAAGGCAAATTATTGATAGTTTGGCTGACAGGAATTCTTCACAGGTTTGAATGTTTCTTACTTGGACATTTACTTGATGTAGTCAGCAGAATTCCAAAGAAGCTCACCCAGGGGAGATTAAAAGCTTCTGAAATTTTGGCTACTTGAATTTTGATTATACTTTTAGCTACGTTACCCCAGTCCAGAACACTGGGGTTGACAAGCACAATGGCAATGCTGTAGTATAGCCCAAATGTACACATGGATTTTATTATTTGCCCAGGGAAATTGGTCTCTCAGTCACTATGTAATTCAGAGGGAATTCCCCATTGGGAATTATTTTTACTTATAGCAATTTACCAACCCTTAAGGCTGTTGTTCCCAGCAAGGAATGCCTTAACCCAGAGAAAACATAAAAATCACTAATATATATATTTATATTCCTGAAATGGTGGCATTGGGATAAAATCCAGTTGCCATACCACAAATGGACCTAAAGCAGTGATGGCAAACCTTTGGGGCTCAATGTGTCAGCATTTTGAAAAACCCTAACTTAACTCTGGTGCCGTGTCACATATAGAAATTTTTTGTATTTGCAACCATAGTAAAACAAAGACTTATATTTTTGATATTTATTTTATATATTTAAATGACATTTCACAAAGAAAAATCAACCAAAAAAATGAGTTCGCATGTCACCTCTGACACGCATGTCATAGGTTCGCCATCACTGACCTAAAAGAAGTAGGAAATGTCCTTGGGATCCATGGAGTGGCTTTCTGGGTTACATTTTGGACAGTTAGAACATCTGTTGTGCACTTTATGAGCTACTGCAGGAGAAGGCGTCCAGTAATATTGTTTACTCCATCAGATCATCTTTCAGTACCCCAATGTATTAGTTCATATACAAGTTGAAGTACAGGGAATTGGGACTCCAGAGGTAAAATAGATTTCTGTTTGGTTCTAAGGCATATCTGTCTGTCTGGTCAAAGGTGCCCCCTTTTTGTTGCCATAGTATTTTTTCATAGCTCTCTATTGAAAATGGAAAAGATAGTCTTTTTTTTTTTATTTAACAGAAAGTAAAGAACTTCTTAGGTTTGGATAACTTGATTGTTCAGTGCTGCCTGCTTAGCTGCAGCATTTGAAAAATGATTTCCTTTTGCTTTCATGGTGGTAACTTTAGAATGTCCTGGGGATTTGATCATTGTCCATTGTTTGGTATTTAAAAATTTTGCAAATAGTTTTCCACTTTTTATGGACTTTTTTGAGGAAGTTAAGAAGCCTCGCTGTCTGCATAACATTCCAAAGTCATAAGCTAATTTTCCTATTTATTTTTCAGATAAGGTTTATCTGTGAACCAAATTAAGTCAGTATTATCAATAAGAGTTTCCTGAAAATCATCCCTAGGAACAAGAAGTGGTGAGTAAACTAAATACAATTCTGGGTGTCTTTTTTTTGGTAAAGAGGGTAACAAAGTTTTGTAGGGTTAAGGCAATTACACTGAGTTAAAACAATGTAATGTGTAGAAAGTAGGAGCATTTTATGAGAAGTCAATCGACTGACAGAGAAGTGTTGAGTGTGATGAGAGTTCAGTGAACATTCAACAGATTTGGAACATAAATAGTTAAAGGAGAGCCCATGAAAACATCTTTGGTCTGTTTATGTAATACTAGAGGCCCGGTGCACAAACATTTGTGCACTTGGGGGGTGGGGTGAGGGGGTCCCTCAGCCCAGCCTGTGCCCTCTCACAGTCTGGGACCCCTCAGGGGATGACACCCTGCTGGCTTAGGCCCACTCCCTGGGGGATTGGGCCTAAGATGGCAATCAGACATCCCTCTGGCAGCCCGGCAGCCCTCGGGGGATGTCCATGTGCCAGTGGGGAGCAGGCCTAAATTGCAGTCGGACATCCTTAGCGCTGCTGAGGAGGCAGGAGAGGCTCCCACCACCACCACCGCTGTACTAGCAGCCATCAGCCTGGCTTGTGGCTGAGCAGAGCTCCCCCTGTGGGAGCGCAATGACCACCAGGGGGCAGCTCCTGCATTGAGCATCTGCCCCCTGGTGGTCAGTGCGCATCACTGCAACTGGTTGTTCTGGTCCTTCGGCGGAATGGTCGCTTAGACTTTTATTATGTAGATTTTTATTGTTGAATGTTCATTAATTGAACATCAAGCTTTAACTGAGTTAAAAAATCAGTTCTTTAGGGTTTTGGCTGTAAAATGAGCCCTTTCATTCTCTGCCCTATGCACCCGTGTTTTCTGCCTCTGTTTTCCTGGGAAGGAGAGGGACAGAGCATGGCCTCTGCCCTGCTGC
>NW_006292916.1:37096-39025 GCF_000327345.1 Myotis davidii | reverse complement strand
GGGCAACCAAGCCTCCTGCTCCCGGCCAGCTGGAAGCAGGTATCTGGGGTTTATTTACCTTCTATTATTGAAACTTTGTTGCTTTGAGTGGAGCTCAGAGCCACTGATGCAACTTGGCTTCCTCCATCATTGGGGCAAGCAAGCCTCCTGCTTGCTCCAGCTCTGTGGTTATCGGCCGCCATCTTGGTTGGATTAATTTGCATATAGTCGCTCTGATTGGCTGTTGGGCATGGCTTAAGGTGTAGCAAAGGTATGGTTAATTTGCATGTTTGTCTTTTATTAGTTTAGATAGCTGTAGTAGAGATCACCATTTTACAGGAATGGAGCTTTTTCCTACTGAATGTGGTTGCTGACTATAATACCCTATAGGCCTATGATGATCTCCATGTTTCTGAATTAGACCTCCTAAAGCATTTCCTTTGCTTTCATGTGTGAAAAGGAAGGAGGGAAGTTTATAATTTGGATGTCCCAGAGCAGGAGTTTTAGACAATACTTCCTTTAGAGCAGTGGTTCTCATCCTGTGGGTCATGACCCCTATGGGGGTCGAAAGACCCTTTCACAGGGGTCACTTAAGAACACCGGAAAACACATATATAATTACATATTGTTTTCATGATTAATCACTATGCTTTAATTATGTTCAATTTGTAACAATGAAAATACATCCTGCATATCTGATATTTACATTAGGATTCATAACAGTAGCCAAATTATAGTTATGAAGTATCAATGAGAATAATTTTATGGTTGGGGGTTACCACAACAAGAGGAACTGTATTTAAGGGTTGCGGCATTAGGAAGGTTGAGAACCACTGCTTTAGAGCCTCTACAGCTTGTTTCCCTTTGGTGTTTTATTTAATTGATTAGGTTGATTTTACTTTATATATATTTTTTATTGAATTCAGGGAGAAGGGAGAGGGAGAAAGAGATAAAAATATCAATGATGAGAAACAATCATTGATTGGCTGCCTCCTGCAGGCTCCCTACTGGGGATCAAACCTGAAACATAGGAACGTGCCCTGACCTAGAATTCAACTGACAACATCTTGATGCATGGGATGATGCTCAACCAACTGAGCCACACTGGCTCGGGCCATAGTGGCATTATTCACAAGAGCCAAGAGGTAGAAGCAACTCAGTGTCCATGGATGGATGAATGAATGAGCAAAATTTGATTTATACATACAATGGAAGATTCTTCCACCTTAAAAGAGAAGGAATTTTTGACATATGCTACTACATGGATGAAACTTGAGGATATTTTGCTAAGTGAAATAAGTCTGTTACAAAAGGGTAAACACTGGATGATTCTATGTATATCAGGTTCCTAGGGTAGGCAAATTCAGAGAGAGAAAGTCTCTGCCAGAAGCTGGGGGAAAGGAGCTGGGCCTCACTGTTTAATGGCACAGAGTTTCGGTTTTGCAAGGTGAAAAGAGTTCTGTGGATGGATGGTCCCATAGTAGAACAACAATGTGAAGATACTTAATACATAGTGTTTCAAACTGTACACTTAAGTGTTTAATTCCATGTTATGTCTGTATTACCACAGTAAATAAAGGAGCTGTGCATGATGACTCTTATCTTTGCGTGGAGTTTCCAATAACTTTGTTTTGTTTATTTTCTTATTTCCCAAACTGGTATATATATATTTGTTATGTGCTTTTAAATTATTTGAGCTAAAAACATACATGCATATCCTATCTAATAAAAGAGAAACATGGTATGTGGCGTATGACCGCTACCCTTCCCATTGGCTAATCAGGGCAATATGCAAATTAACTGCCAGCCAAGATGGCGGCCAGCAGCCAGGCAGCTTGAAACTAACATGAGGCTTGCTTGCTTCAATGATGGAGGAAACCAACGTTCCCCACCTGCCTGCTGCAGGCCTCTGAGCCTGCAGTTTGAAACATTTTAACAAATATAGAAGCT
>NW_006292916.1:34296-36422 GCF_000327345.1 Myotis davidii | reverse complement strand
ACCAGTGATTCCCACAGAGAAAATCTGATACTTTTGTTTCTCACTGAGACCAAGATACCGAATGCTTAGTCTGCATGTAAGAGTTTGTAATAAAGTTTTTATAAATTGGAAAGTCCACTTGTGTTTACATTTGTAATTGCATATGCACGTGGGGGCAGGAGTGTTAGTGAAAGGAATAGTAGGTTTCCATAGCAATGTTAACAAAAAATCCATAACATGGAGGTGATAGGACATGAACAATTTCTTCCTCCAAGGTAAAGGGGGGCAGTACAATAAACATTTTGTAGTTATCAGCCAAGTGCAGACATGTCGTGTAATTCAGAAAACACTTACTTAATTCAGAGTTGACTGTAGCTCATATGCGCAGGATGTGTTATTACTATTCTTCTTCTCCCCTCCCCCTACTGTGTAATTTAAGGTGAAATTTCCTTGGCCTGCAGAGTAATTCATAACTGCTTAGTGATACAGGTGACAGAAAAGGCTAGGCAAGTTTTTTCAGTTAAGTAACTTTGCCAATAATTTGACGCATTTTATATTTTGATTTGTGGTTTAATCTGTTGATTTCAAAAATATTCATCATCATGTAAAGTCCATCATAGGGAATACAGTCAACAATACTGTGATAACTCTTTGCAGTGTTACATGGTTACTGGGGGGACCACTTCATATCTTATCTAATAATAGACAAACATAGTAATTAACTGTAGCTCCGACATGCTTCCCATTGGCTAATCAGGGCGATATGCAAACTAACTGCCAACCAAGAGGGCAGCCGGCAGCCAGGAAGCTGAAGCGAACAGGAGGCTTGCTTGTTCCAGTGATGGAGGAAGCCAAGGTTCCCCGCCTGCCGCAGGCCAGCTCTGAGTGAAACTCTAAGCAACTATGTTGCAATTATAGAAGATGAACATTCCCCAGAAACCTGCTTTCAGCCAGCTGGGCTTCAGCCAGCAGGATCGCAACAGTGTTACAATTATAGAACCCAAAGAAACCCAGATCCCTGCTTTCAGCAGCCAAGGTCTCAAAGCTGCAGCTGGGCCTCAGAGCTAAAACCAGCTCTCAGCTCCAGTGACAGCCATAGAAGGTAAATAAATTCCAGATTAAAAATGAAAAAAGAAAAAAAGGAGTGGTTGGGAGCCTTAGTTGCCTGCCAGCCTGAAAACAGCTATCATCCCCTCACCCAGACTGGCCAGGCATGCCAGCGGGGACCCCCACCCTGAAGCAACAAGATGGTAGCTAATTTGCATACTGAAGGCAGGCGGCAGCGGGAAAGGCTGTCCATGGTCCGGGACCCGGATCTGTGACCCTGCTGGGCGGGGGGCAGTGCTTGAGGCTGTCCATGATCTGGAGCCCGGATCCATGACTTGGCAGGCAGTGGAGAGTGCTTGAGGCCGTCGGCGGTCTGGGACCCGGATCCATATCCTGGCAGGCAGGGGGCAGCGCTTGAGGCTGTCCCGTGGTCCTGGGACCAGGATCTGTGACCCTGCCGGGCGGGGGGCAGTGCTTGAGGCTGTCCACGTGACCAAGACACGGATCTGTGACCCTGCTTGGCGGGGGTCAGTGCTTGAGGCTGTCCACGGGACCAAGACATGGATCTGTGACCCTGCCGGGCAGGGGGCAACGCTTTAGACTGCCCACAGTCCTGGGACCTGGATCTGTGACCCTCCCCGCGGGGCAGCAGCTCGTACAGGGGCGGATTGGCCGGGGTTGGGCAGGGCAGGATGCCTGACTTCCTCCCAGCCCCAGTCACTCTGAGCAGGTGAGCAGCACAGAGAGCCTCTGGACAGGGGAGGCAGGCCTGTAGAGAGCGGCCTGTACTCCCCACATGGCAGACAGCTGTGCTGTGAGTGCGCCAAGTGGAGCCTGCAGGCTGAGCTGAAGTAGCGCCTGCAGGCCATCAGTGCCCAGGAGTGGCTGGGGCAGATCCGCCTCCTGGCCCAGAAGGTGCAGGATCGCAGGGACAGCCACTGTGGCGGGCCAGACTGACATCCTCCTGGCCGCACCACGGGGGTTTGCGGATCTGCAAAGCTAGAGGCCTCCGGTGTGCACATTCCCCCCTGGCATGCGAACATCCCCCAGCATACTGTCACCCTCCCGCGCCTGCAACAGGTGCAAACCAAGGCATGCAC
>NW_006292916.1:32245-34259 GCF_000327345.1 Myotis davidii | reverse complement strand
GTGCACTCCCACAGGATGTGCACACATCCCCTCTGATGCGCTCACGTCCTTTAGAGAGTGTCTGGGTGTTCTGGGTGCTGAGGGTGGGCACCTGTGAGGTGACAGTGAGAGGACAGAGTGGTGATGCCCTGTTCCCACGGAGGCCAGTGCAGCTACGAGATCACCTCTGGGTTGTTAATGCAGGTGCTGAGGCAGGAGCAGGTACAGACAGACACACCTGGTGGGCACGGGCAACCCTCACTGGGGTGCCTTCGGTCAGCTTTCAAGATCAAGAACCCAGAGGCGGAGAGGAATTCCATCCTCTCAGTGAAACAGTGGGTTAGTCGGGGCGACTGTAGAGGAGGAATGTGCACTTTGGGTGCCAGCACCCATGTGTGAAGGCTGCCCTGACTGAGACTCGCTTGGTTGGGGCTTAGCTCACTCCTGCCAGGCAGCGGGTGACAGGACGTGCTTTTCTGAATTAATGAGAGAAAACGTTGGTTCTCCTGCTGCCCACGAAGTTGGAAAGTGAAGTGGGGAGACATGTGGGGAGTGAGCAAGGTTCCCTGTCTGGGGGTTCCAAATCTGCTGTTGGTTTATTTCACCGCTGACTAGAGATATACAGGGTGTCCCCCCAAAATGTATACACAGTTTGAATACCTACTAATTCCAATGGTTTTAAGCATAAGAAAGAAACAACAATGGAGCTGTTATCTGTTAAAAGTGTGGGCACAAACAGGCAGTTGGACATTCCCTGAGGGGTCTCAGATTGGAGAGGGTGAAGGCCAGACTGAGGGGCCCCTTCCCCTCCTACCCCAGTGCACGAATTTTGTGCACCGGGCTACTAGTAAGAAAGAATAAAATAATAGAGAAAAGTAGCTTCCAGACTTATGCAATTATAGATTATTTGTCTTTTCTTTCCCAAAATGACCTCCATTGTAACAGCAAAGTGACTCTGGAAAACAGAGGTTTAGTAATAAACTTAACTTTTTACTTGGCAGTAGCCCAGCCAATAAAATAACCATAGTTTTATTAAATAAGGTTAAAAAAAATAAAACAATGCTAAACTTATAATAATTTGCTAAAATTTTAAGAAGCAATGGTGACCTATAAAAGTTTTCATTCAGGAATAAGCCTTCTTTGAGGGTCATGCTTTCTTCTCTTTTCCTACTTTCCAGGGTACATGTGGATGGATCTGCTGCTCCTTTCCTGGGGGGATGCATTTTATAGCAGCCACGAGAGAGGCGAGGCTGGACCCAGAGCAGCACCTTTGGTGCCCAGTGCCCACTTGTTGACAGTAGATTACAGCTGTGTGTTTTCTGTCTGTGCCATGGGCCCTCTTGATGGCTCTCCAGCTAAGTCTCGGTGAATTTCTTTGGAGTCCCCCTGATTCAAAAAGAATTTTTTTTCTTTTCCATGTAGCCCCTATTTTAGGTCAGACTATCTCAAACCAACCCTCCTGTTTTGGTGAGATCTCCCAGCTATTTTCACATGACATGGTGACCAAAATGTAATGTTTATTTATAGAGAACTACATTCTTTTTTGTTTGTTTGTTTGTTTGGTGTTTTTTGTTGTTGTTGTTAGAACAACTCAGCAAAATAAAATTCCTGTTTATTTTGGACAACATTGTTTCACACATATATCGAACAGGCCAAAAAAAAATAAACAGCAATTTCATAGACAAAAAAAGGGAAAAAAAGAAACCTTTTTATCTTTGGCCTTTTTAACCATCTCATACAAACCAACTACTTATAGTACAGCTAAGTACATACACAAAAAGTTACTGGAAAGCTCGGAATAAGATTGTTTTTTTGGTTGTTTTTGCTTTGTTTACAAGGTTTTTTCTCTCCTTTGAGATTATAATGAACATGGTCACACCACAAGTAAAGTCAGAAGTAGGACAGAGAATGCTCCAAAGGCTGGTTTGGTCATCCCAAGATCATTAAAAATGGCTGACCCCTAACAATGTGTACAAAAATATAAAATGTAAATAAAAAATACAAACAAATATTCCTTTTTAAAGTACTTTTAAGA
>NW_006292916.1:18408-31664 GCF_000327345.1 Myotis davidii | reverse complement strand
CTTCATCCTCTTCCTCACCATCACCTTCCTCTTCCTCCTCCTCCCCTGCTTCTTCCTCTTCTTCATCTACCTCATTGTCAGCCTCCTGCTCCCCATTTTCCTCATTAGCGTTCCATTCGCAGATGCATCTCTTCCGTTCTCTGCCTCCTCCACAACTTCCTTCTTCTCCTTTAAGTCCTTGGTGATCTCGGAGCTGGTGTCCACGGCCGTGTCTGACATGGTGGGGCACGCTGGTGATCCTACGCAGCAGTTTTTTTGTTTTTTTAAAAAAAGCGAAGAGTTGGAGGACTCTGGCGAAGAAGCTGCCGGAGTCCGCGGCGGTGGAGGAGGCATGGCGGAGGTGGTTGCAGTGAGAGAGGAAGCCACAGGAACAATGCAAAGATGGCTTTTCAGAGCAGCCAGTGGGCGGGAACTACATTCTTTATTCATAGAAGATGGTTTACAAATTACAGTCAAACTTTGGTTCTCGAACAACTCCAATCTTGAACAATTCAGTTTTCAAGCAAGTTCTTCACAGAAAAAAATATCTCAGTTGTTCAGCAAAACTTTAGTTCTTGACCCAACAAGCCTTTCATGCTGATACCTCAACATGACAAAAAGTGTCTTTCAGGAGACCAAAGAGAGAATGCTCAAGTATGAGTCAGTTTATGGCTATTCCTCAAGTTGTCAACATCTCAGGAAACTGTTCTCTCTCTCTCTCTCTCTCTCTCTCTCTTTGCTTTTCTTGGTGTTGAAGTTGAGGATTAACAAAATTTTAAGACATGAAGAGGCCATCAATGTTGCTAAGGGTGTGAAAGGGCTCATGAACAATGATCACAGGCAACTGAAGAGAAAGAAAAATGGTTGATTTGTATAAACGGAAAGCAGTTAGCTGCTCACAGCATTTCAGAGGCAGTGATATGTGAAAAAGGGAAGAGGCTGCACACCGACCTCCTGAAAGACGCCTTGAATCAGTGCTGAAAGTGATTCCTTTAAGGCTAGTAGGGGTTGGTTTGATAAATTTAAGAAAAAAGTATTTATAGATTAAACAGTACTTTAGATATGTACTGTGTATGAGAAAGGTTAAAATGAAATCATTTGGGGGTCTGGAACAGATTAATTCAATTTACATTGTTTCTAATGGGAAAAGTGATTTGTTTTCAAACACATTGCTTCTCGAACTAGAATGAATTAAGTTGGAGAACTGACGTTCCACTGTGTATTAGACACACAACATGTAGGGAGAACCAGCAGCAATGGGGGGGGGGGAGGGGTTTATGTAATGATTCAGGCTCTGGAATCACACTGCCAGTTCTAGTCCTGACTTCATCAATGACAACTGCCTGTTGGATCTGGAATAAGCTCAGTGATCCTCTAAAGCGTCGGTTCTCAACCTGTGGGTTGCGACTTCTTTGGCGGTCGAATGACCCTTTCACAGGGGTTGCCTAAGACCATCCTGCACATCAGATATTTACATTACGATTCATAACAATAGCAACATTACAGTTATGAAGTAGCAATGAAAAGAATTTTATGGTTGTGTCACAACATGAGGAACTGTATTTAAAGGGTCAGAAGGTTGAGAACCACTGCTCTAAAGTGAGGTAGTAACTATTCTGACCCCAGCATGTTGTGATGAGGCTTAAATGAGGGAATGTATATGAAGTGCTGCAAGCAGTGCCTGGCACAGATAGGTGCAGCAGGCAGGTCCTGGACAGTGTCTGGGAGCCTGCCCTGGTCTTATTGCTCAGGGTCAGTGGTCATGATCACAGATAGAATTGCCTGCTTTGTGAATAAATCAATGTATTAGTTTCCTATTGCTTCTATAACAAATTACCACTAACTTAGTGGCTGAAAACAGTCGAGGTCTTTTATCTTACAATTCTGGATGTCAGGAGTCCAGGAACAAGTAGGAGGGCTGGTTCTATCTGGAGGCTCTGGGGGAAAATCCATTTCCTTGACTTTACCAACTTTTAGAGGCCACATGAAATCCTTGGCTTGTGGCCCTGCACTACTCTGACCTTTGCTTCTGTCCTCCCACCGTTTTCTCTGATGTTGGCCCTCCCGCTTCTGTCTTATAAAAGCCATATGATTGCATTGAGCCCACCCAGATAGTCCAGGATAGCCTCCCTAAATCAAGAGCCTAAACTTCATCTCATTTGTAAGGTCTTTTTTGGCCATGTCACAGTCTCAGGTTCCAGGGATTAAGATGTGGACATCTTTGTGGGGCTATTATTCTGCTGACCATATCCAGTGTGTACCGATGGGGCACTGACACCTAGGTGACTGAAGGAGGGCTTGGTTGATGTGCCTCTGTGTTGAGCTTTAGATCCAGACTTTCCCTGATGGTCCTTTAGACCACAGACTTGCTTGTGTAGCAGGAAATGTGTTTTTCTTGACCTTGAGCATGTTCTCTGCCCTGGCCATGGTCTTCATGGGAACAAAAGGAAACAGTACTGCTCAGGTGGCCCAGCTATGGCAGCTGTCACATAGGAAGAACAATGGAATGTGGGTTTTTTCACTTATTCCATAGACCTGATCTTTTCACACCTTCACACCAGCTGATGGAAGTCAATGTGGCCCTTATGTGGCACAAGGGGCACCGTAGGATGAAGAAAGGACTGACATGGGTAGAAAGGTGACCTTTAGGCCAGAGAATTTCCCATAGTGTTCATGAGAGAAATCAAGTGATAAGGTTATTTTCTCTAGACAAAAGCATCACTATATTATGGAAAAATTGCATCTTTGATAAGTAAGATAAAACTGTAACACTATAGTTTTATTTATTTCACAAAAAGTCAAAGCATTTCAAATTTGTTTTAAGTTTTTTGCTAAAAGTCTACATAAAACTGAAGTGCAGCTATAAAATTAACTTCTTATAAAATGGATTGTTTTAGTGTGAGATTATGCATAGTGAAAGAAGAATAGAACACAGATGAGCACTTTTACTTTTTGAACATGTAACATTTAGCAGGAACATGAAATGATTGTTTCCAAATGAGCCATGTATGACAAATGGACAGACGAGGTAGTGGGTAATACTGGAGGGAAGTAGACTTAGGCTTCTTGTGTCTTTGATTTCTTTGGTAATCTGGCAAAAGTGTCCCAGACATTGCCATATGCACAGTATTTTGCAAGTAATACCAGGGAGAGTGTGGATGTTACACTGAGGTGCATCCATGGACCCCAGTTGGGGTTCCCCTGGTTCTTTCTTCTAGCTCACAGGAAGTGGGAACCATAGGCTGGGGGTGGAGGGGAAGAGGAAGGAGATACAAGAAGGAACAAGCTTAATTCTCATTCTGACTTGACATTTAAAACACTATCTGGTCTGGAAACCTGTAAAATTGCTGGTGAAACACTTTGATTGTTACTTCTGCTCTTTCTTGTATTTCTTGGGGCTATGTTAGATTAAATCCCAAAGAATTACTTTAGTCTGCCTCATATTAACATACCATGCCTTTTAGCATACACAAATCTCTTACATTGGTTCTCAGCTGGGGGCATTGGGACACCTCTGAACACATTTGTGGTTGTCCTAACTGAGGAAGTGCAACTGCTATCTGGTGAGTGGTGGCTGGGGATGGGGATGCTGCTGATCATGCTACAATCACAGGACAGCTCCTCAATGAAGGGCCATCTGACACAATGTCAGCAGTGCTGCGGTTGACAAACCCTGGGCTAGAATTAATTCACACTCCTTTTTCGTATGGAACCCACATAATTTCCAATCAGGCACTTGTTTGGAGGTCACGCCAGGGTATTAGACTGCAATGCTCCAAGTTGGGGGTGTTGCTTTCTGTTAACAGGCACTGTGTGTAAGCACAGGTGGGCTGTTCACCAAGGTTCCAGTCTCTTCTCAAGGAAGAAAACAAACATGGCATGTAGCATTCTTAGATGTGCTGACAAACACTTGGAGAACAAAAGTGGCATTTCCTTTCATTAAGTAGTGTTAACACATTGATGAAAGTAAAATAAAAGGGAAACTACAGAAGAGAAGACAGTGAATTATAACTCTCTTGCCTTAAAAATGGGCTTACAAATACAGTTTTATAATTTTGAATTTTAATATGCTTCATAATCATGTTGCTTTTCATTGTTTCTGAAATATTTCTCCCTGGTGTCAGTCCCAATAAGTCCATTCACTGCACCCTAACTTGCCTCTACCCATTGACTCCTTATTTTGCATCGTGATGCAGAGGCAGGAGGTCAGCCCTCCTGGATCCTCCACGGTCTCCTTTCTGGATGTCGGGCTGGTTCCCTCTCAAGGTTCTTAACTTTGCCCCTCATCTGAGTTATCCTGCTATTGTCTGGGTTTGGAGTCTCACCATATTTTCTCCACTATCATTTTAACTGCTTCTTAACTGGTCTCTCCAAGTCCAGCCTGGTCCTTTCCTCTGTCTCATAAATCCTCACCACTGACAGAATAGCCTTCCAAATAAAATCTGTTTATGAAACCAATGTTTTAAATTTGTGTCGCTGCTACAAAATCCTCTGTCCAGAAAAGCCCCTCCATAAGTGAAATCCAAAACCATTCTACTACTTACTATGCAGAGTGATGTTTTTGTGAGATGAATGAACTGATGGAGTGATCCTGGCCATCTGACTGGTTGTCAGTACCAGGCCCTCTTCTGGAAAACTCAGTACATCCTCCTCATCACTACTGCGGTTGCCACCCCATGGAGGCTGCCCGCTCGGGGCTTAGACCGCATTGGAGATGATTCTGGGTCCTTTGGCTGGTTGGGTCTCCCAGGATAAGCACTGGGAATTTAAAAATCGTTCTGGTTATTTAATATTAATGTTTAACATCAGCCTGATATTTTAATATTGGAGAATATTGGGGACACAGGAAACCATTTGTCACCTTTCTTCATTGTTTGGCTTCTCTCCTTTCTCCTTCCTCTTTCTTCTAGAGAAGGTAAAATGTTTGGGAATGTGAGGTGAGTGCAGAATGGGAGACAATTGCCAACCGCTTTGTGTCTGAAACCAAGTAACTGTGTTTAGGGAAATTATAAGTGGACTTTAGAGTATTGGGTACAGGCGCTTCCTTATGTGGCCCCAACTTACATTTTAAGGCCTATGTGTTCTCCCTAAAGCTTCCCTTTCCCTCCTACACACACACACACACACACACACACACACACACACACACACACACACATACACACATACACACACATACACACACACACGCATGCACACACACACACACCACTCTGCAGACATATCCCAGTCCATTTCCTTCTTTGTTTTCTGTTCTACTCAGTTACCATCAGGATCCAGATCTAAAATGCTGTTTCTCACCGTGCTGCACACCTGAAAGTGATCCAAAACAATATCCAACGTAAACTGTAATAAAAAATAAAATTTAAAAACAAAACTACACAAAACAAAAAAATACAAACAAAAAGTAAAATGCTGTTATCATCTTTATTTAATTGGAGAGCTATAATATTTTTTGATATTCACATCTCACCACGAAGCCTCTCTGTCACTCAACAAATCTGTTTCACCACTTGTTGATGGTACTCATACAAAAGTAGTGAAGGAGAAGTGGGCCGTGCTAAGGCTTACAGTCTAGTAGGGAACACAGAAGATTGAACTGAAAGCTAACACGGAAGTTAAGAGTCTGACCAGGATGTTGTTGGAAAGTTTGGAGCGTGGCTGCAAACCCTTAAAGGTACCTCTGTGCACTTTCGGTCTCACCAGACTGTGTGTCACCTCAGACAGAGATCGCATCTTCAGCTTGGTGCCAGGGCCAGGCTCATGGCTGGGGTCAGTACTTTTTTGTTGACTTAGTTTATGAGTCTTAAGTGGAGCATGACCTGTGTAAGCATTTATGGTAGAAACATGTTAAGAGCAAAAAAATGTTTTCAAAATTGTGGGAACCTTTGCATCATAGGACCCACCTTGAGATTTGCTCTTTGCAAGCCTACAGGAATCCTGTTAGAGTTCCCTCAGGCACAGCTGGAGACATGTCCTTTGCTAAAGGCACAGTGTGAGTGGTCAGCCTCAGCCCACTTAGAGTTAGGAAGGCAGGGCTGAGCTAGGTGGAGAGCCATTCCCTCAGGGTTGGCCCTGTGACCTGGTTAGAGGGGACCTGCTTGTGTGTGTACTTCCTGGGTTCAGGTCAGGCCACAATTCTGTTTTTACTCTTGAGCTAGTCAGATCATGAAGTTAATCAGCGAATTAAACATTGCAGGACTAGGATATGGAGGTGAGGGGTCCATGAAGGCCATTCCTCCAATTTTTCTTTTTGCTCCTCTTTAAGAGCGGAGAGTGCAAGGGGTGGGGGGGAGGTTTATCCTCCTTAGCCTCTCTAAAAGGCTCTAGCAAATGCAATACTGTGTTCCATAAGGAGAAACAGTTTGGAGGCAAGTTTTCCCCTGCAGCTGAGCTTTTTTTAAGTTTTGACCTACTCTTTGCCAACATTCAAGATCTAATGTTCCTTCTTCAGGAAACCAGGGATTATGTTCTATATTAACATGCAAAAACTGTAAGAGAATACCTTCTGACACTTTAATTCCTTTATCCCTGAGTATGCAAACCAAAAGTCTGTAATAAGGCTTCTTCCTTTTTAACCTGCCCCATTAGCCTGGTTAAGAAAAGAGGTTCCCACCCCACTTACAGATCGTGACTTCTGCAACTGGCCGTTGGCTTTGCATGCAGTGAATTTCCCCACCTTTTTGGTGAATTCTTTTTTCCCACCTATCCGGTGAACTTCGTTTTTTTGCTCTAGGTGAAATCTGCTCCTCCAGACATCCCTATTCGGGCACCAGATACGTGAGCCAGTCCCGCGTGGTTCAGGGTTTGGGATCTGGAGAAGGGCTGCGCACAAATGACAGAGATGAGACAAGAAATAATAATTTGGAAATTGGGGGGCCAGGTGGAGAGTCCAACCCAAGAAGAAGGACTTCACTGGTGCCCAGGCCTTGCAAACCTTTTATTCAATTTGGGGTACACATGTAGCCCTTAGTCAGGCAGGCAGTTGCAGTAACAGACAGACTATCTTAAAGGTCAGTAAATATTAGTAAAGATTTACTCTGAGACTATTTGGTCAGAAATTGCTTTAGCTACCATTATCTCAACTAAACAATCAGTGCATAGCTCTGGCCCTTGCCAGGGCTCAAGGTTCACCAGCATTCTGGGCTTCTTGTTTACACTTCTCTGATAATGAAGACAATGGGTAGCTTCCAACATGCTTCCTTGTTCTCCTTGTGCACTGTTTTTCCCTGAGTGATGTAGAAGACTTTCACCGCCCTCAACACTGTGCTGTTCCTGGAGCACTGGTGATCATGAATGCACCTCGTATGCATTGTTTTCCATTTCTGAATGTAACAATGCAAACTCTGCAAATATGAAAAAGAATGTTTGGCTTTTGACTAATAATCAAGGACCTGCCAATAAATGTTATCAGGGTTTATTGATCATGCCTTTATAAAAATCAATGGGATATATTCTTTCCTTTTCCCAAAAGGTAAAATTCCTAACCTGTTACCAGACAACTCTATTAAAAAAGAGACCAGACTGCTTCTTGTCAATGCCATGTACTTCAAAGGAAGATGGAATATACCCTTCCAGAGAACACGCACAAGAAATGCCTTTTAAAACAAGCCAGGTGGGGAAGCTTTCAAAAACCCTGCTTAGTTTGATGAAAAATTGAATGGAAAGTTTTAGTTTTCTAGAAGCATGAATAGTTGGTTAAAATAGTCAGAAACAACACATTTCTGAATGGAATTTTAAACTCAGTAGAAAAGAACTAAAGGAAAGATAAGGATTCAATAAACTTCAGATACTTTTCCCACAAGTTGGAGGATTTTCAAGACATGTATGATTACACTAGTGAGCAGCTGCTATCCCTCTACATCAAAATGCTTCCCCTTAGGAAGGCTTCCTTTTAGGCTGCCATATTGGCTAGAATATCAACATTAATCATTTTTTCTGAATACATTTCATTCCTCCTCCTATTGCCTCTGTTAACTTTTATACATTCATTGCTACCACCTATTTCCGGAAACTTAAGATATTTCTTCATGTGCAAGTTGTTAAATAGAGAGCACAAAACAACAACACACAGGTGTTAGGGAAACGTGATACTTGTGTGCATTGGAGGTATAAAGGGAGTGAATGTGAAAACATTTATTAAATCATCTATTTTAAAACTTACGTATAGACTTGACTTGCTGTTAATTAATGTATCATTATTTGTAAAGTATTTATAAATTGTTAATATTAAAACAACTAAGACTTTAGTCTTGACATTGAAGTATAACTTCAATATAGGCAGACATTGAAATAGTTTTCCAATCCTGCAATCCATGAATAATACTATTTCAAAATATTGGAAACTTATACAATTACTATCTCCCTGTTTTATTTTTTGGGATAAGGTGTACTTTAAATAATCAGCTCTCTTGTTGCAAAGCAAGGAGTAGAAAACTTTTCTAGCATTGACTTTAGAAACTATGTTAATTTTTATAGTGGATGGTCTGTAGCAACTTTAAAAATTCAATTTAATAAGTCTAATACTTCCACTAACTTCTGCATGCATATACCTTTCAATAATTTAGAAATCACCGCCCTGTAGTAGAGTATCAGACTAGGGAAAATTGAATGTAAATACATGAAGACACATCTGGGTCTTGTACGGGATGAGAGACTATTTTCTGACAGGGCAGGTCCACCTTACTGCAGTCACACTGCTGTGAAACTAGAAGTTTTTTCCCACTTTTTCATAAATGCTTTTTCTAATTAGCTAGAATCCTTTGATCACATTGTTTCTTTAAATACATTTGCAGAGCATATTTTACATGAGGAAAATCTGGCTTGTTCCTCTGGAAAATGCAGAGTTTTACACTGATCTTGCTGAATTACACATCTCCTCATGGTGCTGCCACACCTGCTCACAGCAGATGCTGTGCCATCATGACAGGAGTGGCGGACTTCCCGAAGTGCTCCCTAGAGCAGGAATATTGTTTCCACCATGGCTGCTAGGCACTGCCCTGGAGTCACTCCGCTCCTCTGGAAAGGTCTTTGCCTTTTCCACCCAGTGCTTTTCCTTCAGGCTCCTCTGTTTGTTCCCCTCAGGAGGAGCAGAGGCCTGCACAGATGATGTTCCAGGAGGCCATGGTAACTTCGCCTACATAAAGGAGGTGAAGGCCCAGGAGATGGAGCTGCCTTACATGGGTGAGGAGCTGAGCATGCTCATTCTGCTGCCTGAACACAACGTGGACCTCAGCCAGGTGAGGTGAGCCCAGGGACACCCTCTGTGCCCTTCCTCACAGGATAGAGCTCTCACCAGGTGTGTCTGCCTTTTAAGCTGGTGACATGGGCCACAGGCTGAGGAGCACAGCGTGTAGTACGCGGGTTTTAAACTCTACCTGCTACTCAAGACCGACCTTCTCCAGTATGACCTCTCCCAATTATTACCTCACCCCCGCTCCCGTTTCTCCTCTCTGAACTGGGGATAACAAGAATTTCTGCCTGAACGTTTTGATGAGGATAAAATGGGGGTGATCCATGAATGAGCTTAGCACATTGCCTCATACTATAAGCCCACTTTATTTTATTTTATTTTTTTTTCATCAACATTTTTAATATGGAATACAGGTTATACAAGAAAAGCATTATAAATTCTTTTTTTTTTATATTTTATTTTATTTTATTTATTTATTTTTTTTTGATTATTTATTTATTTTAGAAATGAATGTGCCAATAAGGTAATTGTTTACACAGACAACACCAAGGGGCTGGAGCAGCCTGTGGAGTGAAAAAATATTTTCCATCCCTTCACTATCAGTCTTTGTGAGTCCTTTATTCTGAGGTGGGTCTCTTGTAGACAGCAAATATATGGATCATGTTTACTTATCCATTGAGCCACTCTATGTCTTTTGATTGGAGCATTTAATCCATTTACATTTAAGCTTATTATTGATAGGTACTTGTATGTATATGTAGCCATTTTTCTTCTTTATGCCTGTGTTACTTCTTTTTCTAGTCTTTTTTTATTCTTTATGCCTGTGTTCCTTCTTACCTTCCTATTTCTTCTTTTGACAGCAGTTCTTTTAGCATTTCTTGCATTTCTGGCTAGGTGGTAATAAACCCCCTTAGCCTTTTTTTGGTCTGTGAAGCTCCTGATTTCACCTTCAATTTTGAATGATAGCCTTGCTGGGTATAGTATTATTGGATTCAGTCCCTTGCTTTGCATCACTTTGTGTATTTCATTCCATTCCTTTCTTGCCTGATGTGATTTCTGTTGAGAAATCAGTTAGTCGTCTAATGGAAGATCCCTTGTAGTTAACTTTCTGTCTCTCTCTGGCAGCCTTTAATATTCTTACTTTGTTGTTCATATTTGCCTATTTAATTATGATGTGTCTTGGTGTATATGTTTTTGGGTTCATCTTGTTTGGAACTGTGTGTACTTCTTGGGCTTGTGTGTCTTTTTTCTTCCACAAATTGGGGATGTTTTCTGTCATTATTTCTCCAAATAGGTTTTCTATTCCTTGCTTAGCTTCCTCTCCTTCTTTCACCCCTATTATGCAGATGTTGTTTTGTTTTGTGTTGTCCTAAATCTGCCTTAGGCTCTCCATCTGCTTATTAAGTTTGTTTTTTTTCCAGTTGCTGCTCTCCTTGTGTGTTTTTTCTACCTTGTCTTCTAACTTGCTTTTGTGGTCCTCAGCCTCTTATATTCTTCTATTGTAGCCTTCCATTGTGTTTTTTATTGAAGCTATGTCATTCTTCATTTCCTCTTGATTCATTTTCATGTTGATGCAATTCTCATTCAGCTCCTTATAATTCTCATTGAGTTATGTGTATTTGTCATCCAGAGGTTTGAGCATCCTTACAACCATTACTGTGAATTATTTCTCTGACAAATTATTTGCCTCCATTTCATTTAACTCCTTTTCTGGTGATTCCTCTTTTTCTTCCTTTTGGGGATTGCTTCTTTGTCGCTCTAATTTTGCTACAACATTTTAATTGTTTCTTTGTCTTAGATCCAACCACTTTGTTACCCAGATTATTTTGGGGGTGGTCTTATGTAGTTGGTGCTTTTTGTGACCCAGTGGTGCAGTCTCTAAGATCTCCTGAGCTTAGTGTTCTAGTGGAACCCCTTACTTGAGCTATTTGGATTCTCCTGATGTAGTTGGGTCTTGAATGTTAGTTTCTCCTTTGTGGATGAAGTCTTGTCCCTGGTTGTCTGACAATGTGACTCACCCCAGGCCTCGTTGTGCAAGTTGTTGTGGATGTGCTGGTGGTTCTATACTCTTGTGAAAAAGGTTGCCTGAGGTTTCACTGATGAGCGCTCACTGTGAGATCCCGAAGTCCATAGCCTGTGAGGAAGGGGTCTCAGGGCATGAGGCTCAGGAAGTGTGACTCTGGCCAGTGTTGTGTGACTCTTGCTGGGGTGGCGTCACTCTGAAAATCACTGTGAGATTCCTGGAGCCTGTGATGGTGGAAGGCAGCTGTCCTGTAGTCTGCAGATGAGGCAGTGGGACTTTGGCCAGGGTGATTTAACTCTGTGAATCACAGTGGTTCCAGGAGCCAGTGGCTGGGGATGCAGGAATATCAGAGTCTGTGGCTGAAACAGCATGATCTTGTCCAGGTAGGCAAGCCCTCAGTAGCTCACTGAGGTGTCCAAAAGCCAGCAGCCTGGGAGGGGGAAGTTATGGTTTCTGGGGGAGCAGTGTGTCCTTGGTGGGAGAGGTGTGTGCCCAATCGTGGCTCACAGAGAGTCACAGGAGCCATCTTCAGGGGTGGTAGCCTCATGAGGCCAAGTGCTGGAGTGGCATGACTGCAGTGTCCAGAAGCTGGAAGCCAGGGAGGTGGAAGTTTCTGTTTCTGCTGAGGTAGCCTTGTGCCTTTGGGGTCTGCAGATGTGCAGGTGAGGCAGCATGACTTTGATTGGAGTGGCTGCAGCATCCTGGGCAGTGTCCAAGGCTACTCTTGTTGGTGGTGAGGCTGGGTTCCTAATGGAGGCTCCTCTCCCCTTTAAGATGGCAGGGGCTCCATGTCTGTTTCCCACAGCCCAGGGAGGGCTGGAAGCAGTAGCAGGGGCTCTCCATCCAGGAGAGCCTGGTCTGCCAGCCCCTCCCATAATCTTCTTTAAAAGGATTATTCTGAATTCTTTGACAGTTTATAGATCTCCATTTCTTTAGGGTCAGTATATACAGCTTTATCAGTGTCCTTTGGTGGTGTCATATTTATCTGATTTTTAATGATCCTTCATTCTTTAAGTTAGTGTCTGTGCATTTGAGTAAGGTGCCCTCTTCCAGAGTTTACAGGTTAGCTTTGGTAGAGGCAGTTATTCACCAGGCAGCTCAGTTTGGATTTCTGGATGTACCTGTTGGTAATGTCCTTGGGCAGTTGGGCTTGCTATCAGGTTTTATTTTTTGGTGAGTCCACTGCTTGAGCTCTGTACTTCAGAAAACCAAAATGGAGAGCTAAACAATCAACCTCAATTCTTGGAATAAGGTCCGTTTTGCTCTCTCTACTCGAATACTAAAAGCTTATACCTAGAATGTGGGATGTTTTCCAAGATGGTACTGAGAAGGAAACAGGATAAGGCCAGGATAAGTTAAAGGTTTTGTTTGTTTGTTTGTTTCCTGGTTGCTATAAATTTTAGTTTCCAGAGTTCTGATGAAGCTGATTCTGAGAGTTTTTGCCAAGTTATTTGCTGCTTTTGTAGAATATGCCTTTGGAATTCCCTACTCCTCCACACTATTTTTATTGACATCACTCCAAGCTTATTTTTAAATATTGTTTATGAGTATATTAAAACAATTTCCTACAAATGCAAAAAGACTGAGTGTTGAAAATGTAGCCAGAAGTATGGTGATGATGGAACTGATCTAAACAAAGAACCTGAAATATTAACATTCCATGGTTCTCTCTTCAAAGATAATTTTGATAGTGTTTTTTGGTGGCTAGTATGGTGTACTTGTGAGCTAAGAATAATTGGGCTAAAAAGAGCACTTTCACCCCAAAGTATTCTGTTAGTGAAGGAGATTTTGTAAATTTTCCTTTGCGTGGAAAGAAGGAGTATGAAATTAGACATGAATAGGAGATGTTATATTACAGTGGTTTTCCATATCCTATCTAATAAAAGAGCAATATGCAAATTAACCATCACTCGACACTCCATCACTCCCTCACTACATCACAAAGATGGCAGAGGCCATGTAGCTGGAGCGAGCAGGAGGCTTGTGTTGCCCCAGGAGATGGAGGAAGCCAAGCTTCCCACTTGCCCTGGCTGGCCCTGAGCTCTGCTCAAAGCTACAAAG
>NW_006292916.1:8008-18212 GCF_000327345.1 Myotis davidii | reverse complement strand
CCTCAGCAGCGCTAAGGATGTCTGACTGCAGCTTAGGCCTGCTCCTCGCTGGCAAGTGGACATCCCCCGAGGGCTCCCGGGCTGCCAGAGGGATGTCTGACTGCCAGATTGGGCCTAAGCCAGCAGGTGGACATCCCCTGAGGGGTCCCAGACTGCAAGAGGGCACAGGCTGGGCTGAGGGACCGCCCCGAGACGGAGCCTCTAGTATGTTCATAAAATTTTAATGTTTGCAAAGGTGACTTGCACCAAGGGAGATTGACTTGAAAGGTCACAGATGGTGAAGTTCCAAGTGTCCTACTTCTGTAGTCAACCACAACAGTCTTGTCTATCTAATACATATATTATGGATCTATGAAAAAAAATTAAAAATAGGTTTCTATTGCTAAAAACTTATAAAAAAGCACAACATAGAATGATATACATGACTGATTGTAAATAACATGAGACTGGGCAAAAAAGAATCTGTAAAGTGGAGTGGAATTAGGGTTACACTAAATTAGATTAGAAGACTATCCCAATCTTACTCTGATTGCAAAATCCCCAGGGACAAGGGATGTAGGCATCATCCTATATAAAGAGGTAATATGCAAATTACCCCTCACACTGTCACAAGATGGCTGTGCCCACAGCAGAGGCAGGGTTCCTGTAACAAACTGTAATGAGCAATCAGCAGGGACCTGAGGCTGTGTAGGTCCAGGCCAGGGTGGAGGACCTGAGGCCATGCCCTCCGCCCCGGCGCCAAGCTGGGGGACTTCAGGCCACACACCCACCCAGCGGGGCTTGAGAGACCTCAAAGCATACCCCCTGCTCTGGCCCAGGCCAGGAGACCTCAGATCATGCCCCCTACCCTGCAGGATTTGATGAGGATCTCAGGCTGTGCCCCCTGCCTGGTGGGTCTAGATGGGGGACCTCAAAGTGCTTCCCCCACCCTGGACCAGGTCAGGGTACCTCAGGCCATGTCCCCCACCCCAGTGCTAGACTGGGGGACCTCAGGTTGCACCCCCTGCCCCAGTGCCAGGCCGGGGGACCTCATGCTGTGACCCCTGCCCCAGGCCAGGAGACCTCAGGCGATGCCTCCCACCTGGCAGGGCTTGACGGGGACCTCAGGCTGTGCCCCCTGCTTGGTGGGGCTAGATGGGGAACTCAAAGTGCTCCCCCCACCCCAGCCCAGGTCGGGGTACCTCAGGTCATGCCCCCCCCACCAGTGCTAGGCTGGGGGACCTCAGGCTGCAACCTCTGCCCCAGTGCCAGGCCAGGGGACCTCATGTTGCACCCCCTGCCCCAGGTTGGGGGACCTCAGGCTGTGCCCCTCACCCTGGTGCTAGGCCAGGGGACCTGAGGCCACACCCAAAGCCAGGACACCAGGCCGGGGGAACTGAGGATGTGCCGGGGGACCTGAAGCTATGCTCCCCCACCTGACAGGGCTTGACAGGGGCCCTGAGGTTGCACTCCCCACCTGGCACCAGGCCGGGGGACCTGAGGCTGCGCCCTTCCATTCTGCACCAGACCAGGAGACCTGAGGTTTTGCCCTTCACCTGGAGGGGCTGTATGGAGGTGGGACTGGCCAGGTTTGGATCTCGCCCAATGGGGGTGGGGCAGGCCAGGTCTAGGTCTTGTGCAATTTCGAGGTGTGCATGGGTGGGCAGGGACTTGACTCTGGGTCCTATGGTGCACCCCAGACTCTGACATGGGGAAGATATTCATATACATTTTACTAATTTTCTTTCATCTCTGACACTTCTATTATAGAGAAAGGGCAAATAGCAATATTAAAGTATTTCCTCTAATTAATTCCCTTTTAATGTGCACCAGGTCACTAGTTACTTTATAATCCCCTTAGTCTTACACAAGTAAACACTTTGTAAAGATCTATCTTCTGAGCTATGAAAGGAAATATGGTCAGATAAGCTTTTGGGACCAGATTATAGTAAATTTTGAAGTAAAGGAAAGGATAGAAATAAAGTGATTAAAATTACTGTGAATGAAATGTCATCATACAAAGTTTAAGAAAATAGCAGGTGGTAAGAATTACAGCAGAAAGACAAGCATTAAGGAGACCAGCCAGAAAGTTAATGTTTTGGTCAATTCTTAGTCTTAAAGTCCTCACCCTTAAGTATTTGATGCATTTGGGGAAGTTAAAAGGATTAAAAACAAATCTTGCCCTCTAAGAGCTTCAGGTATGTACAAAATGAGTAGGCGGCTTCAAGAAGGGCCAAGAGATGGAAGAGTAGCTCTGCAGCTTCTAGCTTGAATTTTTCTGAAATACCTTAAGAATTTATAAAAGGAAAAAAGAAGAATTTATAAAAAGAAAAGAGGCAAGTCCACATGTCCATAGTCAAGTATAACATTTTCAAAACTGAGTAATTATAATATGCTAGAGGCCTGGTGCATGAAATTTGTGCATGGAAGGTGCCCCTCAGCCCGGCCTGCACCCTCTCCAATCTGGGACCCGTTGGGGTGGGGGTGGTGTTCCATGGCCGGTTAAGGCCCAATCCCACAATCCAGGACTGCCAGCTCCTAACCGCTTGCCTGCTTGCCCCTAACTGCTTCTGCCTGCCTCCCTGCCTGATTGCCCCTGCTTCTGCCTGCCTGCCTGATTACTCCCTAACTGCTCCCCTGCTGGCCTGATTGATGCCTAACCCACCCCCCTGGTGTGATTGACCCCAACTGCCCTCTCCTGCCGGCCTGATGGCCCTCAACTGCCCTCCCCTTCTGGCATGGTTGCCCCCAACTGCCCTCCCCTGCTGGCCTGGTCACCTCTAACTGTCCTCTCCTGCAGGCCTGGTCACCCCCAACTGCTCTCCCCTGCTGGCCTGGTCACACCCAACTGCCTTCCCCTGCAGGCCTGGTTGCCCCCAACTGCCCCCCACCCCCTGCCGGCCTGGTTGCCCCACACAGCCTGTTCAGTCATTTGGTCATCCCTCACTAACCCCCTGCCAGCCTGGTCACCCCACACAGCTTTCTTGGGGTGTCAGAAATGTCTTGACCTAGGTGTTGGGTTTCATGGATGTATTAATCAATATGTAATTTATATAAGTTTTAGAAATTGCTGTGTCTTTTAAAATACAAAGTTTATTAAAAATAGGCTGGAATGAAATACAGAATAGAAGCTACAGCAGTTGGGATGTATTCGCAGCAGTGCAGTTATGAAAAGCCCTCCCCTACCCACGCCACCTCACTTGCTCAAGATGGTCAAGCCATCCCCCTGTGCAGTGTTTGCATGTAGCTCCCGTGCTTGTGGGCGTGGGTCTTCCTTTATGTTAACAGAATAACAGTTTGCCCACATCATCTCTTGGAGGAAAGCATGGACTCCGCCCCATGGGGCTACCAGTGTCTTGAGGTGCTTGGGAGGAGCCTGCTCAGACCATGCAATCCTTCATAACCAAGCAGGCCCCTCTACTGACTTACACACACCTCCCAACCAGAGCCCTGGCCGCATAAACATATTTACACTTGCACTGGAAAGGCTTATCCTACAACTCTCACCCAAGTGGTTCCTAGGCCAGAAGCCCTTCCCTCTTCTATTTGAAGTGTGTGTGTTTTCCTAACAGACACATTTATAAGAGAACAATACAGTACAGAAAAATCTTCCAGACCCCACTGCAGGGCTTTGTCAATAGAAAATTTGTTCATAATCACAAAGTAATTTACCATTTTAACATCACAGAATATAAAACATGAAGTCCGTCTTCCAAATATCAGCCACATATTCATAGCTGAAGAAATGACAGTGGTAACTAATAATTCAACAAATGGAAATTAAATAATTTTATTAGAGTGTAAAAAATAGCTTGAATTGCCACATGTCATTCTTAAGCATGTAAATAAGGTGCTGGGTGGAAGCGATCCCTCCCTCCCCACAGCACATGGATGTCACTCTTGGTCAAATGTAAAATCCCTGAGCAGTGGCTTTGCCCGGTGTCCCCTGTGACCCACATCCTGACACCATGCTACTATACATGCAACACTGAGTTAGCTAGTGGCATCCTTACAGATCTCCTCAAGCATCTGAAATATGTAAGGTTCTAACGCTAACTGCCACCCTCAAAATCACCAGTGGTTTAATATAACTAATCTGGTATTTAAAAAATAAAATTTCCTAAACTTAAAGCCTCAAAATTTTCTGTTGAGAAAGTTTTCCCATCAAATATGTAAGTGGCTCGTAAGGGCTTGTACCTGTGAGGAGCAGGTGGGGCGAAAATGCTATATGTTTTTAAAAGTACATTGTTATGATATTTTGGACAACTCTCTGGGGACTGATGCTTAGAAAATGGATACTTAGACTTATAATATATACTTAAAATTCCTCCTCAAATATAATTAAAATTTTTATACCATAAAAATCAAGTCATTTACATTTGCTTGTTAAATGACATATCATATTAGCTTTTAGAATTTGAGGTAACTACACTTAAGAAGCTTCCTTGTGGTTACATATGTATCCATCTTGTGATTTCCTTTCTCATCTTCTAAATATCAAGTGCACGCTATTCTGCTAAGGATGAAAAAAATCCAACTCTTTGATATCTTCAGATAACACTATTTCCAGTACTTGACAAACTACACCATTCACCCAAGTTCAGTCTATCCTTTTGAAGCAAGTGTTTCCATTTGTGTCATGCCAGCATCATTCAAAAGTAGTACAGAAAGTTCTTTCTTGCTGGGAACACCTTGATGTTGTCACATAATTTTTTTATTTCTTGAGTAATATTACTTAAATTCGTAAGAAAAAAAGAAACAGAATTTTGCCTTGTTAAAAAGACCATAATTAATAAGAACTTATGCAGCATGTTTATTAACTACTCATAATATAATTAACACATGGTAGAAGAAATCTCTTAGGTTTAAAAATAGCTTCATTTAGCATACCAAAAACATAGAGATATAAGAAAAACATTACCTAGTATAATCATAAAAATAGTTAAATACCATAATTTAATGTAAACCAAGTGTTTAAAAATGTGAAATATTATAATAAAATACATGCTATTTACACAGAACCAAGTTAAAGCAACCTCCAGTTATCGTATCAGATCATCAATCTTGAAGTCATAACTAACAATGAATCAAACACAGCATCAGTATTTGTATTGTTCAATATGAAAAAAGAAATATAATTTACTTTAAGCAGATACAATTAATTGTGATATTCAAAACAGAGAGGCAGATAGTTCTAGGATTCCAGACACAACTACTGCATATGGAAGTTTGGAAACCATTCCACTGGAAGAACTACCATTAAGCCCATTCTTTAATTTAAATGCAAACTGGTTGATTCAGTTTAATTACTGCTTAAGAAAGGCACTAAATATATCTGTAAAAATAAACCTTTATTAAAAATGATCCAAGGTGAATGTAGTATCTATCAGTAAAGAAAGGCAAAAGCATAAAAATATATTTATTCCAGACAAGCCCCTTTAATTATAAAACATATTAAGAAACACAGTTTATAAAACCAGGTGGCATAGCAAAAGGGTTTTTAAAAATGTGAAACCCAAACAAAGCAAAGTGAAACCAAACAAACCTAAGAGAATGCTTCTTGAAGAAAGTGGTATTTTGTTTATCCTGTCATCATGATGCCAATGCTGCCAGGAGACCTGTGACTGATGCCAGTTATCACTATGGAGTAGGAATGCTTTCTTTAACCAATAGTCTAAAAAAGCTCAGTTTTAAGCATTTGGATTTTGTTTCAAGGATTAACATTCATTCATATACTGCAAAAGGTAGCATTAAATCCAATATCAGAAGTTTGAAATGTAAAATAAAGTTGCAAGAATATATACTTAGTAATAGAACATTCTGCTCCTTTGTATAATCCTGTAATTCTGAAACTTTTGGCCTCCAGACCTCCTTATATTCTTATATTTTATTGGGGATCTGGATGCCAAAGAGCTTTTGTTTATGGAGTTGACATCTATCCATATTTGCCATATTAGAATATATAAAAATTTAAAAAGCATTTATTCATTTAAAATTAAAAAGTTCATTATGTGCTAACATAAATAACATTTTTAATAAAATAGCCCTATTTTCTAAAACAGAAATAAGATCTGAGGGAAGATGGCATTGTTTTATATTTTTAACAATTTTGAGAGAGAGCGCGTTAGAATGAAAAGATAAATAATAGCTTTGTAATATTATGATAATAGTTTTGATCTCATCGATCCCTAAAAGGGTCTCAAGGATACCCCAGAGTTCATGGGCTGCACTTTTGAAAACTGCTGGTTAAATCTAAGGCCTGATATTAATGACATAAAAATATATACAAAAGGAGCCTTAGTTTTCATTTTAAAATAAACCAAAATATCCACACATACACACACAAGTCAAAGTATCAAACACTTCAACTTTCAGCTTTAACTAGAAGCCAAAGATCACCATGGCCAAATTCAAAACAATATTGTCATTTCTGCTGGGACTAGGGTGAAGATTTATTCATGAAAGCTACAAAACCTATTAACTAAGCACACCCATTGTAGTTCTCTTTCTAACATTTGCTTAATCTTGTTTGTGCTAAGCTGGCTGTCATCTTTAAGTTGGCACAGCCTTGGTATAGACCAGAGTATGACAGGAGTTTAACTAATAGCCTTCACACTCAGATCAGGAACATGTTCGCAATTTATGGGGCAGCCTATTCTATTTCTCATTATGTAAAAACTCAGATTTTAGGGGAACAGGTGGAGAAAATTCTCTCTTAAGGACAGTAAGAACAATGCTATGGCCTCTTCATATCTTACAAATTACTTTCATGCACACCATATCATTAGATCTTTTGAAGTCACTAGAGAATGACAAGGCAAATGATTTTACTACCACTTCAGAGTAAAGGAATTTGAGGGCCAGATACGGGACTTTCCTGAGGTACCATGGCAAGTATATTGCAGAAAGGGATTAGAATTCAGGATTCTCCTCAGTATTTTCTCTTCCTTTGGTTTCAGGGAAAGATTGAGGGAGGGGTCAGTGGGGAGGGAGGCAGCAGTGTATGACACTTTCTAAACCTGCATTCCATTGCTTCATACACCATTTTACCCAACACCAAGGCATGTTGGGAGTGGCAGAGACATCTCTCTAATAAAATGAATTTCCCACCAGTGCCATAAATTATGGAACTTTGTATAAAAACACTGTCATACTTTTCTTTCTGAGCTAGTTTATATTGGCAGTTCATTCATAGCCTGTTCACTCTGATCCAAAGGAAAAGTAAAAATCCTGAAGTTAAAAAAAACTGATAAAAATGAAATAACAATAACAAGATCTCTGTGAAGCTATTATAACTAGATTTATTGTGCACCTGGCACAACAGACTTTGCACTCTTCCTCCATCAACTGGAGAGCAATATAAAAATCACAATTCTTAATTTAATGGGAAATTGCTTCAATCATCTTGAGACAAAGACTTCAGTCTACACAAAAGCATTAAGAAAATAATTTTAAGAATATTATTTTAACTAAATTCTTAGGTACTTGACAATTCTGTGCTGGTAGGAGGAATAGAAAGTAGAGTAAAAAGCAATGAAACAATGAGAAGAAAATAATTATTGTCACCAAAGAGCAAAGGAGAAATCTTTATCTATTCACTGTCATTAATACATACATGTACTTTATAAATTATTCTGTTGGCAGGAAATCCTCTCCACCAAGATGTTAATACAAATAGCATGAGACATTCAAAATTAGTAAGCAAACACTGTTTAACTGGGAGGCGGGACAGTCAACAACAAACTCCCTCTTACAAAATTAGCCAAATGCCACTAATTACCAATAATTTTCTTGCTATACACTATAAGCAAGTTGTTGTTTACTGTCACTTCCTTCTGTATTTCTGAGATGTTCCAAAAATCAAGATGGACTACATGCATTTTTTTCTATTAAGGTAGTTGAAGAAAAAGTTTAACAAAAGCCAGTAAGAAACAGAAAACATACTAAGTTCATCTTATTTTCAAAATTGAACAGCACATCGCTATCTACTACATAACCTGATGGTGTCCCCTACCCCCATTTTGGTGAGTAATTTACAGGTGATTTAGACAGAAGTTAATCACTATTTAACACATTGCACTGGTATATATGCATATATGTATACTAGAGGCCCATTGCACGAAATTTGTGCACTGGGAAAGGGGTGTCCCTCAGCCCAGCCTGCACCCTCTCCAAACTGGGACCCCTCGGGATCGGGCCGAAACTGGCAGTTGGATATCCCTCTCACAATCTGGGACTGCTGGCTCCCAACCGCTTGCCTGCCTGCCTGCTTATTGCCCCTAACTGCTTCTGCCTGCCAGCCTGATCACCCCCTAACCATTCCCCTGCCAGCCTGATCAATGCCTAACTGCTCCCCTACAGACCTGGTCACCTTTAACTGCTCTCCCCTACCAGCCTGGTCATCCCTAACTGCCCTTCCCTGTAGGCCTGGTCACTCCCAACTGCCCTCCCTCCCCTGCAGGCCTCGTCGCACCCAACTGCCCTTCCCTGCTAACCTGATTGCCCACAACTGCCCTCCCGAGCCGGCCATCTTGTGCGAGGGTGTGATGATCAATTTGCATATTACCTCTTTATTATATAGGATATGCATGAATACACATACACACATATGTATAATTCATCACATCACATAAAGACCACTGTTTTCCCCTTTTCACATATTCCTATTACCTAAAATGAGCATGGATAATGATTTTACAGTAGGAAACACAACTAATTAAAATCAAATTAGAAAATGTAAAGTGGTATGCTGTCAGAGTCCAATAAAATAAGTCAATGCATATTTATGTAGTGGTAAAGTGGTAGACAGTTCTTTTATTTGTATTCTAAAAACGATTATAGTAAAAAGAAGTTTGCTGTTTCATTTGATGGTGGTGACCACAGGCACCATAGCAATGGCACTGGCTGAGTTGGAGTGGATGATGTCCTCATAATCCGGGGGTGGGTCTAAATGAGGTTCTGTTTCAATCCTCTGAAGGTTCACTTGTCCTGTAGCTTCCTCATAGGTTGGTGGAGGATCGCAGTTGGAAAGGTGAGTGGAGACAGAATCTGAGCGCCCAACTACATATTCCAGAAAGCCTGGCGACATTCCATTGCTATCAAACACTTCGTCTGGTGGGGGAGGTGAAGTGATAATATTAAGGTGCTGAGGGAAAGGGATGTGATCTTCAGTCACTGTCTGTCTGCGAGTTTTGTTTCTTAGGAAGCATCTCCAGATTAAGAAAATGACAAGGAGGATAATAAAGAGGCCAAAGATTAATGGAAAGGTAAGGTAAAACTGAAACCAGTCACTTCCTCTGTTACTCTCACCTTGTTGCGCTTTTGTATAGGTGTTCCAAAACTCTTTCTGAAAACAAAAGACAAAATTATTGAAAATCAGTATGATCAAAAGATATGAAATATCAAATGAATAAATGTCTGGGGTCTAGTAATATAATGAAAAGAAATACAACAAACAAACCAGCTTTCTTTGTTAAAATGACCTACAGTCTACATTTTTCATGATAAGAAATTACAAATAAATCATGGTGCTCACTCTGGATCCTTCCTAAAATAGAACATGGGTCATCTTCAAGGCTTGGAGTTATTTATATTTTTAGCTATCACATTTTATTTTTTTCATTTATAGAAATTTAAAAAAAATCTTTCAATTATAGTTAACATACAATATTTTATTAGTTTCAGGTATACAACATAGGGATTAGATATTTATATAACTTACAAAGTGATCACCCCAATAACTCTAGTACCTATCTGACAACATACATAGTTATTACAATAATATTGGCTATATTCCCTATGCTATATTTTACATACCCATAACTGTTTTTAAAACTGGCAATTTGTACTTATTAATCTCTTCACATTTTTTACCCATCCTCCTCAATCCCCCTCCCGTTTGACAATCATCAATATTTTCTCTATATCCATGTTTGTTTCTGTTTTGTTTGTTCATTTATTTTGTATTTTGAATTCCACATATAAATAAAAACATGTGGTATTTGTCTTTATTCTTTTTAATAATTCTTTTAATAAAATATATTTTCTTGATTTTTTACAGCGAGGGAGAGGGATAGAGAGTTAGAAAGAGAACCATTGATCAGCTGCCTCCTGCCCACTCCCCACCGGGTATGTGCCCGCAACCAAGGTACATGGCCTTGACCAGAATTGAACCTGGGACCCTTGAGTCCGCAGGTCGATGCTCTATCCACTGAGACAAACTGGT
>NW_006292916.1:5619-7501 GCF_000327345.1 Myotis davidii | reverse complement strand
CATGCTGTCTCAAAGGGTAAGAGATTCTTCTTTTTTACTGCTGCATAGTATTCCATGGTATAAATGTACCACAGCTTTTTTGTCCACTCATCTACTAATGGGCACTTGGACTGTTTCAGGATCTTAACTATTGTAAATTGTACTGCTATGAAGATAGTGGTGCATATATCCTTTCTGATTGGTGTTTCTAATTTCTTGGGATATATTCCTAGAAGTGGGATTACTGGGTCAAATGGCAGTTCCATTTTTTAAATTTTTTGAGGCAATGCCATACTGTTTTCCACAGTGGCTTTACCAGTCTGTATTCTTGCCAGCACTTGTTGTTTGCTGGTTGATTTGTTGATAATAGCCATTCTTTGAATCTCACCGATTACTGACTTTCAGCATGTTTTCATATATCTCTTGGCTTTCTGTGTGTCCTCTTTCAAAAAGTGTCTATTATGGTCCTTTGCCCATTTTTTTTAAATTGGATTGTATATCTTCCTTTTGTTAAGTTGGATGAGTTCCGTGTAAATTTAGGGGATTAAACCCTTATCGGAGATAACAATGGCAAATATGTTCTGCCATGGAGTGTGCTTTCTTGTTTTGTTGATGGTTTCTTTTGCTGTGCAGGAGGTGTTGTGTGTGTTTTTTTTTTGATATAGTTCTATTTATTTACTTTCTCCTTAGTTTCCATTGACCTAGGAGCTGTATCAGTAAAGATACTGCTACGACAAATGACTGATATTTTGCTGCCTATGGCTTCTTCTAAGATTTTTATGGTTTCCCTTCTTATGTTTAAGTCCTTTATCCATTTTAACTTTATTTTTGTGTATGGTGTAAGTTGGTGGTCTAGTTCCATTTTTTTTGCATGTATCTGTCCATTTTTCCCAACACCATTTATTGAAGAGATTGTCTTGACTGCATTGTAGGCTTTTTCCTCCTTTATCAATTAATTGAGCATAATGACTTGGGTCAATTTCCGGGTTCTCTGTTCTATACCATTGGTCTATATGTTTGTTCTTGTGCCAATACCAGGCAGTTTTGAGAAAAGTGGCTTTGTAATATAGCTTGATATCTGGTATTGTGATCCCTCCAAGTTTGTTCTTTTTTCTCAAGGCTGTTGCATCTTTTTAGCGTCTTTTTTATTCCAGGTGAATTTTTGGAGAGTTTGGTATAGGTCTTTGAGGTATGCAGTTGGAATTTTAATGGGGAGTGCATTGAATCTATAGATTTCTTTGGGTAGTTTGGACATTTTAATGATGTTGATTCTACCAATCCATGAACACGGTATGTTATTCCATCTGTTTATGTCTTCCTCTATCACTTTTTTCAATGTCCTGTAATTTTGAGTCCAGGTACTTTACTTCCTTGGTTAAATTTATTCCTAGGTATCTCATTTTTTTTTTGTTGTTGCAATGGTAAATGGTATTTTTTAAAGGTTCTCTTTCTGTGAGATAATTATTGGTGTATAAAAAAGCTATAGACTTCTGGGTGTTAATTTTGCATTCTGCTACATTGTCGAATTCATTTCTGAAGTCTAGTAGCTTGTGATGGAGTCTTTAGGGTTTTCTATGTACAATATAATATCATCGGTGAATAATGACAATTTTACTTCTTTTCCAATTTGGATACCTTTAATTTTTTTTCTTGTCTGATCACTATAGCTAGTACTTCCAGTACTATGTCGAACAGGACTGGTGAGAGTGGGCATACCTATCTTGTTCCTGTTCTTAGGGGAAATAGTTTTAGTTTTTGCCCATTGAGTATGATGTTGGCTGTGGGTTTGACATATATGGCTTTAATTATGTTGCGGTATGATCTTTCTATTCCCACCTTGCTGAGAGTTTTTATCAAGAAAGGGTGTTGGATTTTGTAAAATGCTTTTTTCAGCATCAATGGA
>NW_006292916.1:3710-4513 GCF_000327345.1 Myotis davidii | reverse complement strand
TACTGATGTCACTTCAAATGCTCAGTTGGCCATTATTGCTAGATATTCTGATGGTCTCACAATAAATAAGAGTTGATAAAGTTAGAATCAGTGCCAATAAGTACATCAGGAAATATGTAAGGTTGTTATAAAAACATTCAGTGACCTAAATATTGATATCTCTAAAATTGTGTCAGTCACGACAGATGGGGCACCAAATATGGTCGGAAAAAATGTGGGATTCCCAAAATTGTTTATGGAGGCTATTAGACATCCACTTGTACCTTTTCATTGCATTATCCATCTGGAGGTGTTGTGTGTCAAATCGGGATTCTCAGAATTGAATGATTCAATGTCAGTTGTAACAAAAATTGTGAATTTTATAGCTTCTCAACCCCTTCAAAAGCGATAATTTTCTGCACTTTTACAGGAAGTTGATTCAACCTACAGTGGATTACTGATGTTCAATAATGTGAGATGGCTGAGTCGAGGTAAAGTACTTGAGCGATTTGTGGAGTGCTCTGAAGAAATTACGGTATTTATTGAGAATAAGGATCTGGCAAACTTTCCTCAGATCAATGATCATAAGTGGGTCACCAATTTGATGTTTGTTACAGATCTCTCTTTTCATATGAATGAACTGAACTTAAAATTACAAGGTTTTGGCAAAAGTATTGACGTTATGTTTGGATACATCAAATCTTTTGAAACTAAAACTTATAAGTATTTTCCTCGGATAAAAAAGTATTTCGAGCAGGCCACTACAAGAAGTGTAATGGAGTCCATACTTATGTACCAGAATACAGTAAACTCGTTATTTGAAC
>NW_006292916.1:0-3472 GCF_000327345.1 Myotis davidii | reverse complement strand
TTTATTATTTATTACAAAGGATATTACATATGTGTCCATTTTTTCCCCCCGCCCAAGACAGTCCCCTAGCCTCCCCCATCCCCCAGTGTCTTATGTCCATTGGTTATGCTTATATGGATGCATACAAGTCCTTTGGTTGATCTCTTACGGCATTTAAATATATTAAGTAAGTATCAAAAATATAAATCTTTTTTTTAACTATGGTTGCAAATATAAAAAAAAAAATTATGAATATTTCTATATGTGACATGGCACCAGAGTTGTTAGGGTTTTTCAAAATTTTTTTGTCTAGAGGATTTATGGGATATGAAAATCTCCTGCTATGATTGTATTGCTGTCAATATCTTCCCTTATATCTTCCAGAAGGTTATTTTTATGTATCAGGGTGCTCCTGCATTAGTTGCATATGTTTTTTTGTTTTTGTGGTTTTTTTTGTTTGTTTGTTTGTTTGTTTTTTTACCAGAGTTATATCCTTCTTTGTATCAATCCCTTTAGAGTGATGAACCGGTCTTCCTTTTCTTTTGTTAGGGTGTTCACTTTGAGGTCTATTTTGTCAGATATAAGTATTGCTACCCCAGCTTTTTTTTTTTTTTCATTTCCATTTGCCTGAAAGATATTTTTCCACCCCTTCACTTTCAGTCTGTGTGAGTCCCTTGTTCTGAGGTGGGTCTCTCATACACAGAATATATATGGGTCATGTTTTATTATCCATTCAGTCACTTGATGTCTTTTGATTGGAGCATATAATCCATCTACGTTTATTGTTATTAGTGATACATACTTGTTTGTAGACATTTCTATTCTTTATGTGTGTGTTCCTTCTCCCCTTTCTATTTCTTCTTTTTACAGCATTCCCTTTAGCATTTCGTGCATTGCTGGCTTGGTTGTGATAAACTACCTTAACCTTTTTTGTACGCAAAGCTCCTGATTTCCCCTTCAATTTTTAATGATAGCCTTTCTGGACAGAGTATTCTTAGATTCAGTCCTTTGCTTTCCATCACATTGTATACTTCATTCCATTCCCTTCTGTCCCAATGTGTTTCTGTTGACAAATCATTTGGTAATTTGATGTGGGCGGGTACCTTGTATGTAACTCTGTCTCTCTCTTGCAGGCTTTAAGATTCTCTCTTTGTTATTAACATTTGCCATTGTAATTGCGATGTTTCTTGGTGTGGGTCTTTTGGGGTTCATCTTGCTTGGGACTCTGTACTTGTGTGACTCTTTTGTTCCCCATATCAGGAAAATTTTCTGTCATTATTTCTTCAAATAGATTCTCTAATCTTTGCTGCTCTTCTTGACACTCTGGAACTCCTATTATACATATGTCACTTCGTTTCATTTTGTCCCAAAAGTCCCTTAGTCTCTCCTCCTGCTTTTTAATTTTTTTCTCCATTTGGTGTTCAGATTGGGCGTGTTTCTCCACATTATCTTCTATCTCACTAATTGGGTCCTCTGTTTCTCATAGTCTACTATTGAAACCTTCCATCGCATTTTTTATTGTAGCTATATCACTATTTCTTCCTGATTTTTTTTATAAGTTGTTGATTTTCTTGTCCATTCGTTTAATGAACTGTATGACCATTACTCTGAATTCTTTTGTTTCAGACATATTGCATGTCTCCATTTCATTTATTTCCTTTCCTGGTGATTTCTCTTTTTCTTTCCTTTGGGGATTATTTTGCTGCCTCCCCATTCTAGCTATCACCACAAGGTTAAAGCCCTGAATTGAGGGGGCCTGAGCCATGTGTGGTGGGAGCGTTGTGTCACGCAAGCATCACTGAAGAGCTCAGACAATGAGACATGTGGCTACCATGGTTCAGCGAGACCCATGCACACCCAAAATCAGAATCCCAGTGTGACTGTGCCAAGAATCAGAGTCACTGACACTCAGTGAGGATTCGCGTGTGTGCCTAGAATCAGTGAACCCACACATGTGCGCTGAGAAACAGTCCCCACGTGCGTGCACCAAAAATCAGAGTCCCCAAGTCTGCACCAGGAATCAGAGTCCCCATGAGCACGTGCCAAGAATCAAGAATCAGAATCTCTGGCACTCAGTGCAGCCTTGTGTGCACTCCAAGAATCAGGGTCCCCATGCATGTGTGATCAGAAACAGAGTCCCTGCATTCACACAGAGAATCAAAGTCAGTGGCACTCCAGGCAGCCTTGTGTGCATGCTAAGAGTAAGTCCATGTGTGCGCCAGTAATCAGAGTCCCTGGTCTGCTAGGGAAGCTGGGTTGCACAGCTGTCCTGTCTCAGCATAGGTTCACTCGTATGCCATGGGTCATGCAGGCCTTATGCTGCTGCTGCTGCATGTGACAGGAAACAGAGTACCTGGCCTGCTAGTGGCAGGGCTGCACAGCTGCCCTGTGTCACCAGTAGGCTTGCTCACATACCGCAGGTTGCGCAGGCTCTATGAAGCTGTGGCAGGCTGATGAGGAAGGGGATGCACTCTGTCACTCACATACATCTGCAGCTTAGATATCTGGAGTCTTGGTGTCCCTGGGTCTGCAGCTGTTGTAGCAGGTCTTTCTCCAGAATGGCTGTAGGGTACTGGTTTGCGTCTGAAGCCAGTCTAGGTGGTGATGAAGCTAGAATTCTAGTCACAGCAGTTCTTACCTCCAAGATGGCATGGTTTTTGTGCCAGCACCGGCCACCTGGGAGTGTTTGTAGCAGTGGCAGAGTCTTGCAGTCTAAGACTGCCCTGTCGGCCAGCCACTGAAAGTCCTGAGTGATCTAACTGTCTCTAGCTCACATACACACTCACCATAATTACCATAGCAAATGTACAGGACAAAGAGAGAATCATAAAGGCTGTGAGAGAGAGACAGAAAGTTACGTACAAGGGATCTCCTATTAGATTATCAAATGATTTCTCAACAGAATGAAAACAGGCCAGAAAAGAATGCAAGGAATAATCCCAGCAACAACACAGAGTGGGTAACGATTAAGGAACCAGCACTGGATAGTTGACCTCTCCAAATCAGTTTTAGGTGTGATATAGAGAAGCCGTATAGCCTCAGAGGCGAAACCCAGAACACTGCCACCCAGAGGCTGAGCCACAAACTGACTCTTTGCAAAACACAAAATAAGGCAGTCTGGGAAACAAATACGGCCTGCTTTAAAATAATGACTGTGGTTTACAACACAGAGGAACAGTGTATTGCAGGGAAACTCAACACTCTCCTGAATACCTGGCAGGACTAAAGGCGAGCCAGACTGAAGAATAGAAGAACCGAAGGACCTTCACTACTGCAATTTTTTTTTCTTTTTCTTTTTCTTTTTTTTAATTTTTTTATTTTCTTTTTTCTTTTTTAGGGAGCTGTTGCTGAAATCTGCTGGGATTAGTGGCGGTTCTATAGGAGTATTCTCCTCATATAAAAAGTCTCTTCCCCTCTTTCACTTCATTCTCTCTTTTTGCTTGTTTTTTTCTTTTCCTTTCTCGCATTTATTTCCCCCCCTTCTTTTTCCCAA
>NW_006292915.1:0-1724 GCF_000327345.1 Myotis davidii | reverse complement strand
TTTGCCAATTTATTTATAATGTGCCTTGGCATCAGTCCTTTGGGTTCATTTTTTGGGGACTCTGTGAGCTTCTTGGACTTGTGTGAGTTTTTTATTCCCTATATCAGGGGAGTTTTCTGTCATTATTTTTTCAAACAGGTTTTCTATTCCTTGCTCAGTTTCCTCTCCTCCTTGCACCCCTCTTATGTGGATATTGTTTCGTTTCATGTTGTCCCAAAGTTCCCTTAGGCTCTCTTCCTGTTTTTTAGGGGTTTTTTTTTTTCTCTAGATCCTGCTCTGCTTGTGTATTTTTTTTCTACCTTGTCTTCTAGCTCACTGATGCTGTCCTCTGCTTTTTCTAGTCTACTGTCGATGCTTTCTATTGAGTTCTTTATTGCAGCGATGTCATTTTTCATTTCTTCTTGTTTCTTCTTCATTTTCTCTTGGTTCTTACACATATTGTTGAGTTTGTCTTCCATTCTTTTCAGCGATCTTATGACCATTTCTCTGAATTCTTTCTATGACATATTGCTTGCCTCCATTTTGTTTACTTCCTTTTCTGGTTATGCCTTCTTTTCTTTAGTATGCGAGTTGTTTCTTTGTCTTCCCATGATCTCTCTTCTCTGGGTGTCTGGTTATGTAGCTCTCTCTCTCTCTCATGCATTGATTTAAAGGCACAAAAGACAACACAACAAGGCACACAGCACAAGGCACTGAACACAAATGTATTAACAATATTAATAACCCCAAATAAAGGTGACCACCAGAGAAAAGAGAATTTAGGGATAAGGAAAAAAAGTGTGCAAAAATGATGTTGAGAAAAGGAAAAAACATAAGAGATAAAAGAAGGATAATAAAAAAGAATAGGGGAAAGACTATTTATATGGGGAGAAAACTCCAAAATAGAACAACCACTTCTCCCAAAAAATGCAAACAGCAAGCACCCAAAGATGAATCCAAACTACAAACAACAACTAATAACAAGTGAGGAGAGGAAAAACAGAAAAAAAAAGAGAGAGAAACAATCTCGCAAATAAGAAAAAAAACAACAAACAAACAAAATCCTAACCAGTTTGGCTCATTGGATAGAGTGTCAGCCTGTGGACTCAAGGGTCCCAGGTTTGATTCCGGTCAAGGGCATGTACCTTGGTTGCAGGCACATCCCAAGTAGAGAGTGTGTAGAGGTGGCAGCAGATCGATGTTTCTCTCTCTTCGATGTTTCTAACTCTATCCCTTACCCTTCCTCTCTGTAAAAAATCAATAAAATATATTTTTTTAAAAAAACCTAATCAACAATCAAGCAAATAACAACAATAGGACAGAGAGAAAGTAAGGCAAAACAAAACAAAAAATACAGAATAAAAACAAAACAAAGAAACATTAACAACCAAAAAAAAGGGAAGAGAGAGAAAAAAATGGATAGAGAAGAAAGAGGTGTCTATCAATTTAGATCAGGGGATCAGAAATTAGATATATAAATAGAATGAATTTTTAACAGGGGGTAAATAGAAGGAATAGGGAAGACCTAAAGCAGGAATAGTGTAAGAGAAACAGCACAACAAAAGGGGAAAAGTGAGGAAGAGAGTGTTGGCATAAAGACAAAGTTGAGATAGAGTAAAATGATGCTAAAGGAAAAAATGAAAATAGAATGTAGAACACTAATCCCAACATAAAATAAAACAAAGAAAAAATAAAATGACACTTTTTAAAATAGGTAAAATAGTAATAGTAATAATACTGATTAA
>NW_006292914.1:7248-7885 GCF_000327345.1 Myotis davidii | reverse complement strand
TGGCTGTAGAGTTCCAGGTGTTATCTGAGGGCATCCTGGGTGGAGGTGAGGCTGGGCCCCCAGTTACAGCAGCTCCCCTTCAAAAATGCTAGGCCTCTGAGGAAGTGCCATCCTCCCGATACTGTTTGCAATGGTAGCAGAAGCTGCCTAGTTAGATGAGCCCTTTTAGTCTGCCCCCAAAAGTCCTGCGGGATCTAACTGTGCCATACAAACACCCACACACACCCATACCCACACACACACATGCACCCCACACGACCACACACTCCTTTTTTACTCCCTCACTCACTTACACTCTCTCCCTCACTGCCACCTTCTTCTTGCCTCTGTAGTTGGGTCTGGGGTGTTTCGTCTCCAGGTGCCTGATTATGTGGTTCCCTCTCTAGCACATTGGCCTGACAGGATAAAATTCACCTGGACAAGATACGACACAAAGGGAACAAAACACGAATGTACTCTTGACACTGATAACCCCAATAAAAGTGACCACTTGAGAAAAGCGAATAGGGGAGAGAAAAGAGTGCAGAAATGATATCAAAGAGAGAAGAAAAGATAAGAGAGAAAAGAAATAGGAAGAAAAAGGAGAAAATATATATATATATATATATATATGGAGAAAACACCACAGCACAAACAG
>NW_006292914.1:4366-6742 GCF_000327345.1 Myotis davidii | reverse complement strand
CATACATGTATATATATATATATGTACATATGTATATATGGAGAAAACACCACAGGAACAATAGATAAACCAAACAAATACAAACACCAAACACCCAGTAAAGAGGGTGGGGGCAGAATCTGTAGAGGCTAAGCTAATATACAGGAAATAAGGTTAAGAATTGGATAAATATGGGGAAGAACTCACTTCAGTATAGAGGAAGTAGAAAAGGGATGAGTGGATAAGAAGAGACAGAAGGGGAACAAAATAATATATTTACAAAAAAAGATTAAAAAATGGTATAAAAATAGAAAATAACAAGTAAAAATAAAATAAAATTGAATGATGAAAAAATAATGTGAAAAGAAGTAGAAAATAAAGAAATAAGAAGAAAAAAGAGAAATACAAATAATAATAAAATAATAATAAAAATAAAAATGAAAAAGTGAAGAGTCGTTCCTTTGGTTGGCTTAAGATTCCATTCTTGCGTACAGTCTGCAGTTTCTCTGCTTCCTGTTGCTGGGACTGAAGGCCTTTCTCTAGGCCAGTCCCTGTAAACTCTTGGGTACTATTCAGATTTTTATGTTTTTAATCCTTTGTATCATTCAGGGTGTATTCTGAGTGTGGCTCTATTGGTTGTCTGGAGACTGGAGGGAGGGGCTAACTCTTCAGGAGAAAATGGCTGCCCAGGTCCTGAGCTCAGGTATGATTCTGCACCAGACTCACTGCCACTTCTCCTGGACCTTCTCCTCTCCCCAGCCTCTCCCAAGACTCCACAAGTCTGCACCTTCTCCTGCACTTCAGCCACGGGTGAGTGTCTGTATACAAAAGGTCCTATGAATTAGATTCAGTAAAGAAAGGCACAGGCTAAAGAGACGGGAAAGACTGTGCCTCTGCAAGCTTTTCTCCTGCCAGGATTGCGTGGTCTGGTTACCCCTTCAGGGTGTCCCCTCTGGGCTGTCTTTCTTGACTGTGGACCGAGATCTAGAATCCCCTGCCACCAGCAGACCTGTGGACCTCCTTTCCACATTCAGACACCGTGCCTGTTCCAAGGGACGCAGTCCGGTGCCTTATGGTTTCCCTCTGATCCTCTGGGCTCAGAGATCTGGCAGATCTCTCCTGCCCAGATCCTTGATTTTACCTTTCTCCAGGGGTCCTCTGCCCTTCCTGGCTGCAAATTGTCTCACCAGCTGAGTCTCCTTCACCAATTCAGGATGAATGTTATTTGTTTCAGCTGCTCATTCTATCTGCTTGGGGACAAGGCTCAGGACACATCTGTCTATTCCGCCCCCATTTTGTCAACATCTATTATAATTCTTAAGTGTATTTTTATTGACTTCAGAGAGGAAGGGAAAGGGAGAGAGTGATAGAAACATCCATGGGGAGAGAGAATCACCAGGCTGCCTCCAACACCCCACACTGGGGATTGATCCTACAATCCCGGCATGTGCCCTGATTAGGAATCTGTGACCTCCTAGTTCATAGGCCGACATTCAACTACTGAGTCATGCCAGCCTGACTGAGAGGCAGCATTTTAAGACCACAGAGAAAAACCAACCACAGTAGCTCTATACTAAGTTATAGAAATGAAATATATCTGAAACCTGGTAACATTTTCTCAGTTCATCTCTTCTAAACTCACTTTTCTCTATGGGCACACTGTTTGCAGAATAGAGTTCCTTATTACAAAAATATTCTGTCTTTAATCCATGTTTATTCCTTGCCTAGATACAAAGAGACCAACTTTGACAAACTAATTGATAGTGAAGTGTAAGCGCCCAATGTCTAGCCCAGTCGTGGGCAAACTATGGCCCGCGGGCCGCGGTCCGTTTGAAATGAATAAAACTAAAAAAAAAAAAAACCGTACCCTTTTATGTAATGATGTTTACTTTGAATTTATATTAGTTCATACAAACACTCCATCCATGCTTTTGTTCCGGCCCTCCGTCTAGTTTAAGAGCCCATTGTGGCCCCATTGCCCACCCCTGGCCTAGACCCATAGGAGATGCTCAGTAAGTCTATTGGACCCAATTTATGAAACATCTACAGTGGGCTGGGCACATGGCTGAACCTGTGGCATTTCTGGAATGTTTTACTGATTTATGGGGATAGTTAACTCAGAGAGAGTCACATGCACCATATATTTATTTAAAAATTTGTTCTAATAATATTTTAAAGAATTTCACACTATTGGGATAGATACTCCTGAACAGGGTTGGAAACCAGAGGCACCCAAAACATAGGTGATGCCTCTGAGTCAGCCACCCAACAAACCATCATCTCTCAGCATCCATGCCATAAAAAAAATCCATGGTTTAGTCCTAAAGTTCTATTTTAGGTTTAGTTTCTCAATGACTTTAAACCTTAAAATAGAAGTGTACCCAGCAGACACCTCAT
>NW_006292914.1:0-650 GCF_000327345.1 Myotis davidii | reverse complement strand
TTTATTTGAAGTTTTGTATGTGAACAACCTCCACCGAAACACACTTTTTGGGAATAATATGAAAATAGATTATTTATTAAGATGCCACCAAAGAATTAATAGTGAAATATTAATTTTTGGGTGTGAGAAAGCTACTTTAGCTCCACATACACATTTTCAGATTTATTCCATTTGTTCTAGCCTGTAGGAATTCACATATATTGGATACTGAGATATAAAATAGCAAATTTTTGTACATGAGGGTTAAATTTACTCCCTCAGTTAAGCTCATGGAATCTGAAAGGGATTGACAGAGGGAACAATATTTTTTGTGGGGTATATTGAATATACTTCTTCTGATAAAATTTATATACTTCTACCAAAATACATTAGAGGTCAAGAAAAACAACATATTACATAGCTATATTTTCAACCATAATGTTCTTAAAGTAAATAGACTCACCAGAAAGTGGAAAGGGTAATGTAAACACTGGTTATTTTAAACAGTAATAGAAAAATATTAAATAGCTTGTACTAGCTGGTTTGGCTCAGTGCATAGAGCATCGGCATGCGGACTGAAGGATTCCGGATTCAATTTTGCTCAAGGGCACATGCCTGGTTGCAAGCTCGATCCCCGCACAATCAATGATTCTGTCTCATCATTGATGTTT
>NW_006292913.1:3395-20436 GCF_000327345.1 Myotis davidii | reverse complement strand
ACACGGCTGATATCTCATGGCATCCTCACATGGGGAGTAAACAGAGAGGAAACAAACTCTTCATGACCCTTACAAGGGCACTATTTCCATTCATGAGGGCTTCACCCTCATGACCTAACCCTAATTACTTGCCAAATGAAATAATACTATTACATTGGTCCTTGGGTTTCAACATATGAATTTGGGTTGGGGGGGACATAAATATTGGACCATAACATTTCAATTTTGGAATTCTACACACCCAAACTGTGAGAGAATAATATTATGTTGTTTAAGCTAAGTTTGTGGTTCTTGGATACACTAGACCTATAAAACTAATACATACTCCAACTACCCTTCAGGAATGGTTTTGAACTTCAGTGATTAGTGGGTTGAGAAATCTGCTCAGTTCTCTTGATTAATATAAAGCTAACTGAAAAGAACATATACATAAATAACTTTCCTTAATCTTTAGAGAATAAAAGAATTATCACCCTTTAAAAAAATATTTTTTGTTGATTTCAAAAAGGAAAGGAGAGGGAGAGAGAGCTAGACACATCAATGATGAGAGAGAATCATTGACTGGCTGCCTCCTGCACACCCCATACTGGGGATTGAGCCTACAACCTGGGCATGTGCCCTGACGGGAAATCAAAACATGATCTGATCGTTCATAGGTTGATGCAGCCAGGCTATTTATTACCTTTATAAAGGAACATCTCTCAGCCAGACCCCACAATTACTTCATAGCTTGGGGCTGTCAGTATCAAATTTGCGTATTTCCAACCACCCCAGGGAGTTGATCCATAAACCACCAGAGACAAAGAACTTGAAGAGCCCCAGATAAGGTCAGTTAATTAACAAATCGATTAATTTCTAGGATTCTATCAACAAGGAAAAAATGATGCAAAGAAAAATCAGAAACTCAAGCTCAAGCTCCAGATAACTGAAAATTCCAAATCCTTTCTTGTTGGCCGGGAAAATCCACATCATAGTATAAGTATTATTGTTCTGACTAATTAATGCTGTCTATGCCCGTGGAAATGCTGGCTAGCCATAAAACAGCAAAAAAGAACACTCCCCTAGAGCACGCATGTCAAACTCGTGGCTGGCGGGAATGAGGCATGTGCAGCCTGCAGGCTGCAAGTTTGACATGCTTGCACTAACAAAATCATTTAAGGCAGAGACTTTTAAAAAATCAACTGAAAACAGCTAACAAACTCAAAGATCAAGTGGCTTGTTTTTCTGGTAAATAAATGAATAAGAAAACATAATTTTTGTAAGCCAGCCAACAACTCTCTGACCTCTCCTATATTCTTTAGAATTTTAAGCATAAAGCCAGCAATGACTTGCCTGGGGTTGAGGGAACAAAGTTATTTCAGATTAAGACTCTAATTGGATAAAAATCATGAAGAAAATAATTTAGTAATGCCAGCTAAATTTACAAAGACTTATATTCATCTTTAAGTTAAAGATTGAGTGTACAATGGGGAGCTAAAATGAAACATTATATACCGAGCGGTGCTGGGGCTGTGGTCTTCTTCCAGGGCTTTACAAACTCAGACACTTAAAATAACCACAAAGGATAATCTGAAATTAAAACTTTTTTAAAATATTTTTTTTTTATTGATTTCAGACAGGGAGGGAGTAGAGGCAGAGAGAAACATCAAGGATGAGAGAGAATCACTGATTAGTTGCCTACATTGTTGACATGTGCTCTGACTGGGAATCAAACCCGGACCCTTCAGTCCACAAGTCAGTGCTCTATCCCAGAGCCAAACTGGCTAGGGCTGAATTTAAAACTAAAAGCGGCAGTCATGTTCTAGGCTAGAATCTTACCTGACAAAGTTCAATTTCCACCTTAACTAAGCCTGTGTGTTGTCTTTTTGCATCTACCATAACATTCCTTTGGAATCTCAAAATAATTTCCTTTTTCTAGACCCCTTAAAGCACAGTACCACATCAGAGGGGAGACCACAAATACCCTCACTGTTATTGAATTAATTGCTGTTAACTATCTTGTACCCACCTATGTAAAAGAAATATGTGTCGCTCTAACTGGTTTGAGTCAGTGGATAGAGCGTCGGCCTAGGGATACAAGGGTCCCAGGTTTGATTTTGGTCGAGGGCATGTACCTTAGTTGTGGGCACATACCCAGTAGGGAGTGTGCAGGAGGCAGCTGATCAATGTTTCTCTCTCATCGATGTTTCTAACTATCCCTCTCCCTTCCTCTTTGTAAAAAATCAATAAAATATATTTTTTAAAAAAGAAATATGTGTCTATCATTTTACTTTTTATTCTATCACCAATGGATTTAATACATGTAGGTCGTATTTTAATTGTAATGTATCAAATAAGGTGAAAAACTGCCATTCTCTGGAGCATTTTCTCAATCCTTTGAGATTTTGCTTCACAGCAATTGTCAGTTTGGCTCAAATAAACTCACAAAAATTCTTACACGTTTGAATATTTCTTAGGTTGACATAACCCAAACTGATCCATTTCCTCAACATAATAATATTTTAAAGGGAGAACTGGGACAAAAAGCCTTGAAATCTGGCACACTGTACAATGTTTTATCCATTATGTGTTTAGATGTATCGTGTGTATGTGTGTGTGTGTGTGTGTGTGTGTGTGTGTGTGTAAGAAAGAGGAGAGAGGGAGGGAGAAAGAGAGAGGGAGGGAGAGGGAGAGACAGAAAGAGGGAACAGGGAGGGAGACAAGCTGTCTAAATCCTCAAGTCCCTTTTAAAGAACAGATACATAATAAAAACCTAAAGGAAACCACATTAGAAACACAGAGAGGTTTGCAAAACAAGAGGCTTCTTTCATTCCAAAAATACCAAACCAACACAAGGGGGGAGAAAATGAATGCAGTGGATCCATGTGCCAAAGTTTTGGCCCTGCCTCATGGAGACACTGCAAGCAAAGACAAAGCAAATGTGATAATTCACCTGATTCATTCCCAGGCTGTGCCTTAAACACACTATGTATTTGCCGGCTCACTGGTCAACACAGAGAAAAACACTTGTTTTTATTCTTAGTAAGGAACTTTGGGAGGTAACTTGGGCAGGCACCAAGAGAACAGCATTGAAGAGGAAAATGGGAGGGCTGGGGGCAGAGAAAGACCAAGCCAGTATGTGGCCTGCAAACTGTAACAATGCAATCTCCATCAACAATGCGTCTCTTTCCTCTGGTAAATGTAGGTGTGCTGTTCTGTTTTGGGGTGTGTGTGTGAGTGTGTGTGTGTGTGTGTGTGTGAGAGAGAGAGAGAGAGAGAGAGAGACTTGATGTGTCCTGGCATTTTCCCTCAGTCGAGGGGAAGTGAAGGTTAGGGTTAGGGTTTGGGAGAGCTCAGGTGAGGGCAGAGGAGGTGGGGAGGAGCCTGCAGCCATGGGCTGGGTGGGTACCTGTAGGTGCTGTGCCTCCTGAAGCCGCTTTCGTGCAGTCACTGGCAGCATCGTCCTCTTCCTCATCCTCTCCCCGCTCCTCTTCCTCAGCATCTTCTCCACTTCTCCTTCTGTGGTCAACATACACCACACACCACTTGGGTCTGAGCCACGGAGCCCCTTATGGCAGTGATGGCGAACCTATGATACGAGAACTCAATTTTTTGGTTGATTTTTCTTCGTTAAATGGCATTTAAATACATCAAATAAACATCAAAAATATAAATCTTTGTTTTGCTATGGTTGCAAATATCAAAAAATTTCTATATGTGACATGGCACCAGAGTTATTTAGGGTTTTTCAAAATGCTGACACGCAGAGCTCAAAAGGTTCGCCATCACTGCCTTATGGCCCCAGGAGCTCTGGGTCTGGTTGGGGGAATGTGGGGGAGGAGCTGGCAGCTGCTACCTCCTGTGACTGCTGCCCCCTCGGCCCGCATCATCTAAGTCCCCACCTTAGTTGGATTAGGCCAGACTTAGTTGGACCATGTGTCCCATAGCTACAGGTCCTGTGGAGAGGGAGCCTGCATGGAATGCATCACGCTTATAGGGAAGGTGAGGCAGGGACATCTATACCACCACCATGAAAGCTGTTGTATGAAGTAAATTATCTCATTGAAAAGGGGGACTATTTTTCCATTTGCTGGTACCTTGCACTCTGCCTAGGACCCCACCTGACCATTTCAGATAAGAATTCCAAATTGTCCCCATTTACCCTTTATTCTTATAGAAAATCTCATCCTCATTAGACAATCCTTGTCATGTAGCTTCTGTGCCATGTTTTGCTTGTATGTGGCATTGAGAGGTCTAAATGTATCCCTTAGCCAAGGCAGCCACTTTTTCCAGAAAAAGCCCTACTAGAAAACAAACACATAAATATGAATTCTGCCTTCCCCTTGCTTTCTCCTGCCACAAAATATGCTGGCCTGTTTCCCAGTCCCACTGCTCCACTGGGGGGCGCTGTGCTATTGTCCTGTGTTTGGTTGGTACCATTCTGCAGCTCATATTGCTAAGCCACCAGCATTTATCTGTGGTCATTTAGGTCAATTATTAAATCTTATTCACTGAGAATTTCTTTCACTCATTCAGGCATTTAAGTCTCACTGATTTAATGTGATTTAGTAATGACTCTCCTCTCTTTGCAGGAGTGGAGGAAACAGTACATTCACATGGAATCACGCGTCGAAGCATCTGTGTTGGACACAGAAGGAAGTAGGTAGGTTTGGTGCTGGGCTGAGCTGGAGGGAGCAGAGGAGCACACACATGACCCACCGTGGGGTCCACAGAGGCTGAGGCAGGACAAGTGAATGGAGCAGTGGCCCCACCAGTACGTATCCTGAAATAAAGTCCTGAGGAGGGAAGTCGTAAGGAGTTGCTGCTCACACATTCTTTTTTATCTCTAGCAACTCCTTGGTAGCTATCCAACAGTTGGGAGGGGTTTTTTGTTGTGTTTTTAATAAAAATGCTTGATTATTTATTTTTGTTCTGGATTTCAGAGAGAGGAAGGAAAAGGGGAGAGAGAAAGACAGAGACAGAGAGAGAGACAGAGAAAAAGAGAGAGAGAGAGAGAGAGAGAGAGAGAGAGAGAGAGTCATCAATCAGCTGCCTCCTGCATGCCCACAACTGGAGATCAAGCCCACAAAATTGAATTTGAAACCGGGCATTTGCCCTCACCTTCTGATACATGAGACAAAGTTCAACAAACTAAGCCACGCTGACCTGAAGTAACCACAAAGAATGGTTTGAAATTAAAACTTTTTAACTAAAAGCAGGTTATGGCAGGTAACCAGCCGGCCCCACCCCCTGGTCGAACTTCTGGCCAAGAAGACAATTTGCATATTAGACTTTTATAATATAGGATATATATATATATATACACACACACACACACACACACACATACATATACATATACATATATATATAGGAAATATGCAAATTAGGCCAGGACACCATAACGGGTCATGACCATACACCAGGAGGTTGTGCACGCAGGTGAGGCCTGGAGCTAATATGGAGACAGAGACAGGAGGGCTGGCAACCGGCTATGCTGGACTTGGGCCGGCCCCCTGGAGCAAGAGCAGACACAGACAAGGACGGGGGCTGGCTGGCAGCCTCTGTGATGGAGCACAAGCCTGGAGAGTAGACGGTGGGCCTGCATCCGGTGGAAGCAGCATGGCTCCCTCTGGCCTACCGCAGAATTGGCGCGGGTCCTTCCCGGCTCCTGTGAGCGCTGGTGGCTTGATTCAGCCTCCCGTGGAAGTAGTGCAGCTCCCGGCGGTGCACCTCGGTTCCCCCCGGTGCCCACAGAAGCAGCAGGTGGACTACTGCACACGATATTGCAGGATGGGCTACTAGTATCAGAATAACTTCCCCTGACAGTACATCGGGACTCAAATCCACCTATCACATTTCCTTATGTGCTTTTGGAATATGTTAAACCACCCCTAGAAAGTTTTTACTTCCAAAGCATATCCACATATACACATTTTACCTGATGGGGGCTGGGGATGGGGGTGAGGGTGGGGAGCTTCCTCTGGCTACTACCCTTGGGCAAGTTTAGCCCCATCTTGGGCACCACCTCAGCCTGGGCAACAGCCCACTTGCCCTGGCTGTTGCCTAGGTGCCTGGAGCAGAGCACCCTTCCCCGTGGGTCCAGCACATGGGCACCTACCATGTGGGGCACAGAGCTGGAGCTGGGTCTGCTTGAGTGGTCTGCCCCTGCTGGCCCTTCCGATGGTAGTGCAGCCAAGGAAGAAGGGAGAGCTTAGGGGGGAGGTGCTGGGGCCAGGCAGGAGGTGCAGGCCTGTGGAAATGGGTGCAGGGAGAAGGCCCATTGGAATTGCTGAGGCCCCTCTGGATCGCCTTTAGCCTTTTCTTCCCTCTGGCTGTGTGACCAGAACTGACAATGGGTGGAGCACAGTCAGTCAAGGGAGCTATGTCACCAAGGAGCCTAGAAGAGACTGAGCCCATGAAGGGGCCGCTATAGGGCATGCAGTGGGGTTGGGATAGGATAGGGTGTGGGGGGTACTATAGGTAGCCAGGCACCTCTGTACTGTGGCATATATCTCATCAGGGCCTCCCTCGTTGTCTCCTTTTCCAGCTTGGAGAGGAAGGCAGGGGAGCCCCCAACACTGTCCCCCTCCTGCTCCTTTGATGCCAAAAGATCCCGAGGGTACTGCGGGGGGTGGGGAGTGAGCAGGGGGGGTGGCGGAGGGAGGCAGAGGAGGAACTTATGCAACCCAAGCAGGCCAGGCCAGCAGTTAATCCACTCCAAGCACAAACAGCCCTGCCTCTGACTTAAAACCCTAAGCCAAAGTGCTATAGATTTTAGGAAAAAACTCAATACTAATCAGAATATCCTATTTACATTTGACTTTCTCCTCAAGCCCCTCTATAAGAGGCAAAGGATTGAATATTTTCATGAGAGTTTATTTAAATCTTTGGAAGATAGTTTTAATGGAAGGCTACATGTGATCATTATTTGAAGCAAAATCTTAACCAAAATTTCCCTCCTCCTAAGCATCCTATCAGGAAGTCATCTCTAAAATTTTAAAGTTAAAGGTTCTTTCAGGTATTGCCTAAAATTAAAAAACAAAAACAAACAAGCAAAAAACCGGTGTTGTAAGGCAGAAAAATTCTGCTCAGAGAGTTAGTAGTTTAACAAGGGGAGAGCTTGATGATGTATCTGAAAAGATGAGTTTTAAATGAAAGAAAAAAAGAGAGGTCCCCACCACCCCAACACACACCAGAAACAGACCCTCCTCCAGCTACCCAAAGGCTCCTCGGCCATGCCAACTCCGAGACTCCTGCACTCAGGATGACACCACCTGTAAAGCACAGAACTTCGACTTTGCTTCTGAAGTGATGCCACCACAATACCTTCATTTTCCCTTTCTTCAAGGTCAGAAAGATCCGGAAGCTGTAAGGATTTTGAAGTAAAGGACCTTCCCAGAATCTCAATGTAGACTTCAAAATGTTTTGTTATTAGAAATAAAAACTAAATTCCAACAATCCCAGCTATCAGTTGAGGTGTTCTGCAGCTTCAAAATCAAGTAAGACTTGCAGATGAATTACTAGATATAAACAACTATTTTTTTAAGTACCATACAAATACTGGAGAAAATTATGGACACCATCACCCAAGTCTAAGAAATTATTATTAATTCTAGCTGGTGGTCCAATACTCAGATACTTCCACTTACAAGTCTCTCACCTCTCCTCCCCACAACCCAGGTCTATTTTTGTCTCTAAAGTCTAGAATTTCAATGTTGAAAGGAATCTAGTTAGTCCAGTGGTCGGCAAACTCATTAGTCAACAGAACCAAATATCAACAGTACTTCTTCAAAATAGACTCGCCCAGGCCCAAAACCGACTTTTGTGCATGGCCTTGCCCTGGAGGCCCTTGTTATTTGCATATAAAGACTTGACTATTTACACTTTAATTCCTTACATCAAGGCTAGAGGTAGCTATGAACTGACACATTTGAAATATATGTTTAATAATGCTAATAAGGCTGAGGATGGCATCACTCTGTGGAGGTTTCAGGAGGTAGTTTCCCCTCCTGTCTCAGCAGTAGAGTCGGAGGTATCAATCTGATGAGCCCGAGGATTTACTCTGCTTTTTCTCAAATGTTCGGAGTAAGAAATCCTCCTTGATGAAGCTGAGGATTTACTCTGCTCCCTGGGGTAAGAAGAAGACAAAGGTCAAGGCTTTGACTCTTGAAACATACAATTAAAATATTCATTATTTCCTCATGTTTGTTAAGAATTCTAAGTGTTCCCAATTATTTACATTTTTAGGAAAAGTTCCTGCTCTTGTGATTTCCACTCCCCCTTCTTGTGTTTCTTGCTGCCATACATATCCTTCAGTCAAAGCAGCCACCTTCTCCAGAAACCACCGTCCTACAAAACAGATGGGGAAATATGAATTCCGGTTCCCGCGCTTTGTCCTGCCACAGTACTTTGTCCTCCTCAAATGTACCTCAATATCCTGGTCTGAGGAGGATTTCTTACTCCAATAATTTGAGAAAAAGCCGCTTGGAGGAAAATACATACCTGTAAGGTTCTCAGCGCATGAAACAAAGTCAGAGAGTTAAGCAAGTCAGAAAGGAGGAAAAGAGCTTTAATCTGCGTCCCTGGCCAAGACCCACGAGTCCCAAAGGCAGGGCCACTGAAATCACGCCAACGTGGACGACGAGGGAGGGGGGGTTTTATAGGCCAGGGTCAGGCAGAGGCAGGTCGGAGGGCAGCCGATTGTAGGGGTGGAGCAGGAGCTGATTTACAGTCACCCGTGACATCTCTGCGATCCGGGAGTGAATGAACTTGAGGAGGCAGGGGGCTAGGAGAAAAAAGACACAGATGAGAATCAGGGGCCCTATCATGGGTAGGACCCAGGTAGCTAAGGGGCTTTGGAACCAGCCGAAAAGAGAGTTGTTCTGGGAGTGTCTTGCACATAGTTCTTCACTCAGCTTAGTCAGGGTCTGCATGTTTTGCTCCACTACTCCAGACTTGTTGATGTAGTAGCAGCATTCCTCCTGAAGGAATATACAGGTTCCTCCTTTTTCTGCAGTCAGAAGGTCTAAGGCGCACCGGTTCTGTAGGGCTACTTGGGCTATTGATGTTACTTGTCGCTGCAGGGAGGCTAAAGAGGTGGTAGAAGACTCCAGGGCTAACTGGAGCTTGTCATTGAAGTCCTGAGCAGAGACCAGACTGTTCCCAAGGGACCCCACGGAGAGGCCTACGGAGGCTGCGATACTCACCCCTAACATGACAAGGAGGAAGGCAGCCCAGCGGGTCTGGGGGAGGGATGAAGGGAGCAGCCGGACGAGCTTCGACTCTCCATACAAGGTTAGTTGAACTACTATGACCATGAAGCAAGGCCCGGGGTTAGAGGAGTTCATGCAGTTGCTTAAGGTGCTGTTGCACCCAAAGAAGGTACCCAGGCTGGCCTTGGTGAGACTGGCTGCAGTGTGGTCTTGGGTACAGTCCCAAGTGACTCGTCCCCCAGTTACCGGATTACTGGTCTGGTAGCATATCCATGGGGGCAAGGTGGGCTCTAGAGTTTCAGGCTCCTAAAGGGGAATGCCAGTCAAGGGAGGCTGACATTCACCTTGCCCCTGGGTTCCTGGGGGAGTTATGAGTGGGACGGCAGCCAGCAAAGGCCTTTGGAGAGAGAGGTGCATAGAAAGCAGTGCGGGACGTTGGGCAGGGTGCGGGTCTCGTTGAGGAATAGTAGAGTGTGTTGAATAAGTTGGAGCCAAGAAGATAGGACTTCTACCCTGGGGGAGTCAGGCAGCTTCCCTTTAAGGGACTGTTCAGCCTGTAGGATGCTGTTGGAGACCTGGATTTGGGCCTCCTAGGCCAAGACATATTCCCGGGAGATGTAAATGGACCCTGAAGAGGTTGAGCTCCAACCATTCCAGTATAGCTTTCCCATAATACCCATAACCCATCGCTGGTCACAGGGATCCTGGACCCTGATGTTGACGGTCCCACCCTTCCAGAAAAAGGGGCAAGCCCTGACCTCATTATAGGCATCATGGATGACACAGCCTCTCCAGCACCAACCTCCATAGGTGTTGACATCTTGATTACACCTGTCTGGGTTCCACTGGTTGTAAGCAAAACAGACATAGGGTCGGCCACTGTTGGACACTGACTGGAGGTCGACAGTCATCAGGATCTCCGTATGGCATCCAACCAGAGGGCAGTCCTGAGATCCTACCTGCCAGGTGACTTGTTTGCTGTCCTGGTAGTAGGTTTCACGGACCTTGAACCTCCACACATAAGCGGGTGGGGGTGGGTGTAAGTTACTCAGGGCCGGGAGGAGAAGGAAAATGGGGAGGGCAACTAAGGCGGACCTTAGTGGGGCCCAACACCTCACATTTATAGAAGTCATGCTGCTCCGGGGTCCTCTTGAGTCTGGAGAGGTGGTGCCATGACGAATCGCCAAGCAGCTTGTCCGCGGTGGGATTGTAAGGATTACAGTGTGAGGTCCCATCCACCTAGGCTCCAAGGCTTTGGGATGTAGATTCTTAAGGAGGACCGAGTCACCAGGATGAAGGGCTGGTCCTTGGGTGTCCTGGTCGGTTGACTCTGGCTTGGGCAGAAACCTGTCCACATGTTCTTGGAGCAGCTGCCTGAGTAAGGACAGATATGGAAGATAAGTACCCAGGGGAGAAAGATCAGTAGGGAGATGGGGGTTGAGCAAGAAGGGTCTCCAATATAGGAGTTCAAAAGGACTTAAGAAGGTGGGGCTCCTTGGTGTAGCCCAGATTCTGGTCTGGGTGTCTACCATGGTAAGCAGATACCTGGTCTTTTTGTGGGGAGGCATATGGGTAAAGACTACCTGCCAGTCCTGCCCTGGGAGGTGTCCCCTCATTTGATGGGTGGGAAAGTTGAGGCGCATTCCTCCCTGGGATGAGACAGCCGCACACGTGGGACAGGAGGAGCAGGCACTCGTGATCACCTCTCGCAGTGTGGGCGAGGTGAAGAGGGGTTAGAGGAACCTCCAAAGTGCCAGTGGTCCGATATGCAAAGACCGGTGGATCTTTTGGGCAATGGCCCCTGCCTGGACCCAAGGAAGGGCGATTTTGTTATTTATAAAGGTCCATTCCTCAGGACCGGGAGAGCCATCCCGCTGCAGGATTTTATTTTTCTCATCTTCTGTATATTCAGAGGTAATGGAGGGAAGGGAAAGAAACAGGACTGGGGTTGGGGACCCTCTACCCTGAGTTAAGCCTCTGGCCACCACATCTGCTTGGGCATTTCCCCGCGTAATCAGTGAGGAGTCAGCCTGTGGCTTCGGCAGTGCATGATGGCTACCTGGGAGGGAAGCTGTAAGGCATCAAGTAAGCGTGTTATGAGTCTAGTGTTGATAATAGGTGAGCCTTTAGTAGAGAGAAAGCCCCCCTCCCTCCAAATTACCGTGTGGCAATGGGCTATCAGAAAGGAATACTTGGAGTCTGTATATATGTTTACCCTCTTCCCTTTGGCCAGATGTAGAGCATTGGTCAGTGCGATGAGCTTGGCTTTTTGAGAGGTGGTACCCTCTGGGAGTCGGGCCGCCTGCAGGGTCTGCTGGTGTGTTACTACTGCATACGAGGCTTTTCTACATCCCTGGGGGTCTGGGAACAAGCTACCATCCACGAACAGAGTAAGGTCAAGATTGGAGAGAGGAGAATCTGAGAGTCCTGCCCGAGGTGAGTGAGGGCTCAACAACCTCGGGGCAGAAATGCGTTGAGGCAGGTTGGGTGGAGGCAGTGGGAAGGAGAGTGGCTGGGTTTAGGGCTGGGGACTGGGTTAGGGAGATGTCAGGATTCTTGAGGAACAGGAGATGGAGTTCCTGTATGCGAGAGGGGGCAAGGAGAGATAAGGATCGGTGGGACAGGAGATCCTGTAGTCTGTGAGTAGAGAAGACCTGTAAGGGTTGTTGGAGGCAGAATTTTGGGGCCTCCTTGATGAGAGCGGCAGCTGCAGCCAGAGCCCGGAAGCAAGGCTGCCATCCCTAGACCATGGGGTCAAGCTGTCTAGACAGGAAGGCTACAGGGGTGAAGGCTGGCCCTAGGGGCTGGGTGAGGACCCCAATAGCCATTCCCTGTCTTTCATCAGTAAATAGTTGGAACAGCTTAGAGGTGTCCGGGAGAGAAAGGGGGGGTGGATGCCAGAAAGGTATCCCGGTGCTTATAGAAAGCCTGACAAACCAGGGAGGGTGAGGAGAGGGAGCCCGCTGGTGTTTCTTTAGCAGCCTGGTATAGGGGCTTAGTTAGGAGAGCAAAGTTTGGGACCCAATGGCAGAAGAATCCTACCAGTCCCAAAAAGGATAAGATCTGGTCTGAAGAAGTGGGAGGCTGTAGGTCTCGTATTGCCTGTGCTCGGTCAACTGTCAGTCCTCAGGAATTGGGTATCAGACAGATCCCCAAGTAAGTGATGGTGGAGGCCGACAGTTGCGCCTTGGCAGGAGACACATGGTATCCCTTGTCTCCTAGAAAGTTGAGGAGACTAGATGTATGCCTCTGAGACATGTCCAGGGAGGGGCTGCAGAGGAGGAGATCATCCACATACTAGAGAAGAGTGCTGGGTTCTAACAAGCATTGTTGGAGGTCTCTGGCTAGGGCCTGGCCAAACAGGTGAGGACTGTCTCTGAACCCCTGGGGCAGGACTGTCCAGGTGAGATGGTGGGATGCCTGCTTGTCTGGGTCCCCCCAAGTAAATGCAAACAGATGGAAAGAGTCTGGGTCCAAAGGGGTGGTAAAGAGGGCATTCTTGAGGTTGAGGACGGAAAAGTGGATGGTACCGGACTGGATGCGTGAAAGGAGAGTGTAAGGATTAGGGACCACTGGATGGATGGGGACCACCGCTTCGTTGATCAGCCAGAGGTCCTGAACCAGCTGGTAGGTCCCATCCGCCTTCCTAAGTGGGAGGATGGGGGTGTTGCAGGGAGAGTCGATAGGTATGAGGAGACCCTGCCCCAGAAGCTGAGTAATGAGGAGTTTGAGCCCTCGGTGGTAAGTTAGGCAGATAGGAAATGGGGGACAGGAGGGAAACGAGGTGGGGTCCTTAAGCCTGATCTTGACCAAGGCATGGAGTCTAGCAACCACCGGGGTAGAAGCTTCCCACACTTTTGGGTGGAGAAGGGACACAGGCAGTGGGGGATCGGCGTGACGGGAGGGGGCCAGGAGTGGAAGAAACAGGGAGGCTGAAGGGCTCCGAGTGAGCTGCAGAGTGGCCCCTAGTTTGGTGAGGATATCTCGTCCTAAAAGGGGCATGAAGGCATGACTAAGAACAAGTGGGTTATAGGGCTATCATCAAGGAGACAGGGAAGGGGTCCAGTGGCCAGCAGGCAGGTGGATTTCCCATCACTACTCATGACCGAGATCATGGAAGGAAAAAGGGGCCCTGAAAAGGAGGGCAGGACAGAGAAGGTAGCCCCCGTATCAACCCAGAAGGAGCCCAGCTTACCCGCTACGTTTAGTGTTACCCTGGGCTCGGCGAGGGTGATGGGGGGGTCGTTGAGTCCGGGCACCTTTAGTCTTCAGCCAGTCCCAGCATGGCCAGTGGCGGGACGTGACCTGGAAGGGCGGCCCCTCAATGCTGAGACGCAGAGGGCCCATCACATTTCCAGGGTCAGTCACGTTTCCAGTGGCCACTTTGACTGCACGCCAGGCAGGACTTGGTTGGAGCCCGGGGCCAGGGGCTCTGCTTTGCCTAGTGGCCTTCATTTCAGTACTTGAAGTATTCTCCGGGTGGCGTTCGTCCTCTCATTGCACCCCCACTGCGCATAGCCCCCTTGGGACAATGCGTGGCTGCTGTCGGCCACAGGGCCGCAACCAGGGCTTGGGTTTGCAGGTCTACCTTCTGTCGAAAGCAGGCCTCCAGATCTGACTCTGCCTGCTCCTCACAGGCATTAAAGGCCTTAAAGGCCATGTTCACTAGATCTCAGACTGGGGTCTGAGGGCCATCCTCAGCCTTTTTAAAACTTTTCTGAATATCTGGGGCCAACTGCAAGTTGAAGTGGGTGGCTAAAACTGTCCCTCCGGCCGGGGACCTAGGGTCCAGATGAGTATAAAAGGTCAGCGCCTCAGTCAGCCAATTAAGAAGACCGTGGGGTTCTCAGAGAAGTCCCTGAGTGATTTCTCTGTTTGTCATAATTAACTACCTTGTGGGAGACTGCCTGTAGGCTGGCCATCAGGCATTGGAGCATCTGGTCTCAGTGTCGGCACCCGTTTTGCCCTTCGGGGGTACCTAGTTGATACTCCCAGCCCGGCTCCTGGCGAGGAATGGCCTGGGTCCCCACTGGCATATTGGCATCTGTAAGGTGAACCTGATCTGCGTGGTTCATTGCTGCCCCCAAGACTCTCTCCCTTTCATCTGACGTTAGGGTGGGAGAAAGAATGAATGCATGAATGTCATGCCAGGTGAGGTCATAGCCCGAGAGCAGTATCGGAATTCCTTGACGAACAAGGTGGGATTGGTGGAAAAGGACCCCAGCCGCTTCTCAATCTGGGAGAGATCCGACAGAGAGAAGGGAACATGGACTCAGTCTACTCCCTCAGATGTCGCAACCTCCCAGAGGGGACGAAAGAGAGGAGGGGCCTGCTAATGTGTGTGTTTGCTGACTGGGGAAGCAGGCAGGAGGGGGAGAGGGGGAGTCACCTGGCGACTTGAGCTCCCAGCTCCTGCAATGGTGGCCATGGCTGTGTCCCGGGAGTGGAGCGGAGGAGGGGGAAGGTCAGCAGGTATCGGTGCTGTCAGCATGTAAATATCTGATATGCTATATGTGTTTTCTGATGGTCACGACCCACAGGTTGAGAACCGCTGTGAGAGATGGGGAAGGAGATGTGGTGACAGAAGCAGATAAGGAGAAAGAGCTGTGGAGGGGGGTAAGAGATCAACCAAAGGACTTGTATTACTCTGTCCTGTTAGGAATTCCAGGACAGATCCGTTATCTGCGTCACCATCTACCTGGTGCTCTGGCCTGTTACGGACTCCAGGAAGGGCTCGGTCTCTGCGTCAGCATCTGCCTGGCGGTGGCCTGCATCGGCTCCTGGGCTTCCCTCCAACCTAACAACACCAACAGTTAGAGATTCATGCCATTCTCCATGTTTCTCACACAGAAAGTTCTGGTCTTATTCGGACTAATTGGGTACCTGGGTCCATATTTCTGAGCAAAATCACCACAGACCTGGGACCTTTAAAAAGATTCCTTGTATGCTGGGCTTCCAATTCTCTGTGACTGTTTAAAATGCCCCTGCAATGTCTCTGGGAGACCTATATATGTGGCTTTGCATGGGATATAGGCAGGATTTTCAGTGTTGCTGACTGCATTTTTAAGCACGGGCAGAAGAAATTCAGCACTCTTTTGGGGTCACCAACCCTGCACCCAGCCCCTCTCTTTGGCCTGAGCATGCCTACCAACTCTACCATGGTAATGACAGAATGGCACACATTCCTCCTATAAAGTGACATCCCTCAGATGCTTGGTGGTTTTTGGATATGCATACCCTTGATGACCTGTGTAGTTTCACGAGTGTCCTTAAAGTGAACACAAAAGTTTAAATCTCTTGGCTTTCATGATTTTGTGGGGTTTTCTGACTCAAGTGAATAATGAGCCATTTTCTGAGGTCACCTCTGGCCGCTTACAGAAAGAGGAATTTCCTCTCCTTCAAAAATTCTACTTTAAAAATCACCAGACCCATATTTACCTTGAGCTTCCTCTTTTATATACCTAAAAAGCCCAAGAACATAAATTAAAATTTTTTGGCAGTACTATGACAATTCAGTAAGATGGCTAAATCAAGACATGCAAATCTCAATACCACAAATAACTAATTAAAAAATGAATGAAAGAGTCCATTTACAATATCAATAAAATGTATAAAAAAATAAGCTTGACAAAAAATGTGTAAGACCCATTAAAATTCTTCTGAAGGACTTATAGAAAGAATACACAAAGTGAGATACCATGTTTCTAGATGGTAGTAAAGATGCCAATTCTCGTCATAGCTGGTTTGGCTCAGTGGATAGAGCGTTGGCCTGCGGACTGAAGGGTCCCAGGTTCGATTCTGGTCAAGGGCATGTACTGTGGTTGCGGGCACATTCCCAGTGGGGGGAGTGCAGGAGGCAGCTGATCAATGTTTCTCTCTCATCAATGTTTCTGACTCTCTGTTCCTCTCCCTTTCTCTCTGTAAAAAATCAATAAAATACATTTTTTTTAAAAAAGATGCCAATTCTCCTTAAATTAATCTACAAATGCAATGTAATCCTATTCAAATTCCAAGATAATTTTTAAACAAAAACTGTCCAACTGACATTTGGTAGAGAAAATATGCAATGAAATGTATGAAAAAGATCAAAAAGTAGAAGTTTAAATTCCAAAAAGGAATTTAAAATGGAACTGGAATTATATAGTGGCACAGGCCCTAGACAGTTTGGCTCAGTGGATAGAGCATTAGCCTGCAGACTGAAACATCCTGGGTTCCATTCTGGTCAAGGGCACATACTCGGGTTGCAGGCTCCATCCCTATTAGGGGACATGCAAGAGGCAGCTGATCAATGATTCTCTCATCATTGATGTTTCTATCTTTCTCTCCCATTCCCCTTTTTTCAGTAATCAATAAAACCATAATTAAGAATACAAATGAGGTTTTTGATATAAAATCCTCTTTCTCAGACCCTTTCTCTGCCTCCACCCATCCATCCATTCTTCAAATGTGTTAGTCTCTGGCACTTGATCCTTCCCCCTACGCTTTTTCTCTCTGAGAGCTCACCCATCCTTATAGCTTCCGCTATCAGCTCCAAGCCAATCCATGTCACAGACCTTACCTCTCTCTCTGCTGGCACAATGTGTAGGGAGCCTAGAGAGCTGGCTCTTGTTGCTGGCCTGAGGGAAACTGTGGCCACCCTACCACCTCTTAACCATACCACAGCCAAGTGAGAAAAGACCTACTCTTGGTGATTGGAGGGGGCCTGTAGAAAGAGGAGGGTAGTTCCTGGTTTGGATGGCTGCCTATTCCCTGTTTGGATGGCTGCCTAGGCAGCTGACTTGTTGGTCTATATTATGCTTTCTTAAATACAAGAATTGGTGAGAGAGGTTATATTGGAGAAAGGAGGA
>NW_006292913.1:0-3179 GCF_000327345.1 Myotis davidii | reverse complement strand
TCCATGGCCAGAGCCGGCTGAAAGCAGGTATCTGGGGTTTATTTATCTTCTATAATTGAAACTTTGTTCCTTTGAGTGGAGCTCAGAGAAGGCCAGGGCAGGCGCTAGGGAAGCTTGGCTTCCTCCATCGCCATTGGGGCAACCATAGCCTCCTTCTTGCTCCAGCTCTGTGGCTGCCGGCCGCCATCTTGGTTTGGCTAATTTGCATATGGCCACTTTGATTGGCTGGTGGCTTAAGGTGTAGCAAAGGTATGGTCAATGTGCATGTCTGTCTTTTATTAGATTAGATACTGCTACTGGTACAAAAAAAAGATAACTGGGTCACAGCACAGAGTCCACAGAAAGGTTCATTTCAGATCAATGAAGAAAGAATGAGATCTTCAATAAAACATTTTAAGACAATTGGATCTTCATGTAGGGGAATAACAGTCAACCACAGGAAAAGCAAGCTCTGTGGCTGCCGGCCGCCATCTTGGTTTGGATAATTTGCATATGGCCACTTTGATTGGCTGGTGGCTTAAGGTGTAGCAAAGGTATGGTCAATTTGCATGTCTGTCTTTTATTAGATTAGATACTGCTACTGGTACAAAAAAAAGATAACTGGGTCACAGCACAGAGTCCACAAAAAGGAAGATTTCAGATCAGTGAAGAAATAATGCGATATTCAATAAAACATTTTAAGACAATTGGATCTTCATGTAGGGCAGAAGTTCTCAACCTGTGGGTTGCGACCCCTTTGGGTGTTGAATGACCGTTTCACCAAAGTCACCTGAGACCATCGGAAAACACCTATATAATTACATGTTGTTTTTGTGATTAATCACTTTGCTTTAATTATGTTCAATTTGTAACAATGAAAATACATCCTGCATATCAGATTTTACATTACCATTCATACAGGAGCATAATTACTGTTATGAAGTAGCAATGAAAATAATTTTATGGTTGGGGGTCACCACAACATGAGGAACTGTATTAAAGGGTCGTGGCATGTGGAAGGTTGAGAACCACTGATGTAGCGTGTATGTAGGTTCAGCACCCTGAACTTATAGAAGGTAAATAGTTTTTTTTTCAATTTGAAAAAACAAAACAAGAAATGTAAAAAGGACTAGAAGAAAATATCAGACTACCTTCAAACTGTGAGGTGACAAAGGCCTTGCTAACAACATCCACTTCCCATAAACCATGAGAAGATCGACAGATATGGTGACAGACTGTCTACACATAGCCTACTCTTCACAGCCCTTGCCCTCTTCCACCCTGGATTGTCCTCTTCCTGTTGATTTATGGAACTCTTTTTACATTAAATAACTTAATCCTAGTGACTTTCATTGAATTTCAATGTTTCAAATATTCCCCAGTGTTCTTTCTATTGTTGTCTATCCTCACCAAAGGATATTTTTCTCATTATTTTTCAGAGAGAGAGGAAGGGAGGGGGCAGGAGGGAAGAAAGAGAGAGAGAAAAAGGAATGTAAAAGAGACACATCAACTCGTTGCTTCCTGCATGGCAGGTGCCCTGTCACCCAGGTACCCGCCCTTGTCCTGGAATCAACCTGGGACCCTTCGGTGCTTGGACTGATGCTCTAACTACTGAGCGACAGCGGCCATGACCTGTGTTTCTGTCTTTAAGGAGACAGAACAGTGAAGTAGGAAGCACAGACTTCGCAGTCAGGCAAAACAGGGTCCGGCTTTTGACTTTGGCACTGGGAACTGAAGTCCATCTCCATCTATGGGAGAGGGTGGTACTATCTTCCTCACAGGATTGTGGGGATTGAATCACTCAGTATGTATATGGAAAAATCTTCATCCTGAGCTTGGCATCAACCGGTGCTAAGTTTGCTAATGGTGTCACAGACAAGGTGGTCAAATCTATCAAAGTTTCTGCCTGTGGTACCAGGCTCAAAAAGCTGTTTCCCAACACCAGACTATAAATATATTGCTTTTATTTTCTTCTAGTACTTATACAGGTTCTATTTTTTTTATTTATGTAAATATGTTTGTTTCAGATGAGAAGTATAGCTCTGCTATTATTTCCCCCTCAAATAGTAAGGTAGCTTTTCTATTCCCATTTTTTCCATTTTCTTCCACAGATTAGAATATTAAAATGTGACATTTCAAGAGTCTTAGGAACATATAGATCTGAAGCCACTTGATCTTTACATATCTCTTCTCTGCTCCATGATGTGTTCACCTCGGTATCTCTCTCTTGGGGAAGCACATTTTAAAAAACTGTTTACCATATTTTTAAGTTCTCAAGGGAGGGGAATGCCTTACTACTGCCCTAAAAAAATGGTGACACAGCTCACAAAAGGAATAGGAACAGCATGGCTGGAAGACTCAGGGTAAGCTTCATGAAGAAAGATGAACCTGAGCTGGCTTTTGGGAGATTCACAGGGCTTCCCCAGGGAGAGTAAAATAAGGGAAATTTACATGAGCAAAGGCATAATAATAAAAAAAAAGAATAAAGCATATCTCAGTGCTCATGATTAAAGAAGGGTATCAAGTAGGAGTAGCTGGGACAGGGGCTTTGATTTTCAGGTTGTGGGTTCTGAAGCTCCTCTAAAGATGGACTATATATTGGAAATCTGAATTAACTATTGTCTTACCGCAATGAGACAGAAAAGTACAATAAAAAATGTTGTTACTGCAATCACAGGTGCTGCCATGATCATTTTGTTTTTATATCCTGGAACTTCTTTTCTGAGCTAGAAGAGGAAGAAGGAGAAGAAGGAGGCGGAGGAGGAGGAGGAGCAGGAGAGGGTAAAGGAAAAGCAGGAGGGGGAGGAGGAGAGGGAAGACGAGGGGAGAAGGGGGATGGGGAGAGAAAGAAGTGTGGGGAGGAGTGGGAGGAGGTTGAAGAGGAGGAGGAGGAGGAGGAGAAAACAACAACATTAAAAAAAAGTCGCAGATATGGAAAGCATAAAAACGAACTATTCTCAAGCCTACTCTAATGAATTGCTAACTATTCTTGACTACTACTCTAAAACCCCACCCTTCCACATTGGTTCTTAAGGAACATGCCAAATCTTATAGGCTCTTAAAGAACATATCAAATCTAATGTGTTACGTAATCTGAATGTTAGCATTTTCTTGTACAATTTGTTTATATTGGAAGTTAGGTCCTCTTCTCATCTATCCTAGGAAAGGTGGCACAAATCTCTAAATGAGCAAAGTGGAAG
>NW_006292912.1:0-993 GCF_000327345.1 Myotis davidii | reverse complement strand
TGTTTATCTTTTCAAAGAACCAGCTTTTAGTTTCATTGATCTTATGCATTGTCTTTTTGGTCTCTATGTCATTTATTTCTGCTCTAATCTTTATTATCTCCTTCCTTCTGCTCACTCTGGACTTTTCTTGTTGCTTTCTTTCTAATTCTTTGTGATGTAGACTTAGATGATTTACTACCATTTTTTTCTTGTTTTTTGAGGTAGGCCTGTAGAGCTATAAACTTCCCTTTCACTACTGTTTTGGACTGCTTTCGCTGTGTCTCATAGATTTTGTGTAGTTGTGTGTTCATTTTCATGTGTTTCCAGGAAGTTTTTTTTATTTCTCCCTTAATCTCATTGGAACCCATTTATTGTCTGATAACTTGCTATTTAGCCTCCATGTGTTTGAGAATGTTTTTGAGTGTTTTTATTGTAGTTCATTTCTAGTTTCATGCCATTGTGATCTGAGAAGATGATTGATCTGATTTAAATCTTCTCAAACTTGTAGAGACTTAGTTTGTGCCCTAACATGTGGTCTATCTTTGAGAATGACTCATGTACACTTGAGAAAAATGTATATTCTGTACAATGTTGATTAAGTCCACCTGATCTAGTGAGTCATTTAGGATTTCTGTTTCTTTGCTGATCTTTATTTTTTTGTCTAGAGGATTTATCTAGTGATGTCAATGGTGTTTTAAAGTCTCTTACTATGATTGTATTGTTGTCAATCTCTCCCTTGATATCTTCCAGGAGTTTGTTTATGTATTTGGGTGCTCCTGCATTGGGTGCATATATGTTTATCAGGGTTATATCCTCTTGCTGTATCGATCCCTTTAGTATTATGAGGTGGCCTTCCTTATCTCTTGTTATGGCCTTCACTTTGAGGTCTATTTTGTCTGATATAAGTATTGCTACCCTAGCTTTTTTTTCATTTCCAGTTGTCTGAAATATATTTTTCTATCCCTTCACATTCAGTATGCATGAGTCTCTTTTTCTGAGGTGGGTCTCTTGTAG
>NW_006292911.1:52699-63934 GCF_000327345.1 Myotis davidii | reverse complement strand
AACCCTAACAACAACCCTAACAACAACCCTAACCCAATTCTTTATTAGGTGCAGGTGACCAACTTATCGTTTAACACGCAACCATCAAGCATTGCCCAGTACTCGGACACTGGTAACACTTGAGCTTTTACAGGCCTACCTGCCCTCCCTCCCTCCCTCCTTCCCTCCCTTTTTCCCTGCCCGCCTTCCTCTCTCGACCCCCCCCCCACACTCCCCCCCCCCAATGCCTTGCCACTGAAACAGTCATCTAACCTAAGGAGGGATCAAAAGCATTACCGGGAAACATGCAGCACTGACAAGCAGTCCAAAGCAAGCAAAATGTGCACACAGGACTCCTCGATCTGGAGGAAGGCATTGCAGAGCGCACAGACAAGGAAAGGGAAGCGTAGCAATGCAAAAACACCAGACAGCAACAACAGCCCCTCCTGCAAACAGAGCAATCTGCAAAGGCCTACCTACCCACCCACAAACACCAGCACACAGCAAATGCGGGAGTGCTCTACAAACATCACAGCAAAAGCAGCAGCCAGGCACTGCACGGAAGCCAACACTGCAAACTTAGGGAAGCCCTGCTTGGGATGAAGCAGACAACCTAGACCGGGAAAGCTATCACTGCAAAGGAATCAGACAACACGACCCGAGAAGCATGACAGGACCACAAGGAAGGACCACAGTTGCTCCTGACAGCCACAGCAGGGCAGACACCATGGACCTCATCGCTCCACAGACACAACATCCCAGTGAAGACACAAGATAGGTCAGCACTACCCAACAGTTCTGCTCAGTGCAATCGGAAATCACACATGCACACATGCAGCGCACCATCCGCACACCGCAGCAAGTATCAGACAGGCCTTCGCGCAATCCAAAGACGCATGCGAGGGCAGAAGGACCGCATGCACCATTGCACAGCAAGTCACGCCAATGCAGTCATGTCGAAGACATGTAAGTAAGGGGTATCTCCTCAGACAGAATCGTCACCGTCAAAGACAAACTGAGTACAGCAGAAGCACCCCAGCCAGCAAAATAAAAGTGATGGGGAAACCTTGCCCTGGCAATCAGGGAATGCCTTTAGCAAAGTCTGCCTCATAGGAAAGTCAGAGGAGAATCCCTGCCAACAGCAGTACTGGGATCCATCACCAGCAGGTTGAGGGGTCCCCAAAGGAGCGGTCGGAGTCGGCGAAGAAGGAATGACACGGAGACAGCAGGGTTCAATTGATCAGCAGCCTTACCAGGATCTGTAGCCACAATCTCCAGGCAAGTTCTGGTTAGGATCTCGAGCCATGTTCTGTGTCCATGTTCTCTCGCTCGGTTCTTTAGCCAGGTTCTCCAGGTTCTCCAGCCAGGCTCTGTCAAGGTTCTATTCAGGCTCTCTTGCCATGCTCTATCCAGGTTCTGTAGTCAGGCTGTGTGTCTAGGTTCTGTGTACAGGCTCTGTGTCCTGTTGTCTTGTTACATCTGTATTTATACCACCTGATTCCAATCCTATCAGTCTCTATTCCAAAGGTTAGGGTGTTTCTTATCTCCATTCCAGGAGGTAAGATTATGTAGCTTAAACATGATTGTTCATAGTTAAAGTGATTAATTACCCACCCAGCACTTATTGAAGGGGTTTTATTCCCGCCCTAACCTCAGGGGAAAATCCCTACCTGGGGAAACAACCTTTCTCAGAGAGGCGACCTTGCTTAAAGCACATAGCGCTAAGGGGAGCAAACATCCTAAGAACAGGATGCTGTATAGGCCAGGTCCCTTGAAACATAAGCTGTGCAGCTGTTTCTTCCCTGCAGCAACTGTGTCGACCAGCAAGGATGGACCAGCTCCAGGCACAGCAGAAACACTAACCACATGGGTGTAGTAGTTGACAAACACACAGACAAATCCATCATTTGTCAGCCAAGGAAGCAAGGCCAAGAGGAAGGCAGCACCAGGTCACACTCTCCCAGGTAGCGGGCACAAGCAGAGACCCTAGAATGCCCCCCCCCCCAGCTTCCCGAACACAAGTAGCCCTGTGACTTTGCACAGGAAAGGAAACAGCAAACTGTGTTCCTCTGTGCAAGACCCAGAAAGGGACCTGCTGGGTGGGGCACCCACCGGCAATCATTGCCATGCCAGAACCGCAGCAGGCAACCATGGACTCAGCACTGTACTGCAAAATGCTCAATGCCACAGCTCCTTGTCCTGCAGACAAGGGACACCGACCACATGTTCAGTTTCAAGTGCCCCCACACATTGCAAGCAGATAACAGGGGACTAGGCACAGGGAGTGTCCGATACCACATGAAGAGCTTTGCATGGAAATTCTCAAGGCTCTCTGTGAGCAACATAAGTGGCAACAAACTGCATGGGGGGGGGGGGGCATTAAAGAAATCTTTGAAAATGCCCATGGAAATGGGAGCCCGACAAAGGAAGCACAGAGGCTGAAGGGAACCCTCTGGCAGAGCTCAGTCACTGCAATAACCTGTGCAGGGCAGCGTGGAGGACTTTGGTCGATGGGCAACAAACCCATATCACAGGCACCATCAGCTCAAACCATGATTCACAATCCACAGTCTACTGTGCAGACATGACAGAAGTGAGAGCACTGCACAAGGCTCCACAGCAAACAACAGCAAAGTCAGCTTGGCCTTTGCTGGAGCAGCAATAGTCACATGCTCGCTGCGGGAAAGCAGTCACACCTTCACAGGAAAACAGCGCTGGCAGCCATGAATGCTGACTCCGAACCCACCCTGCAGCCCAGAGGCTGTGGTGCACGGCCATAGCAAGGGCACCATGTGGCATGGCTCCGCACACAATGGCCAGGAAAGGAGACGAGCTGGCACAGGAACGAGCACAGGGGAAGCCAACCCAGAACCAGCACAGTTGCCAAGCCTTTCCTACACGTTGATGACGCGCATCGGCGAAGATGGCCAAGCGCAGAGAGAACAGACACTGACCTGAAATGTCAACAACACGAGAAACAGAGGCAACCCATTGGAGCTGAAAGAGAGCCACCTCCCATGACATGCCATTGATCAGGATATCACTGCCTGCCCTGGAGAAGGCACAGCTGACAGAGCCCACGGGCGCATGCGCGAAACTGGTGAGCAATGCAACACACTGCACCCACCAATTCACTGAGTAACCCGGGATGTCACGTGACCCCCAGACCCAGAAGCACGCAAAGGAACACAGCCCTTTTGGCGGTACACCTGGAAATGGCTGCGCATCCGCCCAGCTGTGAGCAGAAGGCAAGGATTCAAACAGCAGCCAGACACTACCACGCGGAAATGATGATTGCTGGGACCATATGCCAAGGGACACGCCCTCCCTGAGTTCTTTCTCTGCCCCACAGCAGGAGGAAAGAACCCGCCCTCAGAGCAGCGTAACCACACACCCCAAAATAGTCACTTCAGAGATAGAAAGACTAGCAGAAGTGCTTCTTGTGAAACTGGGCCATGATCAAGGGGGGATGTGTGGGCAGCCTTCCAAGCACACAGTCACAGAAAGGAGGACGGAGGAGGCAGGCCCATCCCTCACAGAATGCACAGATGGACAGCTTGCTGTCAAGGGCCTGCCAAGTGGGAATCCCATTGGGCCTCACGCCTGTGAACACCGTGAGCACATAGTAGTTGAAGTGGGGCTGCCGAAGCTTTTTCCAAACCGACCACAGGAAGCATGGCAGACATGCTTCTTGCCATGAGTACATGACCGCCCCAACGTACAGCACCAATGTCATTCTGGGAACCCCCAGTCTGCGAACTCCACAGGAAGAGTGTCATTGCTGCGTCCATTGGAAAGGACCAACTGCTCAGCGTGCTAGAACACAGCATGGCATGCAGTCATGCCGTAAAACACCACACATGCCTGGCTAAGAGAAACGATGGCATGAAACACTGGACTAGGCCAGTCACTGGTCAGTCTTGGAGGGGATCGCAGGCAATGTGCCAGCACTGTACTGTATGGTAAGGGAACGAGCATAGCACAGAGGAGATGAAGGCACTGCAATGTGTGGTGACAGAAATGGAACTTGCATCTGACAGCAAGTCTGTGGTAAACGGATCATGCTGGCATGGGATGGCCAGTAAGGGTGGGAGATGGCATAGGTGACGACAGCTTTCACCAGAGAATGGATGCCAGGAGGACACCCTGCGGAAAGCCCTATAATGGATCTGCCAGCTACACTGCCTTTGGATACACACCTATCACAGGTAGTACTGCAAAGGCAATCAAAAGGCCAAATCTCCTGTGCAAAGACTGAGCACAACCACACCTAAAACTAGCAATCCATACACATGCTCCATGGAGGTTTTCAAAAGGACTGGAATAAGGGCATGCATACAGAGAAGCGCAGATCTTTGCCCATCAGGGCCAGCACACTTACTAAGTACGGAGTACTATGGTATAACCAGTGAAGAAGATCACAACAATTCAGCAGACAGTGTCATAAAGAGGAAATTTCCTATGAAATGGATCCATGGCACTACTCCCTCAGGAATGGCACGCCACAAAATGCATTGCACAGTGTGCGAGGCCATCATGCCCTTGAGAATTGTCAGCGGCAAATGGGCTCTCTTTGATGGCATGGGATCGCTTGCAAATGGCCTGGGAGGCCCCGCCGCCAAACTGGAGGCATTCACAATGCCTGAGGAAGTGAAGGCTGCCATCATTCCAAGACATGGCTTGTCCCCACGCGACACTAGCCTCCCATTCAAATGGTCACAGGCGCAGTCTGCAGCAATGCCATGGGTTCTGAGGACCATCAGGAAATCACCACAACCAAACTGCAGACCAGCATGGATCTTCCTAAGGAAACCCACATCGCCAACACACATGGTGAGATGAAAGCTTGCTCACCATGAGTCTCAACAGCATGTGACATCCAACTGGAAACTACAAGTACTGCATCACAAGGGAAATGAGGCAAACACTCTGCAAGCGCTGCCACTGCTCCTGTGGAATACAGGGAGACAGCATCATAAGGGCAAGCACTCTAGCAGGCATGGACAGCAGCACTACGATAGAGACACAGCACCTCCTTTGCAGGGCTTCTGCCCTGTTTCCAGCGCTGCAATACCATGCTTCTCGTTTTGCAGCAGTTTTCAGCAGGCTGACATATTCCTTCCATGCACACGGCAGCAACCACCTTGCATCTGCCATGTAGCTGCCACCATGAAAGGGCAAGCAGCAGCGTCTGCACTTCTCAGGTAAGGAATTGCCTGGTAATGATCACAAATGGCATGCACAGGGCCAGCAATTGAACGGACAGGGCAGCAGAGAACAGCGGGAACAAGGGGGGAACCCCCACAAGGGAAACACGAGGGGAAATTGTCGGCCAGCAAAGCTGCAGCACACACAGGTGGCAGGACCTGTCATGGAACACCAAGCAACGTCATGACACGAGAAACAAACACCCACTCAAAAGCATGAACGAGCAGCTGGAAAAGACCCATTCTGCATTCTGCTGCACACGCTGATGGCAACATCACCAGAATGGTGACTAGCATGCTAGGACCACAGGGCAGTGCACATGCACACACTGCCCTCCGAAGCACTGCCATGGCCTGAGAGGGAATTCACCATAAGTGCTGTCCTTGTCACCACTGTAATGGGCCCTGCCACATCATCAGTGTGCCTGGACAGAACTCACCGGGAACGTGAAGGCATGGCATACACGGGATGATGGCAGACAGACAAGCCGGACACCACGTAGTCACAGCTGAAACGCACAGCACAATGCTGCCAGTGCTGGGAAGCACACAGCATGTCTAGAGCGGCAGAAGTGCGTGCAAGGGCCAGCACGAGACCAACCAGCAAAGAGCTCCTACCAGGACAGGAAGCAGAACAGGCAGGAAGGCAGCACCCCAACCTGAAAATGCCACAGCAATGGACAGCACAGGCCAGGACAGAGCAAAAACACTGCACGGCAGTGCCAGCGCTTACCGCTCCCGGCAGGCGCTCACAACTCATTCTCTGAGGTGGAGGATAGACGCCGCCGCTTCCCAGGGAGCAGTGCTCAGGGCTGCCGTCACACATCCCTGTGGAGAATTGGAAAGTCAGTGAGTGATGGAAGTGCGTCATGAAGGGATTCCCCGCAACACACCTCACAGTCTTCATGGAAGAAATCGACAGAGAGCATGGAACTACACAGCAGCCTCAGGCAAGAACACACGGGCAGAAAAGAAGTCATGGGAATTACACAACAAGGAAGACAACGAAAGGAGGGGCCACTGCATCGGGCCACAGTCAAGCAGCGCAAACACACAGACACCAATCCCCACACACGAACAGCACAGCAAGTACAGCATGCTAAACTGAAGGACCATATCCCAAAAGCACACTGCAATCGGGTAGAAGAACAGAGAGAAGACTGCCACGGCCTGCAAGCAGCCACAGCAAGACTCAAAAGAAGCAGCAGCCTCATCAGCACATCTCAGTGACGGACACCAAACCTGAGGAGCAGGGTCTCAGTGAGGGGGCACGCTTCCATGGGGACTTAGCACACAATGAAAGAGACTGACAAAGGAATAACTAGCCAACACATACTCTGTGCCCGTGCCTCTCTGCATGTCTCCCTGTGTCTCCCTGTCCCTCTCTCTCTCTCTCTCTTCCCCCAAAACCTCCAAGCCTCCAAACCTGCATTACTCCCCCTAACCCACCGTAAACCACACAACAAGCAGCAGAAAGAGGCGGGAAAAGTGAGTACAGGAAACACGGTAAAGGACAGATAGCAAGCGCGCTGAAGCACCATCACAATGCAGGCATCAGATGTGGGCATCCAGGCACAGAAGCGCAATCAGGGAACAGCTGCCAACAGCGCTGGAGCCGGCAACAGACAGTGAACAATTGCCAGAGGACATAGCTAGGAACAAAGCAGTGAGCAGAAAGCAATTTTTGGTAACAGCAAGCAGCATGAAACGACAAGCACACCTCAAGGAACACAGTGAAAGAAACAGTCAGCAGCTGCAAAGAAGGCTGCACAGTGCACACAGCCATTCTGCCAGCACACGGTGAGGGCAGGCTGCGCCCAGCAAGCCTTCCTGGGAGGCAATACAGCGAAGCTCGAACCTCAGGGAAACACACAAGGAGAGGCAGCACGGACCCACACGCATTCAAATAAGAGCGAGCTCTCCACGTCTAGTTGCCCACACCGTAGAAGCTGCCCGCACAGGAAATACAAGGGAAGACGTAATCGCAGCAAAAGCAGAGGCTCACAGCAGGAGCAGAAGGCAGAGGACAGCTGAGGGAAGGGCTGAAATGGAGCCTGAAGCAGCGCTCTCAGAAGCCTTTCCTGAAATGTGCTGCAGTTCCAAAAATACCCACAAGACGGCAGCAAAGGATCGCAAATGAAGTGGCGCGCCCTTCACAGCGCACAGAGAAGGGATTGCCGATCCATCCTCAGGCTGGGCACAGCAGACACGGACAGTCCGGAGCCGGCAGCGTGGAAAGCAGGCGGACTGGGAACTGCTGGCATACCCGGGCGGGGAAGCAGCATGGAAAGCTGCAGTAGAAATCAAGACGGAGGAAGCCAAGGTGACATGGGAAGGATGTCCTAGCACAGCAGGATGCAGCGCAGGAAAACATGCAAAGCACTGACCTGGCAAGCCAGGGCTGACAAGACCTCATTGCCCAGACAAGCAACCAATAAGGAGACCACGGAGCAGACGACCAAACCAAGCAGACAATGGGAAAGGGCTGCACACGCAAAAAAGGCAGAACAGACTCAACACAACAGGACAGTCAGTGACTGATGATGCAGAACAGCACCCAGGCGGCACCTTGCACACACACGTAGCGAAAACTGTGCAACCAGAGGCAATGGCACCCTTGACTGGGGAACCTTCCTGTCTGAAAACACAGAGACGTGGAGATGTTCCCTGCAGCCTGCATGAAGCAGCAATGCAGCACTCAATGTCAGCAGCACAGATGCCCAGCCTCCTTTCATGGAGAGTCAGGGCCAGGGATGAGGCTGGAAGGACGGTAGGTAGGGGCCCTGCATGAAAGCAGACACAGGAGGGAGGCAGGGCAAGAATCTAGCAAAGCAAGTGGGAAAAGCAAAAGGAAAACGAGCCGGGGTCATCACTGAAAGTAGCGTTCCCTTGCCGTGGCACGGAAATCCATCACCTCCTGCACAGATGACAAAAAACCTGCACCCGTTTCACGACCACAGATGATCCATAACATCACAGCACACACTTCCTGCAAGCACAGTCCCCAAAAGGCTGTCAGGGGCACCTCAGGAAACATGCACCGCAGACTGCACGCGAGCCATTGTAGGTCCCACAAGAGGAAAACACAGTGTAAGTTCAACGGGAAACCACAAAAGGAAGCAGAACTGCCTGTGGAAAAGAACACAAGCCAGAGAAGGACTCCCCCTTGCGCGGTTAGCAGACACCGCAAGCACAGCAAAATTCCAACATCCCAAACTCACCTGGCATAGCCGGAATCAATGACAGGCCGGATGCTCACATCAGCTGAGGTACTTGCAGGCAGGCAGGCAGGCAGGCAGGCAGCCAAACAAACATACAGAAAGAAATGATGAAAGGAAGGAAGGAAGAAAGAAAGGACAGAAGGAAAGGAAGGAAGGCAGGAATGGAGGGAGGGAGGAAGGGAGGAAGGAAGGAAGTCATAGGCAGCCTTGAAAATGTTCTCAACACATCAGTGCACTAAGAAAGGGTCACGAAACACCACCAACTCCCCACCACTGCTGAAATACTGCGCCATCCCATTGACGGCCACCAGGCGGCAGCAGAGGAACAGAAGCAACACTCAGAAATGTGGAAGCACAGCAGCGCCAAGACATCCAGAACAACCTCCAAACAGCGCGCAGCAGACGCTGAGTTTCAAGATGAGGGCGCACTTAGGGGGCTAAGGGGAGAGGAGTCACAGGCCAACACCGCACAGCAGCAGGGAGGCATGCATGGCAAATCATGAACCAGCGATGACGTCAGGAATCGGAGAGAAGAAATGCCTGTTCAGGACAACACGCAGACCACTCTTCAGAAGCATGAGGGCAACCGAAAAGCACACGCACACGGAGACAATAGGTAGACCGCACAGGCAGCAACTACACGGAAGCAGAGACTCGGGAAAATGAACATGAAGAAATGGCTAAAAGGGACCACACAGCAATGGCAGTGGCTCCCTTGCTGGGATGACATGTGCCCGTCATCACTGACAAAGGGCGGAAAGTGTGGAAACAGGCAGCGGCATCCCTGATTCTGAAAATCACCTTTGCCGGACTTGCAATGGGGGGACCTTCGCCCACCGCTCTTGAAGACCAGGAGTGTAACAGACACTGTCAATGTAACTGGTGCCCAGGGCTTCTGTGGCCCGTTCACAACAGAAACTGGATCAAAGAGGAACATGCAAGCAGGGCATGTGGCCGGGAAAGACATGCAAGCATGGCAGCAGCAGGAGACAAGCGGGAAAGAACAGGCAAACAGAAAGGTGGCGCGAGGCAGAGCTCAGCACAGAGAACAGTGCACAGCCGCTAATGGGAGCCTGACAATGTGAAGCCAGAGCGATGCACCGAATGCTCACTGTGCACAGGGACTGCAGGGAGTGGGGAAGAAGTCCGGATCCTCACGGAAGGCAAGCAGCCAGTGGGACTTCGCACCAAAACAGCCACACCAAGCCACCTTCAGGACTCCCTGTGCAATCCCTCGTGGAAGTGTGAAGGAAAACCCCTATTGTGTAAAACTACTGTTTGGAATTCTCTGCTATTCTTTGGACGGCCTCTTATTCTGAAAAAGTAACTGCTTTCTAGCCTGCTTGAATAGTGGGGGAGATAAACTTAGCTCTCTGACCTTGTAGGCCAGAGACCAGATACACCCAATGCCATGCCAGGTTCCTTTTTTTAATTGGATAGGACTGTGTAGTTTTCAAGGCCGCCACCAGCAATCACACAAAGGGCTGGCTCTCCTATAAAAAGGGAAGTTCTGCTTGTAGCTTTGCTTAGATTTGGACTCATTTCCCTGAGCCCGCCGCGGTGAATAAAAGTATAACTCCAAACTCTCAGAGCGTTGTTTGGTTCTGGTCCGGTTTTTCTGTAACAGAAGCTTTGCACCTGCACGCCAGGTGACTGTGGCAGGCAAACAAGGAAGAAAGAAGCCAACTCACTCTTCTCCGCCTTCAATCTTCCATGAGTTCCAGAAAAACAGGGAGCATGCAGACAAGCCTGAAAAGCCCCAAAAAGGGAAGCAAAGCAGAAAGATTGCTGTCCGCACAGAGCACCGTCGGGCACAGACACACAATGTAACCAGTGGAATTCATGAGCACACGCCAGGAAAAGGAAATGACTGACAGGCCAGAAGAGAACCCTACACAGGGCCATGCCAGGTTCCTTTTTTTAATTGGATAGGACTGTGTAGTTTTCAAGGCCGCCACCAGCAATCACACAAAGGGCTGGCTCTCCTATAAAAAGGGAAGTTCTGCTTGTAGCTTTGCTTAGATTTGGACTCATTTCCCTGAGCCCGCCGCGGTGAATAAAAGTATAACTCCAAACTCTCAGAGCGTTGTTTGGTTCTGGTCCGGTTTTTCTGTAACAGAAGCTTTGCACCTGCACGCCAGGTGACTGTGGCAGGCAAACAAGGAAGAAAGAAGCCAACTCACTCTTCTCCGCCTTCAATCTTCCATGAGTTCCAGAAAAACAGGGAGCATGCAGACAAGCCTGAAAAGCCCCAAAAAGGGAAGCAAAGCAGAAAGATTGCTGTCCGCACAGAGCACCGTCGGGCACAGACACACAATGTAACCAGTGGAATTCATGAGCACACGCCAGGAAAAGGAAATGACTGACAGGCCAGAAGAGAACCCTACACAGGGGAGGGAGCAAAGCACTTCTGAAAGTCCCTTCTGTTCGGGCGGGAGGACTGGGAACGAGGGGGAATGAGCCGCGCAAACGCTGCGTACCCACTGGCATGAAACTAGATACCAGGAAGGGAAGCAGGCCCACACCTGCCTGAACTGTGACCGAGCCACTGGGCAACGGGCCCACCGAGCACCTCAGCGCCCGCACTCACCGGTCCTCCTCCCTCCCGCGCTGCCCCGCTCACCTCCAGCCTCACTTCCACAGCTGCTCCATGGAGGCCCACCGCGCGCTCTCCTCAGCCTCCAACACATGCCCGGGGCCTTCTTTGAGCGCCGCTGAAGCCGAAAGCAAAGGAAGCAGCAAGCAGACTGGACAATGCTCGCACCTGGCCCTGAAGCAGTGCGCTGCGGCGGAACAGCTCCTTCTCCTCAGGGCGGGGAAGGAAGACC
>NW_006292911.1:48597-52121 GCF_000327345.1 Myotis davidii | reverse complement strand
AGGACAAGGCTCGCACCCGGCCCCGAAGCGAGCCATTGTGCGCTGCAGCGGGAACAGCTCCCTCTCCTCAGGGTGGGGACTGGATCCCCCGCCTCAGACACAAACCTCGTCCCTGACAGGACCCGCTCTCTCTGGGGAGCAGAGACGGCAGAGCCGTAAAGTATCGGTCGGTCGGGGCGTCCCTGCTTCCGGTGCCTCGGCAGCCAGAAAAGGCGCGCTGAGGTGCTCGTTGTTTGTCATTGAGATGAAGCTCACCTGCAGGCAAGAGCTCGCGACAGCAGGCAGCCCCCCTCCAGGCGAGAAAAGCTGAATTCTCTCTGGCCAGCAGAGAAGGCAGAGCCGTAAACTATCAAGTGCCGTAAACTGTCGGGTGGTCAGGGCTTCCCTGCTTCGGGTGCCTGACAGCCAGAAAAGGCACGCTGAGGTGCTCGGCCTTTGTCATTGAGATGAAATGAAGCTCACCTGCAGGCAAGAGCTCATGCCAGCAGGCAGCCCCCCTCCAGGCGGGAAAAGCTGAATTCTTACCCACGCCCCTAAACTAACACCCAATAAGTAACAATGAGAAAGAGTGACGCAAGCTTCCTTCTGAGGGCACCTGATAAAAGCAAGGTGCACCCTCCTCATCCACTCCCCACACCATGGCTGCATTCCTCTCTGGGCACCGGCCGCTCAGCCGCCCAAAGAGCCGCCAATACAAAGCACAGGCGACTGCAATCACCTTAAGCACACAGGACTTGCCATAGTCGCGGGAAAATTCCAAAGAAGGTGAAGGAAGCACCGCACGCACTGTAAATCCATCCTGGGATGCACCAAGGGGCCCGTGAACCCCGCCGGCTACTTGCCGCATCCGGCAAACCCTGGGTAAGTTTTTCATTGCATTGTGGGGGGACCCTCCCTTGCCATTGCAGAGAATCTGAGTGAACTCGAACTGCACTCTATAAGGGGGGGAGGGGGGCTCCAGCAACGTAAGGGCATCAAAGCATGAAGAGCAATGGAGAACGGGAGGGGAAGGACGGGTGGCTACGGCTCACCGGGGAAACCAGTGCGTGAGAATCTGACAGAGACCCTGGGCCACACAAATGAGAGCTGGAGGACATGGTCCCGGCACATAAATGGCCCCATCCTCCCAGCTGCAGAGCTCCATAGTGTCCCTAGGGGCCCAGGAACCTGCTTTAGAGATGTTGGAGGACAGAACGGATACATGAAGAGAGCAGCTGATGGGGAAATGCCACACACAGTGCATGTAAGGGACTGGAACCCCACAAGGAAGGCCTCAGAAAGCAGCAGCAGACGCACTCTTCAAAATGGCACCCATAAGGCTGCTGGGGACAAAAACTCCCCGTGCTGAGAACTTGATGAGGACAACTGCTGAATAGAACATCATCTCAGCCTGCGCCAAGCAATGCAGGGATGCTGTGAAATGCACATGAACACTGCCTGCGCACAGCAAAAGAAAGTGCAGCAACTGTGCATGCACCCGGTAAGTGAACAGCCCATCTGGATTGGGACAGCAAAGGTCCGTGTGGAGGACCACAGAAACCTGAGATAGCACGGCAAGCAGAGGAGAAGGTAAGCCTGAGAAACAGGTAAGAACAAATCCCCAAATGCTCCCCCACGCGCTCCAGAACTGTTCCCTGTGTTTGCTGCCTCAGATGCCTCCTGATGAATTCCGCTGTACCCACCCCTGTCCGTGCAGGCTCTACACCTGCTCCCCTGGCACTCCTCCCGGGTGATGCCATGGGAAATGGGGCTAAGAATCCTGACACATATTCCTCCGGAATGCAAGAAGCTCTGTTAGGGGAACAGCCACTGTGAGGCCGAGGGACCCACCAATGGAACGCCTCCTGGAACCAGCAGCAGACAGATCCGAAAGGCAAGTGCGCACCTACCTGACTTCCTGCTGGAACATCTTGGGCTCACAGAAATCTGCAGACACAATGGGCACAAACCATGCTCACTACATTGGAGACCGATGGGAATGTAGACAACACATGGCCGGTAAGACAAGGAAATGTGCCGCACCCACGAGGAACCATGCCATAACCCAGAATCACCTCGATGGCAACAAAAACTGTGGGCAGGCAATCTGCAGGGCTAACACCGACTCACTTTGGCTCACAGGTGGGCCAGCTCCTGAGGATGAAAGCAGACCAGACTGAGGGGGACAATGCGATGCCTTCCTTCCTTCCTTCCTTGGAAATGCACTGTGATGACAGACTTGACGTGCAGTTGCTGATTTCACATCCATGCACTGCTGAGCAAGGAGGTGAGTGTCTGTGCATGAGCACAGAGGGAGCAGCTGGGCACCCATCGCAGCTGACTGCGTGACAGCGGCACTGCAGCGAGAGAGCAGGAGCCACCATTGAGGGCAGGAGGCAGATGAACAGGTTGTGGGATTGAGGGAGGTGGGAGGCTGCAACATTCCATGGCAGGATGGGGGGGAAGGCACAGGGAGGAGGCAGGCAGAGTAGGCTGTGTTCCAGAGGAGAAGCATCCCTGGGGTCACAGCAGAGGAATGAATGCTCCCCAAAAAGTCCATGGAATTTACAGGACATGACAGGGAACCTGAGAGGCGTTGGTGGAGTCTCACACTTGCAATGCTGACTCAAACAGGATTCTGGAGGATGGGAAAAGGAGATCCCGTCTCCTGGAAACAGGCTGAACAGGAAAGAGGACAGAGGAAGAGGTGCGTAGTGGGGGCTGGCCCCAAAAGGATGGAGGGCAGACTGAGCTACACAGTTCCAGGGGGACAGGACAGCTGATGGCTGGCTTCTGGGCAGGCACTAGCTGAGGTTGGAAAAGGGGACATGGAGAGCCTTGTCAGTGACTGCTGTGAGGACAACAGGAGTGGCTGTGTGGTGGCAGGTGCAGGACACAATAGTTGTCCTGATGCTGCCGGGGCATGGACATTCCCAGGGCAAAAGTAGTGACCAAGGCCCGTCCCTTTGCAGCACACAGGGGAAAAGGTTCCAGGAAGCATGATGATGCTGCTGGAGCCCAATGCCTGGACAACGTGCTGCAGAGAGGCGACTCCTTCGGCTAGGACACCCTCAGGGGGAACTGCTCAACAACACCCACAGTATGGACACGGAAGGGGACTGGGACACATCAACCTGAAAGAGCAAAGCCAGGAAGGACTGAGCTCAGCTGCGGCCTCCATTCCTGAGAAGCTGCAATAGCCACCCTGGGCTCCAAACACCCTGAGACTGTGCCCTGCCACTCGCAGCCTGGCCTCGCACCAACCCCTTGTGCTCCACGTACCTCCCATGAGCCCCTCACAGCGGCTTCTGCCATGTTCACGCACTTGCCTGTCCCTGTCCTTGTCCCTGTGCCCACAACCCTGGTGACTGTGGCTCAGTGACTCCATGGAACATTGGAGACGAGAAAAGGTAAAATGGCAGCACACACAACGTGACCAAAGACATAGGTGTGGACGAGGTGCAGGTAGAGTGACGGGGAAAGACCTCCAAGGGACATAAGCCCAAGCTCTGGGGTGAGGCATAGACTGGCACATTCCTCCCTCA
>NW_006292911.1:46368-48533 GCF_000327345.1 Myotis davidii | reverse complement strand
ATGGGGGGGGGGGCATGCTCACCCACACACAGGGTGACACGACATCCACCAACATACACACACTAACGTGACGCACACAAAAGGGGGGCGGCAATAAGGGGTGAGAGGAGAGACACTAATACATAGGGCTCACAAATCCATGGTCTTCCTCACACTTTTTACATGGGCTGATCTACCACATAGGCCATACTCACTCTGCATACCATTGAAGCTGGCCTCAAGTTCCCAGGTTGAGGGGACATGAATGGGAAAAAGCAATGAGGGCACAAAGACCTAGACTCAGTCGGCTTCAAAACATCGACTTAATTTACTTCATAAGTGTGCAGGCTGGAAGCAAACCTGAAAAGGCACACAGGGGAAACTGGAACCTGGAACAGGGAGGGCACTACCTCAGGAGGTGGGCACTGAGTGGGCGCAGGCACATTATCGGAGGGGGCGGGGGCCGATGGGGAAGAAAACTGGGATCTTTTCCAGGGGTGGGCAGCTTGAGGGCTGGCTGCTGGTCCCTGTGCTGGCAAACAGCATGAAAAACTGCCAGCGCCAGTGCATTTCAAGATGGGATCGCGATCTCACTGAAGCACAGACGAATCAGAAGGCTTTCAGCCGCACACATCAACCCCGCGGCAGGGACGGTGGCCGGTGGCGCGGAAAATAGACACAAGGGGGGGCCATGGTTGCCCACAGACAGGCAGACACATGAGGGCCCTACAAACTGCAGGGACAAAGGTGAGGGGGACAAGGACACAGTGCAGCCTAAGCCACGTACTCCATGCAGACTCTGGGGTACCTGGGAAGGGGTCCTCTCAACTTCCCAGGTCAAAACCACGTCCAAAGAAGAAATTACCAAGGACACAAACAACTCAGGTTGAAAACAATAACTCCATTTCTTTCGGCCCCAAGGAAACCCCAAAAGGCCCAGGGCCAAGCCAGCACAACTGGGCGATTAACATGTACAATGGGGTGGGCAGCAGGCTGCATTTGGCGGGAAACCAGAGGCACTAATTTGCAGGAGGACGGGCATGAAGCCAGGCGGCAGGACTGGGCTGGCCATAACCGTGAGACTGTGGGCATGCACTGTTTTCATGTGCTTTCTCCACCCTTTTTTTGGGGCTGCCGCTACTGGCGACCTTTGCAAAGCCTAGACGACAAGTCAGATTTGCACCTTCTTTTTCTCGTAAAACAGATGCTGGCTTCCACCCAGAATGGTCATCTGGTTGCCGCTTCAATTGGACACTCCACAGAACAAAACCACTGTCCCTCCAAGAAGCCACAGGATGACCAGTGGCTATCGGACATCACGGTTTTCGCAGCGGGAGGGTGAGGCGGGCACCTGGCACTGCGCTCTGAGCCTTCCTCAAAAGAGTGGGGCATGGGCAGGGGGTCTTCACACACAGGCTTTCATCACCTGCAACTGCCTGAGTAATGGCAGCCCATCTCTTAGGTTTTACGCCGCCACAAGGAAAAACCGTGAGTCCAAAGAGGCTTTATTGGGAGCACACGGGCGGGTTCACCGGCTCAGAGAGGGGAGCCGGAGAAGCCGCGTCAAACCTGGGCAGGGGCAAGGTTTTATATTGTTCTGAGGCAATTGTTGCTGGCCAAAAATGGTGGCCGTCGGGGCTTTCCAGGGTCAGGTGAAACCTGCTGTCTGTCCTGCAGTTTGGTCATTGTCTGGAGCCGATTGTCCGGCAGGGATTTTTCACCGGAGTGGGGTGGTTTCCAGACGTCAGTGTGGACAGGTCAGCTTCTCACCGGCCCAAGAGAGGGAGGGTGTCCTTTCGCCCCCGGGACAGGGTGCCAGCGAATACCAGGCACCATCCACCCCCTTAAACCAGTATCGGAGAAAGGACTGATGCTCATCTGACAGCAGGGCAAGAGGAGGGGCACTTGACAGGCAAAACCCCCCCCCCCCCCCCCCCCCCCCCCCACACCATAGTCGCGGCGTTCGGCCCTAGGTTTGCAGGGGGGGAGGGGTAGCGCGTGCCTGAAAGACTGCAGATTGGCCTAAGAAAACGGCGGGTGAGGCGGGTTTTTTTTTTTTTTTGGGGGGGGGGGGCATATGGGACAATGGGGAAAGTAGCTTACACTGGGACTCCCGGCTACACATTGCCATTATACACATTGCCTTTGCACATGAACTGGAGCAAACATATGCTGACACCAACCTG
>NW_006292911.1:43084-46320 GCF_000327345.1 Myotis davidii | reverse complement strand
AAATGTTGGACGGGTAAAGAAATGATCATGTGAGGCCCAGGTGAGCAACAAACAAATTGCACTGAGGAACTGGGCCAAGTGAGATTTCAGCACCGGACTGCACAAGGCATTCATTGATCCACAATAAAAAGAATAAGCAGATGGGAGCTATGCTATTTTTGCAAAACAGTTGAGTTGATGGGGGGAGGGGGGCGCTTTCACAGGCATTCATGCCACCACTAAGCACAAGTGAAGATCCTGCTACCCCTGTAAATGCTAACCTACCCTTGACACAGTAGGGGTATACACGGATGCCTACTTGCTACTTCTATGGAAACAGGGGCAGGGAGAACACTCTATGTACCCAACTAGGTGCGGGAAGGGGGCAGCTGGTGGGACACAAGAAAGGAGGCTGTGCCATATGTGTCAACTGCTTCCAACGAACCATGCCAACCACCTTGAGATCATCCATGGGTGACTCCAGAGGCTTCCCCTCACTTCTTGACCTCCAAGAAACATGTGAAGGGGGCAACAGAACACACGAGCACTTGAAAGGATCTGGCCCACCCTTGTAGTCCATGGTAGTGATGTTTAATTTTTCGTAGGGTTATAGAGCAGACTATAGTGTTTTGGTTGGTTGGTTGGGTGGGTGGGTGGGTGGGTGGTTGCGTGAGTGACTGAGTGTGGGTTGCTGGCTTGGGTATGGATCATGAATGCGTTTCCTGTATATGTATACTTCACAAACCAAACACACATCCAACCTAATGCAGTGGAGGCACAAGATTGAATGAGGTGCATGAACTAGGAATAAAAAAAAGCTGATGGGGAGACAAGATGAAGTACTGCAGGGGAGATGGAGTGCACGGGAAACTGTGCTGCTTACCATTCAAGGGGTCAGAAAAATCAACACACAATAGGAGACAACCAACCCCTCCATGTGCACTCAGGACCCACACTTGGAAACAAATGCTATAAACACACAACTCCATGGGCCCCAGACAATGCTCTCCCAGTATGTGCATTCTATGACCCTTCTATCCTTGAAATAACACAACAAACATGTTGAGAGCCCACACAACCAATTCACTGTGTGTGTGTGTGTGTGTGTGTGTGTGTGTGTACACTCATGTGGACACTGACAACATAACAAAGGACACTATTCACTCACAAACAACACTGTGCTCACAGGTACCAACCAACCAACCAAAACACTATAGCCTACTCTATAACACTACGAAAAATCAAGCATCACTACCATGGACATCAACATGGACTACAACACTCAAACCTGCTTTTAGATCCTAGGTGCAACAATAACCTCTTCTGCAAGAGGGTGATCCCTTTGGAACTGACTACACGGACCAGAATGATGTACACACTTCAGGGCTGCCTAGGCTGGGTTGGTTACAGGGACTATGGCTTTCCACGGCTAAGCAACACTCTTTGGGAAAACACAAACCTACATACCTAAATGTCAGTCTCTGCAAGATGTCCGTGACAGTGGCAACGGCCCCCATCCCCGCTACCCATCTTCCAATGAATACTTCCTACTAAGGTACCATCTCCTACACATCCTGCTTCATATAGCTTCTCAGAGATTCTAGGCCCAACCAAGACATGTCCTTCTCAAGTCACAAAGACAACAAAAACAGTGGAACCCCAATCCATTTATTTTCCAACATTGTGTGATCTAATAAACTTTCCTGCTATACATAGCTCCTCTGGGAGAACCTCTCACGGTGCCTAGACATCCAAAACCTGCAAGAAACAACAGTGGGAAAGGAACCCAGGCAACACAGACATGCTGTCTTCTACATCCATTTTTCTGCAAGATGACGGAAACACTCTTCCCTGACCTGACCAAAATGTGACAACAAACAGCAGACTTACCTGAAGGTGCCTATAACCGGGCACAAATGGACAGACGGACCCTCTGTGCAATGCCATGCATGCCTCCAACAACACACTTGCCAACGGGGACATGCAGACCCAAGAACAGCACCAAAAGACTCCATCCACTTCTCTAGGGTGACAGGGGACATACAATCCACAGATCCTGGGCCACACAAACACAAAACTCCCAGGGCTGACCCTGACACAAATTGAAACAGTGGAAGACATACATGGAAACAGCAGGTAAGTAGGCAGGTAGACAGCCCTAAAAAGACATAGCAGGCTCAGAATAACAGGAACCTGACAAAAACAATGTGTGGCAGCCAATGCTGACATGAGTTCCAACACAATAGGACCTTGTCACGCTCCAAGAGAAAGCACACACACCCAATTCTCTGTGTGTGTGTGTGTGTGTGTGTGTGTGTGTGTGTGTACACTCATGTGGACACTGACAACATAACAAAGGACACTATTCACTCACAAACAACACTGTGCTCACAGGTCCTATGGGACACATGTCAGCTGCCCACAGGAACCTACACAGATACATGTGGATGAGCACACACAGTCGCAGCTTCCCTTCTCTAGGAAGCCACACCATCAGGTGACACTGCGGCATCACAAGCACAACACACATCATTCCATGCTGGCCAGGTGAGGACACGGGCAAAAGCCCCTCCAGAACAAGACACAGGCCCCTCCATTAGAACAGCAACCTCGGTCATGAGGACATGGCCACCACTAACAGCACAACAACTACAAGAGAGAAATATCTGTTACTGAAATCCATACACAGCAGGTGAACAGGACTGGAACCACAGGAAAGCCATTCATGACCCATGCCCAAGGAACCCAGGCAACACAGACATGCTGTCTTCTACATCCATTTTTCTGCAAGATGACGGAAACACTCTTCCCTGACCTGACCAAAATGTGACAACAAACAGCAGACTTACCTGAAGGTGCCTATAACCGGGCACAAATGGACAGACGGACCCTCTGTGCAATGCCATGCATGCCTCCAACAACACACTTGCCAACGGGGACATGCAGACCCAAGAACAGCACCAAAAGACTCCATCCACTTCTCTAGGGTGACAGGGGACATACAATCCACAGATCCTGGGCCACACAAACACAAAACTCCCAGGGCTGACCCTGACACAAATTGAAACAGTGGAAGACATACATGGAAACAGCAGGTAAGTAGGCAGGTAGACAGCCCTAAAAAGACATAGCAGGCTCAGAATAACAGGAACCTGACAAAAACAATGTGTGGCAGCCAATGCTGACATGAGTTCCAACACAATAGGACCTTGTCACGCTCCAAGACCACAGATTTGGGGCACTCACCTGCCTCCTCC
>NW_006292911.1:42238-43042 GCF_000327345.1 Myotis davidii | reverse complement strand
ACAATCTTTCCACCTAGTCCACATGTCATACCACCAAAACACTTTCAATCAACAATATATCCTTTAAAAAAGGTTTTCCATGGGAAAACGTAACAATTCTTGAAAAAATACAAGCATGTGTATGTTATACTACCATATATCTTTTCTTCAAAAGCTCAAGATGATGGCTTCCCACCTTGACAACACAACACAAGGGCAAAGGAGAAAAACAAACAGGTCCATGGAAGAAAACCACATCGATGGATGATCTTGCCTCATCTCATACATGGCACAGAAACTGGCGCAAATATGACAACTACAGCATGGGGACGTACACCACACCCGTTTAAAACATGAGGCTCTTCACTCCACAAGCCACCACAGTCAACAAGGACGAAAACTGGACAGGGAAAAAAGATCTTCATGCAATGACCCATGAAAGACTCGCTCAGCTATGGACTCATCAGTCATGCCTCTATTCATTCTGAGTTTCTCTCAGCTACACAGTCCTACAACTACAACTCTCATCCATCCTTCCAAAATCAACACACATCCTTTGCTAACTTACAATGGCCAAAACCAACACACATGGACTTCATCTCCAAATCACTCCACAAGTACAAAAACATTCCCGTGCCGCTTCAAAAGCTGCCGTGGGCACAACCCGCTTTGGATCACTGGACAGACCATCAGCCTGCACCATCAAGTATCCCAGGTTCCATCACAGCCAAAGATGGGTACCTTCGAGGTAGGCACATCCATCCCCAGTTCAAGCTGTGCAGTAGGCAGTTGATCCATGTTTCAAGCTCTGCATCCCACGCTTCT
>NW_006292911.1:40854-41986 GCF_000327345.1 Myotis davidii | reverse complement strand
AGGAGGGAGGGGAAAAAAAAAAAAAAAAAAACCCATGGCAAAATAAACCACTCTGAACAATGACATCAGGATCGTTCCACATTCTTTCTTTAGGGGACATACATGCAACACACATCCCCAAACACTTAAAAAGGGCGCTCATTGCTATACATCACACTCCCCCAGAAAGCTGGGAGATAAACAACCGCTACTGCTTTCACAAGGGAACTGTCATGCACAGCTAACCATTCACACAGCACACAAGGACGACAGACATGAACTGCTCAAGAGAACCATCACAAAAAATGCATGCTCTACAAAAAAACCTACATTGACGTTTCTTAGGACACTCAAAAAGACACTTTGGCTGCTTAAACAGAAAAGAGGGATGCTGCCGAACCGGTTTGGCTCGCTTCTCCCTCTCCATTCCTCTCTGTAAAACAATCCAGAAACTAGTTTCACTTAAAAGCCTTCAACAATACATATCACCAAAATCATACACTTCAATTCAGCATCTCACCCCCGCCCACCCGCTATTCAATGGACATTGCCCTCTTTCAAAGTCATTCTGCACAAGGTCCATTAGAGTACCCATGGATGACACTGCCCATTAGAATACCCATGGATGACACTGCCTTAGGACACACAATGTGCATTTCGGGAAAGGATGTGCACAGATGAGTGAGTGGCAAAAAAAAAAAAAAAAAAACCCATGGCAAAATAAACCACTCTGAACAATGACATCAGGATCGTTCCACATTCTTTCTTTAGGGGACATACATGCAACACACATCCCCAAACACTTAAAAAGGGCGCTCATTGCTATACATCACACTCCCCCAGAAAGCTGGGAGCTCAACAACCGCTACTGCTTTCACAAGGGAACTGTCATGCACAGCTAACCATTCACACAGCACACAAGGACGACAGACATGAACTGCTCAAGAGAACCATCACAAAAAATGCATGCTCTACAAAAAAACCTACATTGACGTTTCTTAGGACACTCAAAAAGACACTTTGGCTGCTTAAACAGAAAAGAGGGATGCTGCCGAACCGGTTTGGCTCAATGGATAGAGCGTCGGCCTGCAGACTCAAGGGTCCCAGGTTCGATTCCGGTCAAGGGCATGTACCTTGGTTGCGGGCACATCCC
>NW_006292911.1:36093-40788 GCF_000327345.1 Myotis davidii | reverse complement strand
ATCGATGTTTCTAACTCTCTATCTCTCTCCCTTCCTCTCTGTAAAAAATCAATAAAATATATTTAAAAAAAAAGAGGGATGCTAAACAAAACTAAACAGACAAGAAACACATGTGGATAGCCCACGCCACTGGAAAACTTGAAAAATACATTGCATGACTAGGAGAAGAAAATAAACATGCCTGATACAAGCAACAAAAGTTGCCTGAAGTGGCTCCCCTAGTTGCAGTCACAACAAAACACTCTTGACATGGCCTGACCCTCCCTGACTCACACACACTTGCTCTTACTCCAAGATGGCATTGGACGCCTTCGCTCAAACACCACCCAACACTCATCAATGCACAAGAATGCTGCGGAAAAAAGAATCACAGGCCCTTACTTGCACGTCTAGGCAGTGGTCTCTTGCACGTGAACACGCCACAAAGCATTCATGTTTGCTTTCACTGCCAAACACCATCCACTGACTACACCTGTCACAACCTGGGCAACAAAGGACAGAAAACACCACCTATAGAGAACAGACACGAATGCATGAGCTTCCAGCAATGAAAGAACCCACTCTCACCCAGGAGGTGGACGACAATTTTAGCCTGGGCCGCACTCAGCAAACATCAAACACAACACCATCTTCCTCATGAACCACCTCAACACAGAGGAACCTAAGGGATCCAAGCATAACATTACATTCTTCATGACAAATACTAAATTGCTTCGCCATTTAACACAACATCAGTGCCAAAAGGTGAAACATCACACACACACACACACACACACACACACAGGAATCCTATCTGACCCAACTCAAAAAACAAAAAAGAAACTTCCAGGATTCCCAACTTCCACTGCATATGCCAAAACTTGGAGGACTACATGGTCATCCATACCCCAGCCTCTCTATGCCCTACAACACTCCACACACAGGATGCCACTTAAACAAAACGCCATCTAAACCTCCTGCTCTGGGACATCCAACATGGACACTTACCTTCTCCCCTTTCGCCTACAAAATGGAAGGGCGATGCTTAAGCAGGTCGACATTGCACACATGCAAATCAACAAACACATACACAGTATTGCAATCACTCAACAACACTACATGACTCAGCCTTTCTCAGAAAAACACAAAACATATCCTCATGGGCTCACCTGTCACTCTTTCTGTTCCTCGTTCCATAAAATCCTTCCACACACCGCATGACAATCAACTCTTCTACAACAGTACATGGCCAGCTAAGCAAACGCTCCTGCTCTCTGCACCTCATGTCACTTGAACCCTACTCTCACCCTTCTGAACCATAACACCTTCTTACCTCTTCAAGCAGAAACACATCCACCCAAGGACATGCTGGGTCACCACACAGGGAAGCTCCAAAGGACAATGACCTCACATGGATGGCCAAACAGGACCTTCCACCTTCAAGACATGACTTGACTGAAAAAAAAGAAGCAACAAGCATTTCCACAGCAGCCTTCACCACACACGGTGGGAAGGAAGCCAAACCACACAACACACACTGTTCGGGGGAGAAAATCACCCGCCTCCACGGCACCCGGCACAGGGCTGTCACAACTCACCACCACCTCCACCGATCCGCCACGGCTCCCTCCAACAGCTGCCCACACAAGTCCTGTGAAAACAATGGGACCAGACGATGACCAGAAAAATACCACATCACCAAGGACCGACCACAGCCACAAGGGAGGACGAATGGAAAGTCTCCCATACCAGACACTATCCTGCTCGGCTCAGAAACACACTTGGATGCCAACACTGCACGCACCTCTTCCCCACACCCACCATTTCATGAGGACCCCACACAGACTCACACAAGCACACAGGACCTGCATTGGCCTGCTGCACCCACCTGACCCCTTCCATCACAGCCAACAGCCAGCGGGGACATCGGTCTTCCCTCAACCTTCTCACACAGAAGATCTTGGAATCACAGGCAGGGATGAAAGGACAGAGGGACGGAAAACTGGGGGAGGGGAAAAAAAAACAAAGTCTGAAAGACCTTTTAGAAAACGATCATCGCATGCTCTTACAATTCTACTACGTGAAGGACACTTGCACATGCACAAGGGAGGACGAATGGAAAGTCTCCCATACCAGACACTATCCTGCTCGGCTCAGAAACACACTTGGATGCCAACACTGCACGCACCGCCCACCTACATGTTCCACCACACACCCACAACACACACACGGCCAAACACACCTCTCCCTCATGACCCACTCAAACCACACTCCAAAAACAACACCGTGGCACAAGGAAGCACCCAAAAACAACACATGCAGCCACTCCCACACCAACGGGACAACAAAATCACCATACAACTCATCCACTTACCTCAGCGGACAACGAGTGGGTAGCTTGCCCCATGAAGAATGCACGACGACACACGACTCAGGCATTAAACATTGACGCCATCAGCCACACAACCCGTGGCTCAGCCTGACTCCCAGAAACCAGTCAAGGGAGTTGCTGGCTTTTAAAGGACTTTGGGCAGGATTGGCAATGGGAGGAACCTTTCGGGGAGGAGACTTCTTTGGGCATACCCCGGAGGGGACACATTGCAATGGGCTCACTGAAACTCAACAGTGCCCTTCAGTGAAACGACTGCCCACACTGAAATCTGCTCCCAAGCCACTTCTGAGGATAAGGGGACCAACTCCATGGCTCCATCTAGCCAAACTGCAGTTATCCCTCAACCTTGGGGACAAGAAGCGCCTCACAGGACCTCCCTTTCCTCATCGGGACACTGACCCACTGGGATCCCTACACACAACCTGCACTTTCAGCAGACACGGCCTCTCAAACCTCACAAACAACACAAGCCATCACCTGCTGCTGCCAAATGGCTTCAGCGGCTGGGACAAACGCCTCCTCACTCCTACACAGTCGCATCTCACTTGCCCCACACTTGCCCTTCTTCATCTCTGCTCACAATGTAACGGACACCGCTGATGACACCATACCCCCAAGTGGACCACGGGCTACTGTTCGCCGGCCCTGAAACACACAGATCACCTATCCTTTAAACACACGACACAACCTTCGGCTTCCTGACATCACTCAACAACCAACAGTCGTACCTTGCTTTACTCCTCACAAACGTCCCTGCAATCACGCATCACAGGCACGCACCACACTCAGCCGGCTCTACCAGCCCACATGCACCTCGGACCAGAGGACAGTCTCCGTCCGCCAATAGAACACAGGCGAGCGCTGGACCCTCTGCACACACACCGCCACGGAAACAAAGTCCGAGAAAACAGCCGGCTCCCTCACCAAACAAAAAACTTCACCCTTCCTCCCCATTGCAAACCTAATATCATCCAAACATAGACAAATCCCAACCACACAGCACCATCGCCTGCCCTTTCTGCATCCACACCCACATTTCCATACCGGCGAACATTCACAAACCACCCTCATCACCTCAACAATGGCCCATCCACCGATCCATCAAGCTTCGGCCCTAAGAAACCCCCCAGCACTTCCAAGGAACAAGACCTTGCAAACACATTTCTTGGCCAAATGTCCAAAATGTCCTCTTCTGTTTTGCTTTGGGAAACGGCTGCCTTCTGCTCAACTGGATGCAACAGTGGGTGCACAACAAAACCACACACATGTATGTGACTCACTTCCTTCCCCAAAAATAGAAAACACTTACCATTGAAAATGCAGTAAGAAATATTACACCTTAACACAACAGCTGTCTGTCTCACAGCATCACCAAACATGGACAAACTTGCCACGGACTGTCATAGGGACCATCCCACAGAAGAATCAACTACTTCCAATGGAAAGGACATGGACCACACTTCAAAAGAAAACACTTGGCCAACACCGCTCAATGGCTCATCGCACTCAGCCTGGCTGGACCTGAAAACGGACTGAGCTCACCTCATAGCCCACTCACTGAGCCCCCGACCACTCCTCAGGTCTCACCACCAGGCCCTACCACTTGCATGCTCCCACTTACACTGACATCCTCCTCACTGCTCGCCTCAGGGACCTTCTCATCTCACGGACTACCACAGCTTGGCCTCGGGAGCACACGGGACAACTCCTTCAAACACAGCCCGCCTCTCACCTCCTCCACCACAGCACCTCTACCCTCACAGCTAACAGGAACACTTTAGGGTTCACAGATGCATGACAACGAAAACTGGATCAACCAGAGGGACAAAGCAAAGTGGACGAAACCTCTGGGCTTCAGCAAAGACATAAATAAATACAGTGAGGTGGCTGCAGGACACTTCAGGCTTAACCATTCACGCAATCACAATACAGGGAGTTCTGCTTGGAGCCACGGGTCCAGGGCTAAGCCTTCAGGGGGACGGACAAACAAAACTTCGAAGGGACAAAGATTTCACAACTACCTCAGCTCAGACACAAAAGAACAAAAGCCTGCATCCACATGCAAATGCATCTTTCTCAGGGAGCACATTGCCCGAGGACATGACGAACCACTAGAAACTCCTTTGCAATTCAAGGGTTGGCCTCTCAGGCCATCCTTATGGGGGGCTTTCAGCCTGATCCGTTGCTGAGGCCAACGCGCACCACTTCCCTCAGTGACTGATGCGAACTTGGAAACGGCACATTCAACACATCCAGGAATCAACAGACCACAAACATCCCATCTGCTTTCTCCTACTACAAAGTCTTCAATGCACTTCCAAACC
>NW_006292911.1:20665-22691 GCF_000327345.1 Myotis davidii | reverse complement strand
TCACAGTTCTGTTATCACAGATGCAAAAAGACAGATAGGCTCCGTGAAGGTAAAGGTTGACCTGGTCAGTGAAGATACCGGCCTAGGAAGTGACTGCCCAGCATCACTGCTTTTAGTTAAAGTGTAATTTCAGACCATCCTTTGTGGTTATTTTAGGTCTCTGAGTCTGCTAGGCTGCCCCCCAGGCCTTCCCTGAGCTTGTCAGGTCAGCATGTGGCCCCTTTCATCCACAGGCCCATCCACCGATCCATCAAGCTTCGGCCCTAAGAAACCCCACAGCACTTCCAAGGAACAAGACCTTGCAAACACATTTCTTGGGCAAATGTCCAAAATGTCCTCTTCTGTTTTGCTTTGTGAAACGGCTGCCTTCTGCTCACCTGGATGCAAGAGAGGGTGCACAACAAAACCACACACATGTATGTGACTCACTTCCTTCCCAAAAAAATAGAAAACACCTACCATTAAAAATGCAGTAAGAAACATTACATCTTAACACAACAGCTGTCTGTCTCACAGCATCAACAACCATGGACAAACTTGCCACTGCCTGCCATAGGGACCATCCCACAGAAGAATCAACTACTTCCAATGGAAACGACACAGACCACACTTCAAAAGAAAACACTTGGCCAACACCGCTCAATGGCTCATCGCACTCAGCCTGGCTGGACCTGAAAACGGACTGAGCTCACCTCATAGCCCACTCACTGAGCCCCCGACCACTCCTCAGGTCTCACCACCAGGCCCTACCACTTGCATGCTCCCACTTACACTGACATCCTCCTCACTGCTCGCCTCAGGGACCTTCTCATCTCACGGACTACCACAGCTTGGCCTCGGGAGCACACGGGACAACTCCTTCAAACACAGCCCGCCTCTCACCTCCTCCACCACAGCACCTCTACCCTCACAGCTAACAGGAACACTTTAGGGTTCACAGATGCATGACAACGAAAACTGGATCAACCAACAAACACAAACCACACACTCCACGAAACAATCTTACCACAAAACCAATCTCATAGGACCATTCTGCTGTAAATACATACAAGGACGATGAAAAACACACAACACAACAAAACCAGGGAAACACCTCAAGCACATGCACAAGGAACACTCAGGGATAGGGATGTGGGAAGCAAAGTGACCCTCCGGCGGAACTCAAGGAGAGGACTCAGAGGGTCCAAATACACAATCACGCCCCAACCACTCCCCAAACACATACCTTCTGCACCACAAACCTTACCTTGGTCCTAGATAAACCTCCACCGCCCCTTCCACAAAGCAAAGTGGACGAAACCTCTGGGCTTCAGCAAAGACATAAATAAATACAGTGAGGTGGCTGCAGGACACTTCAGGCTTAACCATTCACGCAATCACAATACAGGGAGTTCTGCTTGGAGCCACGGGTCCAGGGCTAAGCCTTCAGGGGGACGGACAAACAAAACTTCGAAGGGACAAAGATTTCACAACTACCTCAGCTCAGACACAAAAGAACAAAAGCCTGCATCCACATGCAAATGCATCTTTCTCAGGGAGCACATTGCCCGAGGACATGACGAACCACTAGAAACTCCTTTGCAATTCAAGGGTTGGCCTCTCAGGCCATCCTTATGGGGGGCTTTCAGCCTGATCCGTTGCTGAGGCCAACGCGCACCACTTCCCTCAGTGACTGATGCGAACTTGGAAACGGCACATTCAACACATCCAGGAATCAACAGACCACAAACATCCCATCTGCTTTCTCCTACTACAAAGTCTTCAATGCACTTCCAAGCCATCACGGACTCCAGCTCAAGACTCAATACTGGGATTCTAACCATATCCTGAGGGGAGGAGGTGGTGACCATGGGGGATGCCAGCTTTTCCAATGGCAGCGACCAATTCATTCCACAAAGCTTACCTCCACCACCCACCCCATGAGAGGTACTCACCCAAGATGCTCAAACACCTGGGGAGGCATGGGCTCACAAAATCAAGCATGCACGGGCACAGGGGCACAGCGGAAGGGAGGGAGGGAGGGAGG
>NW_006292911.1:19509-20564 GCF_000327345.1 Myotis davidii | reverse complement strand
AATGGCAACACACATTTTTTCCTTAGCACCATCTGAGCTGGAACTCGGTCACAGTCAAGCAGCAATTTCAGGGGGAGATAGAGCCAGCCTTAGGCATTTGGGAGAATTGGGGTCCATGAAAAAAAGACAGGCACACACACTAGGAGAAGAGACATGGCCACAACACAACCAAGCCAGGAGTGCTCACATCTCCATAACACAAGGAAACATCAACACTTGCATTTGCATAACACAAGTTTTTTTTTTTTTTCTCCCTCCCTACCTGGAAGCCTGCACTTGGTCTTCACCGCATCTCCACACTTACTACAACACTTTCTGTCCGGGAATTCATTCTGCCGTTCCGGCGGGAAAAACAGTACGGGTTCCAGTACGAAAACGACGTAGCCACGGGATCCCCTCCCCCCGCTTTCATACCCCCGCTACCAAGGGGCACCTCTGCCCTCAGTGCCCACTCGGGACCCTCACGTCCTGCATGGACGACAAGCCCATCTCTCCATCACAAAGACACAAACATTCCTCTTCAGCGAGGCCTGGGCTCCCCCTGCTGGCCAAGCTGCGCTCCACATGCTGCTCTTCACCTGCATCACACGCTCCTGAAAGGTGGACCCACAGCAAAGGTTCACGGACGTCCGCCCCGCCTCTCCAAAGGGGAAAAATTCATACTGGTTCCCATAGATCTGTCACCTACTGTGTGTCCTGGTCCGAAAACAACTTCTTTTACGAGGCATGTCGACAAAAATGATCTAAGGAGACATCTTCCTCAGCAGACACAATGGATGGATTATGTATCCAAAATAGAAACATTTTAGAAAATGGGGAAGAGGGAAAATCGTTACAAAAACAGCACACTTGGCAGGTTAGACAATTTTTAAAAAGAGCAAAAAAACAATAGCACATGGACAGCTGGGGGTGCTCCACATGCTAATCTTGACAGCCTTAAGATCACATTCCTAAATACCACATGACCTCACTCATTTGTGGATTATAGAGAACATAGATTGATGAAAAGGGACAGACCCAAAGACTGAGAAACAGCGATCAGGCTATCAATCCCG
>NW_006292911.1:12312-15474 GCF_000327345.1 Myotis davidii | reverse complement strand
CCCTTCCCCCCTCCCTCCCCTACTTCCCTTCTAGGGATTGATAGCCTGATCGCTGTTTCTCAGTCTTTGGGTCTGTCCCTTTTCATCAGTTTATGTTGTTCTCTATAATCCACAAATGAGTGAGGTCATGTGGTATTTAGGAATGTGATCTTAAGGCTGTCAAGATTAGCATGTGGAGCACTCCCAGCTGTCCATGTGCTATTGTTTTTTTGCTCTTTTTAAAAATTGTCTAACCTGCCAAGTGTGCTGTTTTTGTAACGATTTTCGCCATGTACATATCTTAGGAAAACATGGGGGAGAACTACAGGTTCATTCTTCACTTAAACAACAGTTTCACAGCAACATGCAAAGTGCAAAAGCTGTGCTCCTCTTTCTTCACACCTTTGGAACGGTCAAGAAAAGTTTGACACCCAGAGGCTCAGTCTGTAGTCTTTGCAAACTTCCAAGCTTAAAATAGCAACAAATCCCCCCTCACACCCCCATCTTCACTAATTTCACAGACCATGGGGAAGACACAGCAAAACCCCACAAACACCTGGACCTGGGATCACGGCTGCAATACCAGTCACAGGACCATGTGCTTACAGCTAAAACACATCATTTTTAGGACAACGTTCACTTCACCTGGGGAATGGGACACACAAAAGGCCTCAGCACACAAGACACAGGACAGACGGAGGGTGGCTGTGGCTCCTGCCTGAGAAATAACAGTCGAAGCAACAAAGGGGAGCCAAGCCTGAGCAGCCTCACCTGGGCCCCGCCACTCCTCCAAGACACTGTGGCACCTCCCGCATCACACCTGGGGGGGGGAGCTCTACTCACATCCTGCACAAACCTCTCACCTCACTCTGAGCCTCATACCCACCAACACTCTAACTGCTGAGCCCTCAGGGGCATGTACCTTGGTTGAGGGCGCATCCCCAGTAGGGGGTGTGCAGGAGACAGCTGATCGATGTTTCTCTCTCATCCCTGTTTCTGATTCTGTCTCTATCCCTCTCCCTTCCTCTAAGTCAGCGGTTCTCAACCTGTGGGTCGCGACCCCTTTAGCGGTCCAACAACCCTTTCACAGGGGTTGCCTAAGACCATCCTGCATATCAGATGTTTACATTACCATTCATAAAGGTAGCAACATGACAGTTATGAAGTAGCAACAAAAATATTTTGATGGTTGGGTCACAACATGAGGAACTGTATTTAAAAGGCCAAAAGATTGAGAACCACTGCTCTAAGTAAAAAATCAATAACATATTTTTTAAAAAGATTCTGGAATTTGCAAGCTCTCTCCAACATCTTCTTCAAAGGCTGCAACAGGCAAAAGGAGAAAGATAGATATGTGGATCAATATATACATAAGATCTCAGTGTTTTCTAGACTTCCATGGCAAACAATTCACAAAATAAAAATGACAACAAGATCTAAAGAGCAGAAAAAAAGCACACTCTGACGACCACAAGGGAAGCATGGGGCCCAATAGGAGGACAAGGGCATGAGTGCGGGTCCCGTGAGGCTCCACATTAACACACAGATCTGAGAACATGGAAGAGGAGAAATGGCAGACTTGGTATTTTAAATGTCAGACGGCTTCACTCACCATTTCATGATCATTCCTTCCTTTGGGAATCAAAGGAAAGCTTCGCTGGGCCATTCAAGGAACAACACCTTGTGCCTCTGGGCCTGGTGCTGACCTTCCAGCTAAAGCCATGTGACTGTGACCAAAAACTAGACCCACCATTTCAGCGATGCTGGCCAGGGCAGCCATCATGCCATCCCATAAGAGAATAACTCAAGGCTCTGGGTCTGCAACACTGGCCTCCCAGCACTGACAAGGGATTCAATGCACACTGCTGCACTGAGGTGACCTTGAAAGTGAGTGAGCACCCTCCCTGCCTAGTATGTTCCTTGTGTCTTCTTTAACTAGAGAGTGCTGAGGAGTTCTCTGGCAACCTCATGCTCTATCATTGACAAACACCGGCTATGGCTTCCATTCACTTTTTCAAGTGGCCATTTCAAACCGTTCCCAGACACCTGGACTACAAATACACATGTTCTCCTGTGCCTCTTGACACCACTTGGTATAGGCCTTTGCCCGTCCTAAAGGGAACTTTTAGAAGCAGGAACCAGTGCTTATCATTCATGAACTTTCTGACTACAGTACAGTTCCAGAACAAAGTCACTAACTGTGTGTGAAATAAACTGATGAAACACAACACATCTTTCACAATCAGAACATGGGGGCATCCTAGCTCTTCTTCTTTTCACTCCATTTTGCAAATAGATGATAGAAAAATGGGTACAAGAACAACATTGTGTCTTTCCGTCTCTAAAACAGTCATTCAGAATGGGCATATGGCCCCTTGGAATGGGCATATTGACAAGACCATTAGATGATTAGGAAACTTCCTCATCAGGAACCTCGACGAGAGCCCTTGTGTCTCTGTCTGTCTGTCTGTCTTTCTGTTTGTGGTGCTGACATAAATCCAGGTGCAAAGACCTGGGCCTGCTTCCAAACCAGGGGGAGCCAAGTCCAAATGGAGGACCAAGGTTTGTGTATCTCATGGTCTCTCATACACTTCCCTCTCACCCAGGATCTCATGGCACTCACTGGGCACTGAGACAAGAGCACCGTTGGAGGGTGTGGAAGAAACGGGAAATCCACTCACCACCTCCCAGCTCACCTGCTCTTAAGAGAAACATCTGCCGAAACCGGTTTGGCTCAGTGGATGGAGCGTCGGCCTGCAGACTGAGGGGTCCCGGGTTCAATTCCGGTCGAGGGCATGTACCTGGGTTGCGGGCACATCCCCAGTGGGGGGAGTGCAGGAGGCAGCTAATCGATGTTTCTCTCTCATCGATGTTTCTAACTCTCTATCTCTCTCCCTTCCTCTCTGTGAAAAATCAATAAAATATATATTAAAAAAAGAGAAACATCTTTTTACAACGTACCCTGAGCCACGTGGTCACCCTCTCTACTCTGTTGGGTGCTTCAGCATTCCCCACAGCTGTCTTAGAACTGATCCCAGCAGTCGCAATTCTTCAAACCACCTGCTTCTCTAGAAGGTTTCTTTTTAGATGGGAAAGGAAATTGCATGAATTATGATGTGGAACTCTCATACAAAGGGAGTCATTTACAAAATGATGGCATTTCCATGTGAAGAATGGAAACCT
>NW_006292911.1:11207-12267 GCF_000327345.1 Myotis davidii | reverse complement strand
GAGGGTTTCAGTGGGTAACCTCAAACTCTCAGAAGCAACCATTGAGCCACACCTTCACACTCGTCTTTTCCCACATCAACCCAATCCTGACACAACACCTCGGGACCAGGGGAAATCTGCCAGTTCGGATATTGTTTTCTGTGGGTCTCAGCGGACTCGGGAGGAGCCAGCCGAAAGTCACGGAGCTGATGACGTCCAAGCAGGGGCCCCGTGCACATTGGAAGGTGGGCTCTCTTGCCCAGGTCAGGAGGGGCAACCCCCCACACCCGGCCTCGCATTGAAACACCACACATGTCCAAGTGGCTCAGCACCTCTGCTGAGTATCTCTCAAGGGGTGAAGGAAAGCTTTGCACAACCAAGTCCTCATTCACATTAAAAATGTTGGTGTCCCCTGTGCCCAAACCTCCACATACAGGAAGGATCTGGTTTGACTAGTCACACCTTGATTTCTTGAATACATCTTTCTCAGATTGCAATGATTAGCCTTTAACTTCATGCCCAGCTTTTTCTACCATTTGTTTCCATTTCCAGTGTGAGACATCTCACTTCCTTTGGAAGGAAATGGAAAATTCTCCAGGATGCGATGCTCCGCTGTTTGGGTGTAGATGTGCACACAGGTTTTAAACTGAGATACTGTGAACATTCACAAACTGGAATTCTCACGATGACTAAGGAAGACAAGTGGTGGGTGTTTTCAGTAAAATCTGATACCTTTTGAGGGGAGGATACGAGCAGATTGGACAGTTTCCAGTTTTATTTTAAATCTGTTGTTCTGATCTGAGACACAGAGGGACAGGGAGACAGAGAAACAATCAGGGGATGGGGATGCTCTTACCAGGAATCAAGGTGACTTCTTGGTTCATAGGTCAACACTCAATCATTGAGCCTTGCTAGCTGGGCTGTGTGTTGCTATTTGGATGACCTCTTTCTACACAGACAGTGTGGCCCTGCCTGGGTAGATTACATGCCAGGGGGATGAGAGCCTTTACCTTGCTGGTGTTCTCATGCTGCTTGGAGCATCAGGCCTGTTTCCATCATCACAGCAGGAAGGATGTGAGAA
>NW_006292911.1:9660-10873 GCF_000327345.1 Myotis davidii | reverse complement strand
CATCAAATAGATGACTGCTGGCTCTGATTTATTTTTCATACACATAATAACCACATAGAATAAGTTTGAGATCACTTTACAAACAACTGCTGTGTGAATGGATGTACAAAGGGCTCTTGGGTCTTGCGCAGAGTCACCATGAAGTAGGTGCTGTGTGTAGAAATACAGGGTTCTGGAGTCAAAAACCACTAAGGAGGTACCTGCAAGAGGATAAAAGGAATCAGCACAGTGACCACAGGTTCCCGGATGTCACCTCTACAGACCACTGCGGCCTCGATTATGTGTCTGTCCCTCGGTCTCTGTGTCCCTCGGTCACTGGCACCAGCTGAGTTTGGTCGCATCTTCTCAGTGGGGAGGACTCTGGGAGCAGCAACACAGGGCAGTAGAGGGGAGCACATGCAGGACCCTCCTCTGTCCATTCCCCACCTCCTTCACGCCTCGCTTTCCCCTGCTCCTCCCAGCCTCGCTCCCCGAGATCCTCACCCCTAACATGGTGGCTTGGAAGAAGCTCCAAGGACCGTGCTAGAATGGCCTCGTCGTGTTCTGTCAGGACCTTGCCAGCTGAGGGACACTCGGACATTTTATTTTTATCTTATAGACACATTGCAAAGAAAAACATCAGCGTAGCTGAATGCTCTGCTCATCATGGTGCCTTTCTTTAGGGGTATGATGCTTCTCAACAACCTCCAAATCTTTTCAATCTTTGTACTTTTTTCTTGTGTACGTTTTTGTTAATTCTTACCACAAGATATGTTTTTTACAGAGAAAGGGAGGGAGGGAGGGAGGGAGGGATGCAGGGAGGGGAAAGAAAAGAAACAAAAAGCAAACATGAATATGCAACAGACACATGCATCTTTGGCTCCCACAGGAGCCCAGACTGGGACTAGTGATGAAACCTGCACCCAGGTATGTGCTCTGGACCAGGAATACCACCAGAGACCATTCCCTGGGCATCCGAAGGTCTAACCAGCGAACATCACTGGCCAGGGCCTATTCCTTCTACTTAGCAGATGAGAACAAATGTCACTCTTTCTTCTGGCAGAAGGCAGCCAATCTAGGATGATCACGCATCACTGATCTTTCTCTCTTCCTTTCTGAAATAGTAGAAATGTATATTTCTAAAAAACCCACTGTGGCCCTGGCCAGTGTGCCTCAGTGGGGAGAGTGTCAGCCTGCAAATTGAAGGGTCCCTGGCTCGGTTCCCAGTCAGGGA
>NW_006292911.1:7750-8780 GCF_000327345.1 Myotis davidii | reverse complement strand
AAGCGACCCTTGTGAGAGGGTCGTTCGACCCCCAAAGGGGTCGCGACCCACAGGTTGAGAACCGCTGGTCTAGTGGGAATCCCTGTTTCCCAGAAGGCAACTCCCCGCCTACCGCCTAATCCTCTCGCTAAGGAAGCGAACACATGCCCTTGGAAGACAGTCCGGGACCTAAATACCATCGGGTGGAACAGAGACTCGGTCAGGCGGCAGGAAGGCCGCGTCACCCCAAACCTGCCCCGGCTGGGGGCTCCCAGCTCCCGGGGTCCCTCCTATACGCGGCAGCAATCCAAGCCCTGGACACCGCCCAGCGAGCCCTGGCTGAAGGCTTCTTGACGGACACTCGCAGGACCCAGGGCAGCCAATCACCACAGGGGGTTGGGGCGGGAGGCGGGCTCTTTCCACAGGATTCTGCCCTTGACTGGCAGGAAGGCTCCACCCAGCGCCCGCCTCTTTCCGAGTTTCTGACCGCCCATTGGCGGGCCGGGCCTCGTGACCGCAGCACTGATTGGCGGCTGCCGCTGACGCGCTCTGGGTGCGGGAAGCTCCCTCTCTCTCGCCCCGCCTCACACCTCCTGAGGGCGGGAGCACGCGGCCGGGAGCGTGCGGATTTGAGGGGACCTCGGGCAGGTGCACAGCGCGGCCGGGAGACGGACAGGAAAAAGGGGGCCTCGCGTGGGAACCTTTTGGCCGCCGGCCTTCAACCCCCAGCCGAAAACCCGGTGTGTCCTCCCGAGAGGCTCCCACTCTGTCAGCCTCCAGGGACCCCAAGTCCGCTAACCCGTAGGACCCCCGGGCTCCGCGCCCAGAGGAACGCTCAATCCCCCAAAGCTCAGACCCAGCACAGCCAGGGCTCCCTAACCACGGCACCCCGGAAAGACCGCATCCCCAACTCCAACACTCGAAACCCTGGAGCCTATTCCTGAGACCCCAAATCTCTGCGCAGGAGGCCCGAATCCTCTCACCCGAGCTCCCCAAGGTTCCTGGCCGGAAAGACCTGGATATTGTCCCGCGGGGGGGGGGGGGGGGGGTC
>NW_006292911.1:6936-7209 GCF_000327345.1 Myotis davidii | reverse complement strand
CGCTGCTAAGCATCGGTGACCGGCAGGGGGTGTCGAGGCCGCGGGTGGGGGGAGCGGGGGCTCTGTCCAGGGCGCCCCGGGCTCCGCCCCCGCCCTGCGCTGGCTCTGCTCTTCGTCCCTCAGCTCTTCGCATGCAGGGCACTCTTTCTCTCCTTCCAGGTCTCAGGGCCCCTCGACCCGCCTTCATGTGTCGCCGCGGGAGGACGGCCAAGCCCCGGGCGGAGGACTCCGAGGACTCGGATGACGAGTGGACCCCGAGGCCGCGAGGGGCGG
>NW_006292911.1:5541-6808 GCF_000327345.1 Myotis davidii | reverse complement strand
ACATATACCCCTTTTTATTAATAATTTATTTGAGAGAGAGAGAGAGAGAGAGAGAGAGAAACCTCCATCGCTGCCTCCTGCAGGCCCCCCACCGGGATTGTGCCGGGAACCTGGGCTTGGGGCCCTAACAGGGATCCACCCATGACCTCACAGTTCATAGGACGAGGCTCAACCACTGAGCAACACTGGCCAGGTTCATAGAACCTCTTTAAATGTGTAACAATAATTATATACAGATTTAGTGTTGACGTTATCACAGAGGTCCCCCATTTCTCCCCCTTTGCTCACCTCCACCCAGACCAATCCCCAAAATCTATAATAATAAAACCATAATATGCAAATCCAGGGCGGACCAGATGAAGGACCCACCAGATGACCAGGCTATGACATCCAATGGCGCCAGGACAGCCAAGGCCTGTGAAACGCAATTGGTCCGGCCCCAACATCCTCCATGACGCCCTGCAGAGGGAGGCCCAGGCCACTTGCCTCTGGGTGATCAATGGGGGTTCCCCATCACCCCAAAGAGGGAGGCCCAGGCCACCAACGCAGAGCTGGGGCTGCTGAACGGGAACTCCCTCTGCAGGGGATGGATCACAGGGCTCCCAGACTGTCAGTGGCCAGCTGAGGGATTCCCGCCCCCGCCCTCCGCCAAGCCCCCAGTGCATAAATTTATTAATTTTGTGCAATGGGACTCTGGGAGCACACCCACCCCTCTCCCTCCCCATCTCTACTCCCCCCCTCCCAGGTGTGCATCTCCTAAATTAAGAGACCCAGGAGACTTGCGCCAGGGAGTAGGGGCACCCGCAGCTCATTCAGGCTAACCCCCTGAACCTGTCTTCAAGGCCCCCTTTTTATGACTTTCCAATGAGACAAAGCCACCCCGCCTAAGCTGAATTCTTTCCTATAACCTTTCTAGAGCAACACAGCAGCCCAGCCTAGGCTCTCTCCTGCTGCTGCTTCTATCCTAAGCCCTCCCTTGTTTCACTGACCCCAGCTTTAATAAACATTCTCTCAAAATAAAAATAAATACATAGCCATGGCTGGGTGGCTCAGTTGTTTGGAGCATCCTCCCATACACCAAAAAGGTTTCGTGGTCCATCCGCAGTCGGGGTGTGTATGGGATACAACTCATCGATGTTTCTCTCTCACATCCATGTTTCCCTCTCGTTCTTTCTCTTCCTCTATCTCTCTAAAATCAATAAACATATATCCTCAGGTGAGAATTAAAAAATAATAATAGAGGGGAATAAATGGTGATGGAATAAAT
>NW_006292911.1:2160-4724 GCF_000327345.1 Myotis davidii | reverse complement strand
TCACCTGCCCCCCCATCCTGCCTGCTGTTAACGCTTGCCATGTTCCGTGCGCGCCCACTGGTGGTCAGCGCACATGATAGCGACTGGTTGCTTGGTTGTTCTGAAATTTGATCTCCCTTCCTGTTTGAAATATATATATATATATAGATTGATTTCTCACCATCTTTTAGCTAAACGTTCTTGGGTGGCCCTCAGAGTGGAACAGAATAAACATCAGAAGGTGAGTATTTCCCAAATCCTGTGGAAAAGAAAATCTTCCTCCTGGATGCAAATGCAGGGAAGAGGAGGAAAAATCACAGTGCACCCAGGGAACTGCCACCTTCCTTTCCTGACCTCTTCAACAAGATGACCAATATCATCTTAGTCGTTAATAACATCAGCAACAATAGTAGCTACCACGGGTTTCTTCTTCACAATGCTTCAGACTCTAAGAATTCTATGTGAATAAACTCACTTAAACCTTACCACAACCCTATGAGGTAGGTACTATAACTATCACCATTTCTGAAGAGGAAACTGAGGTTTCAGACATATACAAGTGTTTGATTGTATGTCTGAAATCACAGTATCGGTGGTCGTGCAATCTAATCCATAGCTTCATCTCTAAACCACTTACAAGCTCATTAAAATTTCCATAGTTTTATGCACTTTCCACTGTCTTATCCATACATGATTACATCTTTCACTGACTGATGATTCCAAATGCAGTTCTTCTCTGCTATGCTGCAGTGAGAAATGCACTAAGACTTCCGACTCGCGGAAGCTCACTGACATATAGGCAGTTTGCACGGTGCATGGTCCCAGATGAAGAAGGACATAGGACCCCCAGCATCAGAGCCTCCCAGTCAAATAAAAGAAAGCATCTCTCAATTCTGGGGAGCTAAGGGTTTGACGATTGAGAAACAATAAATGACTGAAGGACTTCATAGAGATGACACACTATTCAATAGAAGCTCATCCATCTGGAACTGGTTTTCAGTGCTCATTCCAGTAAGAAGTTAGGCCAGTGTCATCTTGTTTGCTACCTCTGCACTCTGAGCTGTTTGGTTCACACCAGATGTGAACCAAACTCTTCTAGAAGTCCCAGGCCCAGCTCAGGGTCCCTGGAGGACCCCTACTGTTGGCTGAAAGAGTGCTTTCAAATTTACACATTAAACTAAGTTACACTAGAATAGGGTCAAAGAATAATAAAGATAATTTACATGTGATTTCAAATATAGAGATGGCTGAGAGGTACATTGATAGCAGGACTGTAATCTTACATTCATACTGTATCAAAGAGCTCACAGAACACTTTGGTGAACATCATTATATTTCATGTTCATTATAACATTAAGAATTAGCATGTTATAGGTCAGGAAAATGAAGAAAACTAGCTAGTAGCACAACCTTATTCAAACAGAATTGGTGGGAACCAACTAATCTAATTACAAATATTCTTTCCATGATATAGTAAATTGCACATTTTAGCATAATTTTCTTTTCTTTTAAATATGTATTTTATTGACTTCAGAGAGGAAGGGAGAGGGAGAGAGAGATAGAAACATCAATAATGAGAGAGAATCATTGATTGGCTGCCTCCTGCACATCCCCTACTGGGGATCAAGCCCACAACCCACGCATATGCCCTTGGCCGGAATAAAACCTGGGACCCTTCAGTCCACAGGCCAACGCTCTATCCATTGAACCAAACCAGCTAGGGCTAGCATAATTTTCTTTATTGTCATGATAGGTTTCTGCCAGCCATTTCTTTTTAAAAATATATGTTTTTACTGATTTGAGAGATAGAGGAAGGGAGAGGGAGAGAAGCGTCAGTGAGAGAGAAACACATGGATCGGTTGCCTCCTACACAGACCCCAACATGGGATCTAACCCATAACTGGGGCATGTACCCTGACCGGGAATGGAAATGACAACCCTTCATTTCAACCACTGAGCTACACCAGTCAGGGCTCTGCCAACTATTTCTTTCTTTCTTTCTTTTTCCTTATCCTCACCCAAAGATATTTTCTCATTGATTGTTGGGGAGAATAGAAAAGAGAGGGAGAGGCAGAGAGAAATATCGATGTGAGAGACACACATATTGATTAGTTGCCTCCTGCATAAGCCCAGAACAGGGTCCGGGCCAGGGAGGAGGAACCTGCAACCAAGGCACTCGCCCTTGATTAGAATCTAACTCAGGACCCTTCAGTCCGCAGGCTGACACTCTATCAGCTGAGCTACACTGGTTAGGGCCCAACTATGACTTATTCTCTTCCCAGTATCCTTCACTCTCACTGTTCTATAAAGAAAGAGCCTTAAGGCATGGGTTCTAGTCTTTGATTCAAATCCCACATTGGCCATTTCTTTTTCCTCTAATATTCATACTTCCCAGGTATTTCAAAGAGTTGTTGAAGTGTTCATTAAAGTCATCTATGTCAAAATATATCATAAACCCTACATAATTAAATAAATGCATGTTACCTTTTAATATGTGACTTTCACATTGAAGGCAATGTCCAGGGCACCATTAAGTACTGAGTCTAGTTTGAAGAAATTGTCAGGAACAGCAAATTTGTTGCCCA
>NW_006292911.1:0-1286 GCF_000327345.1 Myotis davidii | reverse complement strand
TGCCCTGCCCGTGGCCCTGCACTTTGGCCCTTATGAGGGTCTGATCACAGAAGATGAAGACACAGCCAACAGCGGCTACTCCTGGCTGGTGAGAACTTTATCTCTTCCCTGTCCTCTGGCTTCCCCGTCCCTCCTGCAGCTTGGGGAGCCCCACCTTCTACATGCTGGGACATGGATGGGGACCATATTGTTAGTTAGCTCTGTGTACTGAGCGGTCTTTGCATGAACTGGAGCTCCTCTCTAAGGATCAGAGGATAAATAGGAGCAAAGTGGTACAGACTCCTTCCTTGTGGGGCTCCTGCTTAGTGGACAAATCAACTCAGACATGTAGATGATGAGTAAGAAAAATATCCTGTGATCACCATTGGCAGTTGAATCACCATGCAGGCTGAAAGAGATTTGATGACAGTAGAATGTACACACACACACACACACACACACACACACACACACGGCCTTTTACTTCTTTTCCTGAAATGCAGATCACCAAAGGGAGAAACTGCTATGAGTATGTGGACGGAAAGGATATATCTCAGGCCAACTGGATGAGGTAAGGTCACTAAGCTTCTGGGTGCCAGAGAGGACACTCTTGCCTCACTGCCCACACATCTGTCCTTCCCATCATGCCTCCCTAATGGTCTCCCTCAGTCCTCTGTTCCCCTTTTTCCTCCATACAGTGATCTTAAACATCAAGAGACATTTAGGAAAAGACGTGGTAAAAGTACAGCATATGTCCTCAAAATACAAGTCTCCAGTTTAGGCACTGACTTGGAAAAACATTGAGGACTCTGAATTACTCTGTGATTTATCTAACGGACATTAGTTAAACACCTACTATGTTCCAGTTTAGAGGAAGGAATTCATTACTTACACAGATCACACAATCCATGACCCTAGGGAGGACTTATTGCAGACGGACATGAAAAATTTTATTTCATTAATATTTAACTATAATTTTCCTATTTTTCAAGAAGTGCCAAGTGCCCAGATAGCCTTAATCCAAGGATAGTCTAAACCTGGGAGGGCAGCACATCATCCCAGCCTCAGTTCTAACTACAACTGGGTAGTGGAGCCGGCAGAGTAATAGTGCTCATGGCCCTTTCCTGCGGGGCTCTCTTGTGTCAGGGGAGACAGATTATGAATAAACTACTATTGTTCTGTGTTATTTTTCTAAGACAGAGAGACTTACACATTTCTGTGGGAACCTGGGGGAGGCAACTGAGTGATGCCTTCAATAAAATGTGGGGAGACTCGAGAAAGGCTTCTGAAGAGAAGGGAGATTTGGG
>NW_006292910.1:217931-218194 GCF_000327345.1 Myotis davidii | reverse complement strand
ATCACTGGTTGGAAATACAGGCCTTCCCTTCACTCCCATGTGAGTGGCCCAATACATTTCAGGCCCTCGTTCCGAATTCGCCTGAGGAAGAGGAAACCAGCCAAGGTGGAGTGCATGGAAGGCCTCGACAGCAGGCCGCACCACCGCCGCATGCAGATTCGGAAGGACAGGTTCACCACCCGGTGCAAGAACACAGACCACGGCACGCATTTACCAAGGCGGCTTAGGGAAGAGCAGGGGCGGGTGGTGGGGGACAGGCAGCG
>NW_006292910.1:214699-217003 GCF_000327345.1 Myotis davidii | reverse complement strand
CTGCAGACTGAAGTATCTCAGGTTCGATTCCGGTCAAGGGCACATGCCCAGGTTGTGGGCTCAATCCCCAAAGAGGGGCATTCAGGAGGCAGCCAATCAATGATTGTCTCTCATTGATGTTTCTATCTCTCCCTCTCCCTTTCTCTAAAAAAAATATATATATATATTAAAAAAAAACACAAAAAAACCCAGGATCCTTCACTCTACAGGCTGACACCCTATCCATTGAACAAAACCGGCTAGGGCATTATTCTCAATGTATTTAAAGAAGAAACAACTCCTGGTCACTGATCTTTAAAACCAGGTTTAAAGTTTGATTTGAGTCTCCCAACACAGTTAAACATTTGTAAAGTAATATCCACATGCATTTTATAAAGTAATAAAATTCTGTTATTATTTTAAAAGGCACTTTTACATGAATCACCTAACATTTACATAAATCAGCACAAACATTTACATAAATCACCACAAAAATATTTATACACAAATAGCATCTACATAATAACAGATTGAAAAAATGCTCAATAGTACAGCTCTGCTTACAACACTAACATGCCATCTGGTCTGAGCAGCCAGTGGCACAGGTATCCTGAGTGTAGGGAGCTGCTATAGGGTCAACCCTCGGGCTGACGTGTGGCAGGGCCACAAACAAGTCCCAGCCTGGAGGGCAGAGCTCTCCTACCACAATTAAGCCTGGTCTTTTAGCCCTCCGTCATGCCTTCCTCAGTAGCTAATGTGCTGTGGGAGGTGCAGCAAGTGCTGTCAAACAAGAACATTTGTATACATGTTAATCTACTCTTATTTTAATCAGACTGTAAGATAAAGCATAAGCTTGCAGGATGGGTGTTTTGTGTCCTCATCCAGGCATGGGAGATCCACTAAGCCCCAGCTGTATTCTCTTGTCTGTCTTTTCTTTAATCCTTCACTGCCCTTCAGGTTTACCCTTGGCTGTGCTGGTGAGGCACACGTGAAGTCTGCAATTTTTTTTTTCTGATAAACACCAGGGATAAATCCAATCTTTACTCAATAACCCCACTCCTACCCGTCACTCCCCACCTCCCAGCACCCACCCCTACCCCTGGGCTGACTGCTACAGCTGTTTGGGTGACGCAGGATCAGGGAGGTCCCATGCAGAAGCTAAGTCCCAGTGTGTGGCTTGTGCTGCGCTCTCTTCCCTGACCTCAGGAGTAGAGCATGAGACTGAGGGGAAGAATGCTGGGGCTTCTGCTGGAGGGAAAAAGGAAACACCCATTTGTTGAGCTCTAACTCTATACCAGGCCCAGTGCCAAGCCCTCAACATGCACCATCTCTGGATATTACAAGCATCCACTAAGCTGGGTGAGCACCATGATCCTCATTTTGCAGGGGAATTGAGCTTCTTGCCTAAGGTCCCCCTACCCAAAAGCACCAGCCCCTGAAACCTCAGCTTGGAGTCTTCATTTGGGTGCCCTTTGATTAGGGTCACTGTGAAGGGTTAATTTTATGTGTCAACTTGACAGCTCTAAGAGTTGCCCAGGTAGCTGGTAAAACAATACTGTGTGTGAATGGATGGGGCTAGCTTTGGATTCAGTCGATGAGTAAGAAGATCTTACAGTGTTGGTGGGCCTCCTCCAATTTCTTAGGGAACAAGAGGAATAGAAAGAGGAAAGAAGAATGAATTGTGTCTTCTTTGGCTGAGATGTCCATCTTTACACACACACACACACACACACACACACACACATCTTGGATTTCAGAGAGGAAGAGAGATAATAGAAACATCAGTGATGAGAGAGAATCACTGATCAGATCCTCTTGCAACACAGCATGTGCCTTGACAGAGAATAGAACTGTGGCCTCCTGGTTTATAGTCGACCACTGAGCCTTGCCAGCCAGGTGTGAGATGACTATGTATACCTGCCCATGAACATTGGAGTTCCTGGTTCTCAAGGCTTCAAACGCTAGGCTTTACAGCAGCTGCCCTTTATTCTCAGGCCTTTGGCCTCTGACTGGGGGTTACACCATGGGCTCCCTGGTTCTCAGACCTCCAGATTTAGACTGAGTTATACCATTGGCTTTACTGGTTCTCCATTTTGCAAAGCACAGATAATATGAGCCTAGTCCTATAAATGTCTTACATACGTCCATGTAGACCCTATTGGTGAGTCCAGAGAACGCTGCCCAATACAGGGATCTAGCACAGGCAGTACCTCACCCCCGCCCCGTCCCGCGCTGTCCCCCGATTTCTCGCGCTGACCCCCGCTGTCCCCCAGCCCAAGGCCCGGAACTCCTCCGCGGGACCCAGCTGCCGAGCGTAAGACCCTG
>NW_006292910.1:197495-214512 GCF_000327345.1 Myotis davidii | reverse complement strand
GCCGGGGTGGCCCGAGGCGGATGCGACCCCGGAGACACCTGGAGGGCTGGCTGTGCTCCTCCTGGAGGGCAGGCTCGGGACCTGTGAGCTGATGCGGGTTCCTGCCCGAGTTTCCTGGACCCCAGACTCGGAGGTTCGAACGGGACGGTTCTAGGAAGCGCAGCTTTGTTTGTGTGCGCGGGGCCTTCAGTCTCCGCACAGATGCTGATGTTCACGTGTCGGGCCTGAGAAATGAGGGTCCGTGCAGGTCATCTTGGAACCAAGTAGACCTGTGCGGGGTGAGAGGCGCAGAGGTGGCAGATGGGCCGAGCCCTGGGCGCCGCACAGTCCGTCCATCTGTAGTCACGGGACCTGTGGGAACACAACGTGGAGAAGGGGGATGAGGAGGGGGAACGGTTGCCATAGACGCGCAGGGCCGGGGCCTGGGCCTTCGTAGCAGATGGGGTGGCTTTGGAGAGGGCAGCGGTTCTCAGAGTGTGTCCCGGGACCCCTGGACATACCATTTCAGTGGTAATACCGGAGTGGGGGAATTTGCCTATTCACTCTTTCGCCCACCCCACCCCGGCTCCAGACCACCTGTGATATCACAACACATTGGATGCAGCAGCAGATGGAAAAATTTACAAACATTGCCACTCTTCCTACCAGTTATTTTTGTTTTGAAAAAATATACATTTACTTTTTATTGGAAAGGGTTAATAATATGTAGTGATTTATTCCTTTGAAGTGAAGTAACAAATGCCTTTTAACGTTCTTGCATTCACTTTTAATGCAGGAATTATAGATTCAACCCACGTAAACAACAGCCTCCTGGGGTCCTCGGTAATTACTGAGAGTGTAAAATGGGCTGGAGGCTAAAAAGTTTGAAAACCACGGGAGGACTGACTCTCGGGTTCTGCTCACCGAGGCGGCGGGGCTTCGTTGTCAGTCACTGCCAGTTGTTAAACACATGGTGCTCCGACTGCGGGCTCTGTAAGCCTTCGGTCAGATGGGAGTGGGTGGGCCGCTGGCTCCACCTCACAGACTAGAAGCTATTGGACGCATCGGGGGTGGGTGATCACCTATGGCTCTCTGGTGCCTCCGGGTTTTCTGTCCAGCACCCTCCACACTGAGGTACCGCTGTCCTGCTCCCCCCTGCCAGGTATCTTCTGTATGACGTCAACCCCCCGGAGGGTTTCAACCTCCGCAGGGATGTCTACATTCGCATGGCCTCCCTCCTGAAGATCCTGATGAAGTCTGAGGAGTGGGTGATGGTGCTGCCCCCCTGGGGCCGCCTCTACCACTGGCAGAGCCCCGACATTCACCAGGTCCGGATTCCCTGGTCCGACTTCTTTGATCTTGAAAGTCTCAATAAAAACATCCCCGTCATGGAATACGAGGACTTCATTGCAGGTGAGGCGGTGGTTCTGGTGTGGATGGCAGGCCAGGCCCGCGGGCCGTCTCATTGGGCCTGTGGTTGTACGTCGTAGCCTTTGCTCGGTGGAGGGGCCCTGTGTCCTTCTGTTTCCCACACGACCAGTGATCTTGGTTTTGCCTTAATTTTTCTAGGGAAGTAGATCTGAAGTGTTATGAGCTCTGTGCCTCCTCGCCTCTGACAGCCTGGGAGTCAGGGAAGTGCAGTTAGCCGCTGCCACGGAGGCCGGGGCTGTCCTAGCTCCTCTCAGCTCCGTGCGGAAGAGGCCATTTTACCAAAACACCACGTGTGTGTGGCGCTGACCTGGCGATGTCCACCGCAGTGCTGGTGAAACTCGTGACGATGCGTCATTTATTTAGTCCTGCTTGAAGATTTTCTTAGAGTAAAGGTATTTAGAGCTTACTGTTGCTTTGTTTAGAAGACATAAACTTAACATATCAGTGATCTGTCTTTTCTGCTTCCCTAGAGAGGCCTAGGAGAGCCAGTCACACTCTTTAAGCCCCTGATACACTAGCATTAATGACGATTCACGGTCTTCAAGCTGCTGATACTTGTCACAGTTACTGGTGGGCACTACTCTGTGACGTTGCTTGGTTTCCTACTCTGCAGGGATCTGGGCAGCTTAGAATCGGGGCTCACACTGAGGATGATGGCTTGCACATCTTCATTTTTCAAGTTCTGTGAGCGCTGCAGGCCTGGAACGACATAGTGTCTTCTCAGAAGAGGCAAACTCTGAGACTTACAGGGCATCCTAGGGACTCTCCCCCCCCAGCCCAAGAGGGGAGATGTAGCGGGGTGCTTAGTCCGACTTGACTAAGCCTGGTTCTGAACCTGGGCCACGGCGCTTCCCAGAGAACCTGCCCTTCGCCTTCCTGCAGGGTGGGGTGTGGGTTTCCTGACAGACGGACACAGGGACGGGTCTGGGCCTTAGCCATTTGAATTGTGCTTAACGACTGGAAACTGCAGGTGTGTGGGGACAGGAGACAGGAGTCCTCCCTGCTGCTGTCCAGGCCCCATCCCTGGACCTCAAGCCACCAGGGGGAGGGGAGATGGAGTGCCCTGGGTGAGGCGCTTGGCTTTGCCTCCACCCTATCCGACGAGCTGACTCTGCTCAGCTGTCTCCTCCCCTACAAAAGGGGACAGACACGGGCCCATCCTAGGATGGAGTCTGGGGGTGTGCGGTAGAGCACCTGGCCGCATACCAGCCTCTCGGTCTCGTATCACGGTCCCTCACTGTGAGGGGAGCCCTGGAGCTCAGTGTCAGGTCCCCGCCGTGCAGATGTCAGGGCCCCAGTGAGACAACGCGGACAAGACACCGGAATGTCACTTGCTGTGGCTCTCTTGTCACTGGCTCATTCCTTCCATCTTCGAACAAATCTTTGACCACCACAGATGTGGCGGACACACCTGGGTGTAGGTGAGAGCAGTGGGTGGGGACACAGGCCCCTGCTCTTCTGGAGCTCCTGTGAGGAATGGGGAGCAGAAAATAAAGAATGTAAATGAAGCTGCCTGGGCTGGGTGGCTCGGTGGTTGGAGCATTATCTGTGCACCAAAAGGTTGTGGGTTCAATTCCTGGTCAGGGTACATACCTAGGCTGTGGATTCGGTCCCCATTCAGGGTGGGGCGGGGCGTGTACGGTTGGCAACTGATCGATGTTTCTCACATTGATTCCCCTCTCCCCTCCCCCTCTCCCTCTTTCTAAAATGAATAAAAACATATTCTCAAGTGAGGATTTTTAAGAAAGAATATAAATAAGCCCTTGGGACCGGCAGTGTTTGAGGTGGTGAAGGTGCGTGGAGAAAGGAAAGCTGGAAGGGTCCACAGTGTTGGAGGGGCAGGTGGCCAAGGCCCTGAAGGGCATCCAAGATGTAGTTTGAATGGCCTCACAGGGGTCAAGAACAAGCCCTGGGCGATGGCTATTCAGAGGCCCCCGGGAGGGAGACGCTGATGACTGGAGGCACAGTGGGGAGGCCAGCCCCAGGGGGAGCCCCCGGAGAGGAGGGTGAAGGAGTGAGTGGGGCCTGTGGCCGGCAGGAGGCCAGCCCTACCTCAGGGAGGTGGGGTACAGGGATAAAGAGAAGAGGGGGAGCAAGCCCCGGTGCTGTAAGAGGCCAGGGTGATGAGGCCTGGAGAGCTCCACCCACAGCCCTCCAGGGACCCTGGGCCCCGATGTCATTCGTTCTGTCAGAAGCCCCACTTTTGAGGCCGCCTTCAGTCCTTGGAAAGAAGGGGCCCTGCAGTGATAATCCTCGGTCGGTGCTTTGGCGACGATTTACCGTCAGCTCGTGGTCTCTTCCAGAGAACGGTGGGCCCTTCATTGACCAGATTTATGTCCTGCAAAGCTACGCAGAAGGGTGGAAAGAGGGCCCCTGGGAGGAGAAGGTTGACGAGCGGCCCTGCCTCGATCCGCCGCTGTACTCGCAGGACAAGCACGAGTACTACAGGTACGACGGCGAGCCCCGCCTGTGACAGCGGAGGTCATCCCGGCATCTGGAGCGCACATGGGGCCACGTGACCACACTCCCCGCGTGTAGCCAGCCTCCTGGCTCCCTGCCCACAGATGCCTCAGGTCACCTGGACACCAGTGTTACCTTTCCCCACATTGTTTATGGCGTTTGAACCAGGTCCTGGGAGTGGCCTTGTCACCCCAGTCCTAAGGGGCCCTCGGAAGACCTCCACCCCATCAGCCCCCAGGCGGGTGCCCAGGCAGAGTGACAGGGCAGCTCTAGAGGAGTGTTGTAGGGACTGTGACATCACCGCGGGCACTGAAGCCTGAGGGGTCGCTTCCATCAGGTTCCCTCTGGAGGGCCCTGCTCTCCTGGCCTTACGCCCCGATTCCTGAAAAGAGCTCCGGTGGTCTCACCAAGTCAGAGAAACGCACGGTTTCTCTAGAAATCCTCCCCACAGCATCACTCCCTCTAACCGGGACCTTCACTGAGAGTTCCTGGGTTTATTGAGGCTCAGGTCTGCGTGCACATCCAGGTGGTACTGACTGCCTCTGGGGAACAAACGGAGCTGAGGGGTCCTGTGGCTCTTCTTTTCCAGGGGATGGTTTTGGGGTTATGAAGAAACAAGGGGGCTAAACGTTTCCTGTCTGTCTGTTCAAGGATCGGCTTCTGTCATTGCACCTATGCTTTTGAAAAACACGTCAGCACGGTAGGTGCCTGCACCGTCCTGGGTCAGTGAACGAGAGTGTGCATGTGCATGTTCACGTGTGAATGTGTGTGGCGGCATGCATGCATGCACATGCATGGGTAAATACATGTGTGAATGAGCACATATGAATGTGGGTGCATGTGCATGTGTGTGTGCACATGTGTATGTGCACATGTGCACTGTGTCCTGGTGGCATTGGAATGCCTCCTGGCTGTGGCCTGTGTGGGGTTGCTGGAAAGTTAGACCTGGCCTCCGCCCCCACACTCACTCCGCAGTGAGGCAGGACGGCCCTGGGATCCAGGAGGAGGCTCCGTGTCCCCGGGGAAAGGCCAGGGAAGGGCCCCAGAGCTGGCGCAGCGGCACCCACACCCTGGGGCTCTGCGGCGGTGCAGTCTGATCCCCAGGGGTGCTCCTTGGAGCCACTGCTGCTCACACCGTCTTGCATTATTAGTCACTGTGGGCTTGGTGACACCGGTGCATTAGCTAGGACAGGCGAGACTCCGTGGACACCTAGAACCACCCAGAAATGAACCCTCTCAGGAGCATGGTGTTAAAGGGGCAGCGGTACGTGCCCGCGTGCACCCTCGTGCCCTCTCCGAGCTCGTCCCTGTGCCTTCTGGCCCTGGGCCAACTCGGAGGCTGCCCTGTGGAGCGCGCGTCGGTAAATGTGTTTAAAGTTAAGCCTTCTTTCCTGTTGTTTAAAAACAGGTCCGTGATGTTAGACAGAGCGGAGAACCTCCTCCACGACCACTACGGGGGAAAGGAGTACTGGGATGTGAGTGCTGCCTGCGGGCCTTGCTGCATGTTCTCCGTCGTTTAGTTTTGAGCATTTAAGACCGTGGTGGGCTGGGTGGGGTGGGTCGTGGTGGGGGCTGAGCTGGGCACCCGCCTGGGGGCCAATGGGCAGAGCGCTCAGCTGCCCTGTCCGCACCCCCAGACGCGGCGGAGCATGGTGTTCGCCAGGCACCTGCGTGCCGTGGGCGACGAGTTCAGAAGTAAATATCTCAATTCCACCAACGAGGCCGACAGGATCCCCGACGAGGAGGACTGGACCAAGCTGAAGGTAGTTTCTGTCTCTCTCTAATTAGAGGAAATGTAAGTCATCTCTTGAGATGTGTAATGACAAACCCTTAATTTACAGCAGGGGGTGGCAAGATTGTCACCTTCACTGTCGCCCCTTTAGCGCAGTCCTCGCTCATTACTGTAACGACCGCAGGTGCTGGTCATCAGGACGCTCGCCCTCCCCCCACACGCGCGCACTTGGTCCTGGTGCAAACCTAGGGGAATGGCTGGGACAGTTTCTCTTCAGTGAAATGGGCGGGAAATTACGCAGGTTCTAGACCAGCCGTGGGCAAACTACGGTCCGTGGGCCGGATCCGGCCCGTTTGAAATGAATAAAACTAAAAAAAAAAAAAAAGACCGTACCCTTTTATGTAATGATGTTTACTTTGAATTTACATTAGTTCACACAAACACTCCATCCATGCTTTTGTTCCGGCCCTCCGGTCCAGTTTAAGAACCCGTTGTGGCCCTCGAGTCAAAAAGTTTGCCCACCCCTGTTCTAGACGGTTGCTGTTAGAGTAAAATCAGGTCACAGATATGCAAGCAGACGGTAAAAGATGACCAGTTACCTTCAGTGGTGTCTATAATACAAGAGCAATAAAGGAAAAATAGCAGAATTCGTCCAGCCGCACAGAAGCACCACTGACATGTTCGGTCCAGCATCATCCCTTTACACACTTTCTTTTCTGAAAGGTTGGGTTTTCCTATAATTTAATTTTAAGAAATGTTATGTTGCTTTTTCACATTGACATAGTTTTTAAGTATAACGTGGTTCTTTGACCTTTCACTGTGGTTTTTAAGAGCAAACTATTTCATAGGCAGGAACACAGTTTCACCTGCTTATCCTCTTACGACACGTGGCTGTTTTAGAATGGAATGGCATAGGTATGTGGGTAGTCTTTACTGGAAAAATACAGTGTTAAGTGGAAGGCTTTTTTTTTAATTTTTAAAAATGTTTTTATTGATTTGAGAGCGAGAGGAAGGGAGAAGGATAGAGAAATAGAAACATCGATCTGCTGCCGGCTGCCTCCTGCTTCCTGCATACCCCCTACTGGGGATCAAGCCCACAACCAGGGCATGTGCCCTGTCTGGGAATCAACCGGTGACCTCTTGGTTCACGGGCCAACACTCAACCGCTGTGCCACACCAGCTGGGCGGGAGGTTTTTATTTTCAATTAATTTGTCTGTTTCATTTACCTGTTTCCTTGCACTGAGATCAGAGGGTACGGTAATTGGTCGCTCCAGGGCCTTAGGAAACATCCTGTCCGCCTGAGGGTCCCTCAGACAGACACACGGTGCGGGACGCTGAGTGTGGAGCTCTGTCCCCTCCGCCTCCCCTGAGCGGCAGCGCCTGGACACCGCCCCAGCTCCCAGGCGTGCCCAGCATGTCCCGCCTCTGCAGGTGGAGCTGGGCTCCTCGCTGGGGGGCCCCTACCTCGCTGTGCACCTGCGGAGGAAGGATTTCATCTGGGGCCACCGGGAGGACGTGCCCAGCCTGGAAGGGGCCGTGAAGAAGATACGCAGCCTCATGAAGACCCACAGGCTGGACAAAGTGTTTGTGGCCACAGACGCTGTGAGGAAGGGTACGCAGCCCTGGCTCTGTCGTCTTCGCCCCCATTGTGTCTGGGCAGACCCACATGCATGCTGGCCCTCGGCTGTGCTGCTGGGAGGGCGACCTGAATTTTGTGGTGGTGTCCTCTCCGCCCTCTGCGAGCTCCTGGAGCATCAGCGTGTCACAGGGCATGCGTGTAATCCTGGTGAGCAGACACCAACGGCAGCTCAGATCCCCATTCAACGGCCGCACCTTTCAATTTGCAGAATATGAGGAGCTGAAGAGACTGTTACCCGAGATGGTGAGGTTTGAGCCCACGTGGGAGGAGCTGGAGCTCTACAAAGACGGAGGCGTGGCCATCATCGACCAGTGGGTCTGCGCGCATGCCAGGTGCGTGAGTGACCAGGTTCATGAGTCTCCACAGTCACAGGAGAGAGTCCTGCGTGCCGTGCGTGGGCCACTGCCCAGCCCCCTGCCCCCGGGAAGGCCCTGTCACCGGCACTCCCTAGGCTGCTGTCAGGTATTGGTCTCGTCCCCGTGGCCCGTGCTGTGCTGTCGTGATTGCTTCCCCCACCCCCTCCTCTACCTGCTGGAGGGTGAGTGTGGGGCAGCTTCATTCCCAGACCTGCCCCGCCTGCAGGCCAGCAGCAGCCCCGGCCTGGGACTGTCCTGGGGGAGGCAGCCGCGCAGGGTGGGTCCCGGGCCTCCCTGTGGGCTCCTCTGAGGACTCTGTGCCTGCTGACCCCGGGGGAAGGCCAGAAAGAACTTTTGGAGTAAAACGGCAAGTAGCACTGGAGCAGCTTATCTCCTGCGCCAGGATTCTCGGACTCCTGGGTGGAGGCCGTTTGGCTCTGATGGGTCAGCAGGTGCATCTGCCCTTGTGCCGGGCGCTCCCCCGGGTGAGGGCCCTTTTCCTCCGCCGAGCCGGGGGCGGGGAGCAGGCTCAGCCCCAGTGGCGGGGATGGCGGTGCTGGGGCTGAGAGACAGCCTGCAGCTCGGCCGCCACCCCGGGTTCTGAGTGAGAGCCTGCCAGCTCTGTCCCCTCCGCCCCCAGAGCCTGTGGAGATTGTAGGTGAGGGCTACGAGGCCGGCCTCCTGTAGACCCACACCTGGCGGACCTGCAGGGCAGACCTGGTGCGATTGTGCCCAGGCTGTCATCCTGGGGCTGGTGGCTGCAGGCGATGGCTCCCCGCCGCCCTGGCCGTGGGGACAGCCTTGGGCCCGGGGCCTCAGGCCGGGGGGTTGTGCTTGTGACTGGTGAGTTCTGTGCACGACTCTGGTGACCCCTCTGTTGCTTTGCAGGTTCTTCATCGGCACCTCTGTCTCAACATTCTCTTTTCGGATTCACGAGGAAAGGGAGATCCTGGGGTTGGACCCCAAGACTACATACAACCGGTTCTGTGGGGACTTGGAGAGAGAGTGCGAGCAGCCCACACACTGGAAGGTTGTGTACTGAGCTGGCACTCGGAGGCCCGTGCCCGGCACCCATTGTACCCGCGGTGGACTCGGGGCTTCCCCTAACGTCACATGTCGCTGTGGTGTTGCTCCTGCCCTTGGCTGGTGGCTAGACAGGCAAACGTCATGTCTCGGGGTCTCAGGCCCGAGGAGGCCACACACGCATGCACAGCCCATGGCCACATGAGCACAGCGGGAGCCGTGCTGCGCCTGGAGCTGCCCCTGTTCCTGTGTCTTCTAGCTTTCGCTGCCCATGCAAAGGCACTGCCACTGGGGGCTCTGGTGGTCTTTTCTGTCAGGGTCTGAAGCCGTGTGTCAGCCACAGCAGGGCCCGCGGCGTGCTTTCCTCGGCCGTCCTTGGCTTCTCCAGGGAGTCGGCAGGCGTGTGCGAGCAGCTCCCGTCTTGGAGGCCGCAGACCTGGCTGGGCCCTGGGGCTCGGTGTGACTTGAGTCTGTGGGTCAGTCATTGTAACTCACTGTTGCCCCAAAGCACAGTATAGTTCTGCCCTTCGCCCTGAGCGAGACCTCCTGTGAGCTGGAGGGAGGTGAACGGCTGCCTGCAGGGCGGGTGGGAGGGGCCTGTGACTGGTCGCTCTTCCCCTGTCAGGGCCGGGAAGTTGCACGCAGGTCTTGAGCGACTTGGCCTGTGCAAGCAGAGAGAAACGTCCTCACCCCACGCCGAGCTGCTGCCTCTGCATCTGTGGTTGTCACTCAACACCCCGACCTGTGTGGCAGGAGGGGCCTAGCAGGCCAGCTGTCCTCGGCTGTCCTTCTCCAGGGGCCCTTTCTGAGGCCTCGGAACTGTTACCCGGGGCTGGGGGTGAGGGGATGCCCCGGGCAGGTGTGTAGGCTGTGGAACACTGCCAGGGGGCCCGCCCTGTCCCCTCTGTAACTGGGACCCCTGACTTCAGGGACACCTGGGTGCACGGCCATGGGCACGCGCGTGGGCACATGGCCCTTCTGCTGAGCCGGCAGCCAGGACGTGGGGTCGAGGCTGCGGCCTCCATTCTCTGTCTCCTTCCCAGGCTTCGGAAATCTGTGAACACGCAGGGCCCTTGGTGTCAGCTGTGCAGGCGGAAGTGATGATATATTTATTCTATTCCATTTGTACATTCACACGTTACTAATAAAATAAATGTTCTAGAAAGCAGAATCCTAGAAATGGCGCCTTTTCTATGCTGGAGCATCCTTTAGGCTGGAAGCTGTACGAAGCAGTATGGGCTGTGGTCACCCCTTTTTAAGGGAAAATAGTGCTTTGTCGTCATGGGTGTGCGGTCACCGTGCGGTGCTGTGGGAGGGGATGTGCCAGCGGGAGTGGGTGAACTGTGTGCGGAGGCCGCCTGCCTCCTGTCCATGGTGCCACCTGCTGCCCAGCTCGTGAGAGAAAACTCCACTGTTGGAGCGACTGAGAACGTCAGCCTCAAGCCTGCGGAGGCAGCAGCGTCGTCCTGGGTCTGCATCCTGGTAGAGCAGTGAGAAATCCCACCTTAGAGGGCGGGAGACACTTGGGGAAAATGGCGGGAGGGGAGCTCAGGGCCCAGGGCGAATGAGTGACGTTTCGCTGCCAGGACGAGAGGGGACTAGAAGGCCATCCCAGTGAGGAGGTGGCCATTTGTGGGGGATGGGCCGTGCCCAGAGAGGAGGGTGGCCATGGTTACCCACCTGGCATCAAGTCCCGTGACCAGCGGGCAGCTTCGCTGGTGTGAGAGGTGCACGTTGTGGCCCTGGCCAAGCCCAGGAGGGGCAGTCGGTGCCGCTAGACGGGGCCATCAGGGCGCGCAGGCACTGCTCCCCGGGGCAGGACTGCTTGGGTGACTTTACCTGGGACGTGGCACCTTATGGCTTCGGCCTGCCCAGCTCTGAAAGCCCGGCCGTCTCCGGGGCCTGTCCCAGCAGGCCATCTTCCCTGGAGGGGAGGGGAGGAAGTGGTCCTTTATGAATAGGGACAGTGTTTGCTTCCTGTGGCCACAGCCCCTGCCAGGTGGTCTGGCTGCGAGGCCCCTGCTCTTGGGAAGTGTTTGGAGTGTGTGTGTAGGGGGGGAGGGGGTCCTCCACGCAGGGCCGCCAGAGGATGGGCTGTCGGGGGACAAACCTTACCGTCTTGACCTTGAGCCAGAGGGACTTTCAAGGAGTTCCATGCTGGGATCTATGGGGTCATGGTGGGCTCTCCCAGGCGAGGCCGTTGGGCCCTGGGCTGCGTGAAGCTTCTGATGGACAGGCCTGGGGACACGGGCCCGGCCCCGCTCTCTGTCACCTGGGACACGGCCCGGCCCCGCTCTCTCTCACCTGGGCCTTGCTGTCACACCAGTGGATTCTCCCCGAGGTGGCTGGGGCTCCTGCTGTGACCACAGTGCCCTCTGGGCTCCCTGGGGCTTCAGGCCCTGAGTAGAGCTATCATTTCAGATGGGAGCGTCGGCCCAGAGGGAGGGCTGATTAGGGCTGCACAGCCCCTCCGAGTGGGTTGCCCTGTCAGTGTCAGCTCCTTTCTCTTCCTCCAAACAAGGGAGCCCCCAGGAGCCCCTCACTGCCATGCAGACAGACGGCCTTGGGCCTGGCCAGCGGCGCCGTCGCTTGCTCATACTGCGCCTTGTCCGCTGTCCTGGGCGGGAGGTGGGCACCACAGCCAGACCCGAACCCGGGCTCCGCAGCCTGAGGGTGACCGAGGCCACTCAAGGAGCGGAGTTTGGGCCACACGCGGAGGCGCATGGGAGAAACCACAGAGCGGGCGGAGGAGGGCCCCCACCCAGAAGGAGGGGACACAGGGCCCCGGAGACTGCCGCCAGCGCCTGGCAGTCGGCAGACGGCCTGCGGATTCAGTAACCCGGTTTCCTGGCCCCGGGGGTGCGCGGCCTCGTCACAGCGTGCTGCTGGCTCCCAGGCCATCTGTTCCCGCGGCCGCCTCATCGCTCCTCGCGGCCACATTAGCTGACTAATGAAGGCTGATGCTGCAAGAAATGGCCCATGGCACATTAAATCTCTCATTTCGATGAAGAGGCCTTTTTAGAACAAACCAGGGCCGCTTCGTGTCCCTCACAGCTGGGCCTTGGGCAGCCACGGCCGCCTTTGTGCCCAGGGGACAAGCACGCGACCACCGCAGTGCCGTCAGCACCGTGCCCTGCGCGGCTCGAGAGCCCCTGACAACCTCGGCCCATCGCTGGGAGGAGGCGATGAGCCCGCACACATCCGGCAGCCGGTAGAGCAGGCACCCCGTCACCTTGCTGACAGGCTGGACCAGGGTCTGGGGCTCAAGTCCCCGCACCCACCCCCCACCCCCCTACTGCCCTCCTGGCCCTCAGCTTCAGGGACCAACAAGCACAGGTGCGAGGCAGCGTCAGCGACATGACGCAAAGTCAGAGAAGGACCAGGAAGCCTCCGGAGACAGAGGTTTGAAGAATGAGTGACGTTTCGCTGCCAGGACGAGAGGGGACTAGAAGGCCATCCCAGTGAGGAGGTGGCCATTTGTGGGGGATGGGCCGTGCCCAGAGAGGAGGGTGGCCCTGGAGAGGACGGCCAGGCCATTGGTGGTCAACTGTGAGCACGGGGGCTGGGCTGGAAGGCCAGACGTGAGGGGAGCCATCTGAGCCAGCTGCCTACCACTGAGGTGCCCACTGAGCGGTCCTGGGGACCCTGGTACACAGGCTGAGCCCAGAGAGGTTAAGGGGAACCCCAGAGGCCCCATCGCAGAGAAGTGTGAGTCACGGAGGCCGCAGGAGCCTGGCAGCTCTGGTCCCCGCAGGCCAAGCCCTGGCTTTCCTGTGGCAGGAGCAGGAGCCAGCCAGGGCCTGGGCAGGCAGGGGTCAGGGCCAAAGCCCCGAGTTGAGGCGTCCTGAGGGAGCCAGGTCCCCAGAAGGAATAGGGACATGAGTTCTGGGGGCCTTGCTCTGAGTGGAAGGGCAAAGGAAAGAAAACCCCCCTTCCCAGAGTTTCTGACCACAAGTCATTCTCCTGCCCCCCTGGTTCAAGGGTTTAAAGCCCCCGTGTGTGTGCGGTCACACACACACACTGTCCCAGTGGTGCCTCGGGCTCTGGCAGAAACACACACAGACCCTCTGGAGGGATGCACCCTCCATCCTCCATTCCCGCCCAGGGAGCCGGAACCCACACCACAGGGTCAGCAGCCACGCGAGGGGGCCGTGCGCACGGCAGAAACCTCTCGGGCAGAACCACACTCCAGACACATGGAACAATCTGATCAGAATAAACAGTCACTTGATGGACACATTTACAGACATGAAAGAGAGTATGGGAGTATGACAGAGGACCAAGAAACCACCGAAAATAAAATGTAACTTCCAGAAATAATAATAAAAAAAGATTGACATTAGAAATGCAAGAGTTAAACAGCTGATTCCACACTAAAAACCCACTGTGAGCGGAATGGTAACTGAGGAGGTGACCCAGCAAGGAGCGGGGACACCAGGAGAAACCGACGGCAACACGAAGGGATGGAGACAAGAGGATGCGCAGGTCTTGCCCCCGTCGCTCAATATCCTAGGAGGGACCAGGCGTGCAGGGCAGGACCCGGGAAGGAGGTGTGAGCCGGGGGATATTCCAGACATCGATCCTGGTGTTCAGAGGCCCACGGAACCCGCAGCTCAAACAACTAGAGGTCCAGAGAGTGACCGGGAAATGCAGGGACATGGAGACCGAGGAGGCCTGCGAGTCCGGGGAGTCGAGAGCCAGCAGTTTCCTGATGACCCCCCGAAGCGCAGCCACAGGCCAACAGCTGGAGTCTCACAGCAGCAGGGACGGGACACGGGAGCTGTCCATCAAACTTGGAGACAATGCTGCCAGCCCAGGCTTCTGTTACCAGCAAAACTCCCTCTCAAGACTCAGAGCGAGTACAGACTTTTCCAGGCAAAGGAAAACCGTAAGCAGACCTCTGCTTACTACAGACAGGAAATAAAGATGTAAAAAGAAAAACAGAGGCGAGGGAACCGTAAACACGCGTGAAAATAACGATGTCGACTTTGTGTGTGGAAATAACCAGATGGTCCCGGAGGCCAGGCAGGTGCGAGCAGAGGTGAGGGTCTTAGGGACCACAGGACATTGGAGAAGAATGTTCATCTAGAGGTTGAACAACTTCAGACCCTTCATGGGAAATAGATTAAAGACTTAGATTCCCTCCAATGATACCAGTAGAGTCTACCTCTTCAAGTAGTTTGAAGGGCAGTCAGTGGAATGAGGGGAAAAAAGAGAGTAAATCAAACCAAAAGAAGGCAAAAAAGAAGGAAAAGACACAGATAAAAAGGACAAAGGAGCAAACACAATATAGAAAGGTATCGGAAAACCCAAACAGATCAGATCCCAGATGTGAATAGACAAAACTTCCCATTAGAAGACATGGCTGCATTTTGTAGAGGGGAGTTAGATGCTGGTGGAGGGGCTGACAGCCAGGTGGGGCGGGGAGCGCATAAGGCGGGCATGGAGAGCACAGCCTGTCCTGCGTGGGAGACCCCCCCTTGGTCTCAGGCCCCTCTGTTGACTGAGCAGGCCTAGCATGGGGGTGGCAGGTTTCAGAAGAGGGGCTCCCCCGGGTGCCTGCGCCGAGGGTGGAACCTGGTGCCTTAAGCAGCCTGGGGTCTGTAGGTCGGAAGTCCTTGTCATGATGTCCCTGTGGCTCTCCCATCCTCCAGGCCAACGAGGACTCATGGGCCCCCTTACGTGGCCTCTCCACCTCCCCTCCTGCCTCTGGGTTCAGGGACCCACATGATTCCATGGGCCCACCATGAGACCCCCGGTCAGGACAGCCTCCTGTTTGAGGTCAGGTGCTTGGTGACCTAATGACCCCTGCTCTGTCCCTTTGGCCGTGTAGGTAACACAGTCACAGGCACCTCCCCCTGGGCCACCAATCTCGGCCGGGATGCTGCTGGCCACACCTGGGAACTGAGTCGACAGGGTCCCTGTCGGTCTCCAGAGGGACAGAGCTGGTCCCTCCCAGCTTCCCGAGGAACAGACTAGTGCTGGACGCACTGGACTGGGCTCAGGGAAGAGTGGTGGAGGGGCTGGGAGAGTATGGGAGATGGGAGTATGGGAGTATGACAGAGGACCAAGAAACCATAGAAAATAAAATGTAACTTCCAGAAATAATAATAAAAAAAAGATTGACATTAGAAATGCAAGAGTTAAACAGCTGATTCCACACTAAAAACTGAACCCCCCTGACCCCACCCTCGCCCCGACGGGACCCCCGCTCCTGCCAGCTGCACAGTGGGGCTGCGGGAGTCTCTAAGCCTGGATTCCAAACCTCCGGGTTGTCATGGCGATGAGAATGCATGAAAGCACGCCTGGGGTGCCAGGAGCTTACAAAAGAGCTCAGTAAACGCTAGCACGCGGGTGTTATTACCACAAATAATAAATCGTCTGAAATTGCGCTTTTAACAAGTCAGCGCTGGTAAAAAGAAAGTCACGGTAATTAGTGATCAAGGTCACAGACACAATAGGTGATGTTTGTCCTGCTCAACCGCACAGGGATCCGCTTCTGTCTTTGATAAGATCCGCACCTTGTCTGTAGGGCGGGAGCGTTTACTCTACAAACGTCTGGATGGCCTAAGAGTCATGTTTCTTTTTTTAAAAAAAAATATATGTGTTTATTGATTTCAGAGAGGAAGGGAGAGGGAGAGATAGAAACATCAACGATTAGTGAGAATCACTGATCGGCTGCCTCCTGCATGCCCCACACTGGGTATGGAGCCTGAAACCCAGGCCTGTGCCCTGACCGGAAATCGAACTGTGACCTCCTGGTTCATAGGTCACCGCTCAACCCCGGAGCCACGCTGGCTGGGCTGTCATGATTCTTTTTGGACCAACTTGAACACAACCCCGTGGTGGCAAATGGCACTTAGTGTTATCATTATTATTGTCAGTTTTGCTAATAGGCAGCGAGCGTCATGCAGATGTGGGTGCGTGGACCCCGCAGCCCTGATGGCAGGGGCTTGCTCAGGAAAGCATCTTGTTGGAGGCGAAGCTTAGACACGTCCGTGGCAGCGAGATTACCTAAAAGGGGTGGCCTGGCGGCCGGTGTGAGAAGGGAGAGTGTGTGGCGAGTTCGGTAACTTACCGTTCTTCCCTCACACAGGCAAGTGGGCAACCTGGAAAACGCAATGAAATGATGAGGATCCAGACAAGCGTTTGGTTTGAAGTAAACTGAAAAAGGAACATGTCAGGGTAGTGTGAACTGTCTATACAACGTGCATGGGTGTGTGTAGCACGGGGCCCAAACTCGAAGACGGTGCCCTGGGGCTGGGGGCGGGGCGGTGGGGGTGGAAATGAGCTGTTTTTAGCTTGTCTTCAGTATTTCTGGTTTCAAGAAACATAACGCTTTCCCATGATTCCATTGTCTTTTATGGTGATGCATCCGGGAGAGAATCCTCAGCACAGAGCGGCTGGACCTCCCACCGAACTGAAAGCCTTAGGCAGTCAGAGGCACGAGGACTCCCCAGGAACCCTGACCCCTGCCACCCATCAGGTTCCCCCAGCTTCCCCCGTAGAGATCTGTGGGGCACAGGCGCTCCTCCCCGCCGGCAGCCCCCAGGCCCCCCACCCACCCACCCACGCTGCGCAGGGGAGGACAGGAGAAAGGCAAACTCGCAGCGTTGGCCTGGAAATAGCAGGAAGGAGAAACGCTGCCACCTGCAGCGTCCCACAATTAACTGGGGCCCCAGAGAGAAATTACTGGGCTGCCGCCATCCTGGCCGCCCGCCCCATTACCCCCACCATTAAGACTCACTGCACCTCCAAAGTCCCTTCAATAACAGATCCCCGCCCCCCGCCCTCCTCAACTGCGACGAATCCACCTCGAGGTCCCCTGAGCGCTGCAACGCATTTTCTCAGCTCACTTCCCCAAAGCTCCTGCGTGGTGCCAGTCCCTATCCGGGTTTGTGCTATTAGAAAGCACAGACTTACAGATACGTTACAAACCGGTGGGCATGGTTACGATTTCACTTTAGGTACTGTTATGTCCTTTAAAGAAATGGAGGTAAGAAAACCGCGGGTGAACTCACTCGGCTTCCATGCAGTGGGCACCTCCTGTGTCCCCCGCTCTGCCCTCTGCCCTCTGCCCTCTGCCCTGGATGTCTGTCACCGTCCCAGGGGCCTGCAGCTGGGTGGGTCTGGGAACAGGAGCCTCTGAAATGGCATCGTGTCCTCAGGACAACCACCCCTGCTTGCAGGTGCGGGAGGTCTTCTAGCCCCAAGAGGGGTGGGCGAGGAGAGATGGTGATGGGGCAGGGAAACGGGATGGTGGCGGCTGCAGCCACACCCCCAGGCTGCTCCAGACACGTGACTGATTTAAGAGCAAATTGCCCGCAGTATTTTGAGCTTTGGGGCACAAAGCATTTCTGCTGTCCTTCCAACACAGGCAGGTCTAGTCGCCTAGC
>NW_006292910.1:185750-197285 GCF_000327345.1 Myotis davidii | reverse complement strand
AGTTCGCCGACCACTGGCCTAGTCGCTTAGCGGTGCCGGCAGCAGAGACCCACCCACCACCAAGGTTCCCTCAGTTTCGTTGTCGGGGGAGGGGGCGGTGGAGGTGATGAAGCAAAGTAACATTCATTGCGGGTAAAAACTGCTGTTTAAACTTTAACCCTCTGTTCTGGCTTCTGCACACCTGCCTGCTTAAACAATAGGGTAGTTCCCTCAGTTTCCAGATTGAGACCTGGAAACTGACATAAATCACCCCATTTCGTTGCCAGCCCACATCGCAAAGGCGATTCTCCTGGGTCTGAGGACCAGAGCCACAAAATGTCTTTCCTTAACTCAGTGGCTCCGGGAATACTTTCCGATGACTCAGTGGCTCCAGGAACTGAAACTATAGATAACCTTTCGAGATTATTACCTTTGCTCAATTTTTGCTTCTGTAAAACTGCTTTTGCAAGATAATTCCACATTCCAATGTCTGGCAGGATGTGGTTTTTGCCTTTATAAGCTAGCTTCTGCTCTCACTCAGACGCTACGAGATTTGGAAAGCATTTGCCCCCTTGTAGCCGCCGGCTTTGGAATAAATGTGGCTCCTTAATTCGGCTCCTTGAGGCGTCCTTGTGCAACTCGCGGGGTTCACTACAACAGTGAGGGACAGTCATGCATTTTGAAATGCAGCCTCGTCCCTTTCATCGTCTCGGGCCAGGGCACCCGCTTTGTCGCCAGGAATCGGCTTTGTGCACGCGGTGTCTCCAGTTTGCACACGGCAGGTAATCCTGAGAGCTCGCCTCCCCTCGCTGCACCCGGCACAGGTGATGGGAGCCGATAGGCCAGCTCACGCCCGCCGACCGCCGAGCACAGATGGAGCGGGAGTGGCAGTGACAAACTTCAATCCACAGCCGGCCTTTCTGACGAGAACAGTTAAGGAGCGTCTCTACCTGTCCCTTTAGTGACCGAGCCTGAGCCGCCTGTGAGGGAAGCTCTGGAATAAATGAAGGCACGGTGAGAATGGGCTTTTATGAAAAGTAAACCGAGCGCCACGCACCCCCACCGCCCCGGTCACCGTAAGCCGATTAGTTCCAGGCAAAAGCAGAAACACAAACACGGGTTTGGAGGTCGCCCTTATCTGAGTTTGCTTACAGCCTGTTCTGCGCAACTGCTCAGATCATTTGCGGAGAAGAAACAGGTTTGTTCTCCCCAAAATGAGGCCATGGGGAGTGGACTCAGGACTCACAGGACATCCTACCGACCCTGACTGGGCAGCCCAGGGACATCCAGTGGCCTGTTGGTGCCCCAAGGGCCTGCATGGGCTTGAGACAGGGGCCCGGGGCCATGGGCTTGGTGGAAAGGCCACACGGGACACTCGAGTTGGGGTGACGACGGACTCTGTGCAGACAGAGCCTGAGCAAAGGCCCTGGGGCAACCGGGGAGGCTCAGGGCTGCACGGGGAAGGGCTCACAGGGCTGTTTGGGTTTTGCTGTTAATCTCTGAGAGATTTCTGAACCTCTATTGCCTCATACACTTTCATAGCTTATGATGCAATCTTTTGATTACAGGTTTTTACAGTGATTGCTGGCCTATTGTGAATATTAAAGATTTAAAATAAAACTCTCATTTCTTCTTTGCATGTACGCACTTGTGACTCTGTGGACCCCGGCTCCAGCGTCCCCATGCACCCGGGCCCCATGTCACCCTTCACCACCATGAACCCCACAACCCCCTCTCCCCACCCCAAGCCCAGTGCCCTTGCACCCCACATGCCCTTCGAGTCTTCCAGACCCTTTTTCTCCCCCCATCCTCCAACCCCCAAAGCACAGCAAACCCAGAACGAGCCTCCTCCTCAGGCTCTGCCGTGTCGGGTCACCTGGCACCTGAGTGGCAGGCTCAGCCGACACATAGAGGCCCACTTCCATGAAAGACCCTCTAAGGAGGTGAATGCAATTGAAAAACCTGCTTGATTTCCTTATTTTTTTAATTGGAAAATTTACACTTTACAGCATCATAATTATTTCCCTGTGTGTATATACCTGCTTTTGTGTTAAAAAAAATCCCATGAGCACTTAGCGTACCATTAAACGGTGTTGTAAAGGTCTGTGCTCAGACTTTAAAAATTCCTTATGAAAAGTTTTAAAGACATAAAGTGGAGAGGACAGTGCCACGCACCCCCTGTACCGGCTCCAGCGAGTCTCTGCAGTTGGCCAAGATCGTCACACCTAGACCTTCTCTCCTCCATTCATCAGGGTTTTGTTTTCTGCTTTAGGGGAGTCCCAGAGACGTCATTTCATCCGCCCAGCGAGCGTGCGTCTGACGGAGCCTGGGGGCGGGGGGCGGGGGCACAGCCACTGGGCACCCTCATGGCCAGATGGCAGCGTGTCTGCCGCCGGATTGGAATATTTGGGTTGTGCTTTCGTTTCCTTTATCTTTCTCCCCCGCGTTTCCATCTGGCCTTCTGACTGTAAATTATTCTTTCAGCTCACTGAGCTGCTTGGTTCTCTTGTTTTATTCTTAGAATGTGAGAATTCTAAGGCTACCTGTTCTAAAATATCAGAATATATTCTGATGCATCCTCTAATTCAAAATGACCTTTTCATTTTTAAAAAATGTTTTTACTGATTCCAGAGAGGAATAGAGAAGGAGGGAGGGATAGATATCATCATTGACCAGCTGCCTCCTGCACGTCCCCTACCGGGGATCAAGCCCTCAAGCCAGGCATGTGCCCTGACTGGGAATCAAACCGTGACCTCCTGGTTTTTAGGTGAGCACTCAACCCCTGAGTCACACCAGCCAGCCCAGTATTATCATGTTTATATTCAAATGGTTGTTGTCTCCAAATGTCTTGTTTCTTCTGATGAGGTCCTGTCCCTGGGGTTTTGGCTCCTTGCTCAGGTGGTGTGTTGGGGAAGGTGAGACCTCAGTGCCCAGGGAGCCGAGGGGGAGGAGGGATGGCTGAGTCACTCCTCGCCCTTCACGCCCAGCGTCACCTCTGCCGCTGCAGGAGGAGACCCGGCCACCTGTCCTGGGGGCCGGATCGGGCAGGGGAAGCAACGGCTGGAGGTTGACTGGCCCCGGACGTGGCCCTGCACCCGCACAGGGCCTGGGCTGCGCCCCGGGTTTGCTCTGGAGGACACTGCACCCGGGTGGTGCTGACACCTGCTGAGCCCCAACCCCCACCTGTGCATACATCTGAGTGCATAAGAGGTTGTCGATGTTAGGGATGGGAAGATGCAGCGCACACTTTATAAATAATAAAACACACCACGCGCTGCCGTGAATCCCAGAGCCCCTGCGTCCCCGGAGGCTGTGGTTGTGCAGGTGTTGGCTCCACAGCAGCACAGGGTGGAGTCTGAGCGACCGCGGCCTCACACTGGCACACATTTCACCTGTCAGGTGCCGGGGAAGCCACAGGGCGCACGCGGAGCCGTGCTCGGTCCTTGGTGGCTCTTTGGCTTATATGATAGTTTGCAAAAACGTCACCAAGTTTTTGGGCCATTCATTCCCTATGTCACCAGGGCATTTTAAATGTAATCTGTTCTCTGCATCACCTTCTTAAGTCACAGTCAGGCCCCGAGTGGGTGTCTGGGGGGCCCAGGACTGGTTCCCAGATGCTGATGTGAGACGTGGATGGGAGGGGCACCCAGCATCGTGTGGCCGTGCACGGTGAGGGCGCCGATGGCAGGAAAACTCAGCAGAGCCAGTGGGAGTGATGAGTCCTGAGCATTCCCTCATTGCCTGGGTTGTTCATATAACTGTGTTTATATACCGGGATTTTTAACAATGGCTGTGTCCAACTACTGCTCCTGAATTCCTGGACCTTCAGCCTCCGCGCCCACACGGGACGGAGCCCCAAACTGCCTGCTCTCTCGGCTGCTCCCTCTGTCTTTACTAAATAATTTACTGATAATAATGATTAAATAATCAAAATTTAATGCTTCATTTTGCATTTTAAAGCTAAAGAATTGAATGATTGATCACACAATTGCTCTTTCAGCCTCCAAACCTTCCCACCCTGCCCTGCCTTTCTTCTTCCCTGAGCATCTGCTGGACATCGGTCTGTCTGCGTGCTTATTTCTGCCCTTCCCTGGGAGAACATGGCTCCCGGGGGTTCTTGTCTAGCACCGGTCACTCGCACCCCGGACATGGAGTCTGATGCCACGGATGCCATGGGAGACGCCCCAGGAACCTGGACTGAACTTGTAAGACACCACCCCACCCCGTCTTTTCTCTGAAGCTTAATTTGTCCTTTTATTAATGCAACATTTTCATTTTAATGTTGCTTTTATTGTGTAAAAAGAACAGATTTAAAATTAATGCAATAGAACAAATTATTTGTCTATATCAGGGCTTTTTATTTGCATGGGGCTTTTAATTTTTCCAAAACATTTCCTTGTTTTTCACTTAATTATAGACACATTGACAAATAGGTGAGAAAAATAAAATAAAAATCACCCCGGATCCCATCGTCCATGCAGCGTGCCCGGACGCGGCCCTCCCTGGCTCTCCTGCTGCTGTGCTCCCACCTTAACCATCACACTTCTCCACGACCACAGGATCCGAAGGCCGCCTGCTGCCAGTTTCCCCTCCGTTTACTGTGTCTTTCTGGGACACTAAGTCCTAAACATGGTTCCGGCTTGTCACTTGGTAGCTGTGTTGTTCCACTCGGCCCGAACGCCCCATCACCTGCCCTAGTCCTCGCTGGGCCTGAATGCCCCGCCTCTCTCCTCACTGGGCCCAATTGCCTCGTCTCTCTGGCCCTCACTGGATCTAAATGCCGGGTCTATGTAGACTAACCATGTCAAACTTGCGGCCTGTGGGCCACATGCCTCGTTTATCCGGCCCGTGAGAGCCTTTGAGTTTGATATGCTTGATTTGACTGTGGCTATTGCTGTGTCCTAGTGCCTCCTGTGCCCCTCCTCTCGCCCACATCGCCCTCACATGCCCTGAAGGTGACTGGGCTTATGTCATCACTTACAGAGGGTCTGGGAAGGGCAGCTCTAACTGCCCTCTGCACACCTTACACATGGGAGCTGCTGACGTGCTCAGGAAGACGGTGAAAACGCCAGGAATCAAGGGGGGCGGGGACCCAGTGAGCCTGTCCCCTAATGGGAGGTGCTGGGAGCAGCACAGCTGGCCCCACCAGACCGCAGCCCCAGCTCCGGCCACTCACCCACACCTTCCAGCTGATGCTCAGAGGACCGGCCGGCCCTGCCCTGGCAGCGGGCCAAGGAGAGAGGGTCAGGCAGGAGAGAGACTCAGCACACTGTGGTAGTGAAACGCTTGGTTTTATTGAGGATGTTGCAAATCCTTTGTCTATGTGACAGCGTCTCATGCTCGGTCCCACGGGTCTCAGTGCGCGAGGAGCACATGCGGGTGTAACGTGTGGTATATACATCAATATACATATGGGAGCACGGAGAGCATCTTAGCGATGGTTTCTTGGCCGAATTACATTCATATAAAGTGTCCACATTCAGAAGTCAGGAGCGCACAGCCTACAGTCTGAGAAGGCAAGGGCCTTCCGGCTCACGCCACCGACACTCCACAGACCACGCCTGCAGCCGGCCGTGGTCACGTCCAAAGGATGCCCTCGGCCCTCGTGCACCATCAGCCACACGGAGCCCGAACAGGTGTTCCTGGCGCCCAAACAGGTGTCTTTGGGGCTGGAGGCTCATCCCTTCAAACAGCACGCAGGGAAGTGCAGCCACCGAGTCAGGATCAGGTCAGACCCTGTGCCCTTCCCCCGCCCATCGTGTGGACATACTGTGTGCTGCGGGCAGGAGGTGGTCACAGGACACGCCGGGGACAAGGACACACAGAACTGGACACACATGATCACTAGTACTCTTCCCTTCCCATTCACACAGCCGTATGGTAGAGACCTTTTGAGAGATTTCATAGGCTTTAGGGGGGAAAAGCCAGCTAATTTTATTTCTCTTGCTGGATCAAATTTGTGGCTGGGGCAGACCCGATAGTTTGGTGTAAAGAGTTTAGAAATGAAAAGGCCCATCTGTGTTGTGTCGTGTTCTGTGAGGAGGGCACGCGGCCTCCGTCCCTCCTCAGACCCGGGAGGGACGGGAGCCGCTCCTCAACAGCCACGTGAAGTTACTGTTCAGGACGCACTTCTTTACAAGGTGACCCCCCAGCACGGAGACCAATGAAATGATTTGGATAAACATGAATTCCAGGGACACCAACCCCTTCTGAGACGTTGGCTCGGACATTTAAAAACAATTGTTTTTGATTACAACACAAATCTCCCAAATAGGAATGAAAGTTAAACGAAGGCCTGGAATCGGAATCGTGGTGCCTGTGCCCCTGGCCTGAGACGGTGAGGCTGACCCTGAGCAGGTGGCTGTGGCCGGGCCATGTGGCTAGGATGCCAGCCCCGGCCGTGGCCCAACCTGGAAGAGCCTCGCTCACGACACAAACGTGCCGCCACCCGAGACGTCCCTTCAGCTCCCTTCCCGCCAGCGGACTGGCCGCCGGGCGTGGGCTGGACGGCGACCAGTGTTCTTATGGAACTGACTCAGGTTTAGCTAACAGAGCAGAAACCCTCCCGACCCCACTGGTCAGAAGTCCTCAAAACTTAACATTTTTCTCAAAAAAAACCAAGTCCTTGGTGATGTCAACTTTTCTGTGAAGTCTCTCAAGTCCAGACGGAGGACACTGGGTGCCAATCAACGCCCCAAGGAACCAGCTGGGTGTCCAGTGTGCGGTGGGCGCAGAGGGCACAGGTTAAAGTGCGCGATGTCCTGCTTTGTCTCCGCAGCAGTGACTCGACCTGCCCTCCTTCCTGCTCAGAGGAGAGGTTCTGGCTGCCTGTCCTAGGGGTTTCCCAGGGGCTGGGCAGGCCTCCTACCTTCCTCCCTGGCAGCCACGGGCCAGTCCTGGGTGCCTCAGGCCGAGCCCTGCCGGTCACACGAACCCGGCCCAGGATGGTGCACAGCTCGGGGCCCGCGGGGCAGCACACAGTAAGGCATCGCTCACTTGGGCGAGAGGGACCCGGCTAATTTCTCACAGCATCTGACAGAGGGAAGGCAGGACACGTGGGACAGGACACGTCTACGGAATGTATTTCCACTGGGCTTGGTCGTCAAAACCCACATCTTTTTTTAAAAACTATTCCATCTCCCGTTCCCCATTAGAAAAAATACCATTTATAGAGAGAAGAATAAAAACACAGGGCCTCCCCGATGTCGTCAGGGTGCGGGCAAGCCTGCTGGGGAGGGCTGGCTCCACGGGGCCCTTCCCTGCGATGTGCAGTGCCAGCACATTGGAACCCAGCCAGACCCCGCCCTCAGTGGGCTGGGGGCGAGCCACAGCCTACACAGGGGGGAATGCTGGTGCCGGAGCCTGGAAGTCCCGGCCAGGTGTGCCCCCACCAGGACGTGCCCGCAGGATGTGATCACACAGGGCTCCATGCTCTGCACGTTCTAAGCCTAAGGACATGGGACACTGGGTGCACAGCCGATGCCGCCAGTGTCGGTACCTGACTTCGCTGTGGGTGGGGTGTGCCTCATCTCTCCCATGGCACCCATGGGTCCCTCCACAACCCAGAATCAGCCAAAGGCTAGAAGCACTTCCTCTGCCCGCTCAGCTCTGACCCTGAGTGGAAGCAACAGGCCGGGCCTTGGCCTGCCCCTGACCCCAGCTCGCCCGCCCTGGGCCGTCCTGTGTGCTGTAGGGTGTTGGGCAGGACCCCTGGGTCCCCACTGCCAGCAGCACCGTCCCTGCTGTGACTCCACCCCCGCCTGCCGCCTTCAGCCTGCATGCTTACTTCTCAAATGTGTCTTTGATAAAGCTGGAAGGAATAATTTAAAAATATGCCTTAAGTGGTATTTTTCAAAATGAGTATCTATGAACTTTATTCTCTTTCGGTCCCATGAAGACCTCTGGATGGTCACTGGTCTGTTGGACTCAGAAGGAGGGGGGCCAGGCTGGTTATTGTGCGGTAGCCTGGATGTACTCCCACTGGTCCTGAAAAATTAAATACTGCTTCAAAACCCAAGCGAATGGCCCCTTTTACATCTATTTAGAAGTAAACCAAGGAAGGTTTCCTGTGATAAGATCCTACAAGGACACAGAAGCTTCCGGAGCGGCTGGGCCCCGCAGGGGGTATGGGGCATGGACTTCCTAGGTTACTACTTCTACCTCTACTTCCTCTTCCTCCATAGAGAATGCTTTTTTGCAATTAAAATAATGTGGCATAAGAGTGACCTGGCATAATTACTTATTTTATAAATCATGTTCCTAGCTCTGAATAAATTATTTATTCAAGAATTTCACACCAAGTAATTGCTATTTCTAAGCTTAAGGAAGCCCTACTCAGTAGAACTCAATTTCTATCGTAAACGGAGATTGAAAGCAGTCACTGGGTCACTGGGTCGCTGGACGGGGAGATGGTGCCACAGAGGTGCCCAGGGCGGCACCGGACCCCCCTTCCCCGCCCCCAGCTGCGTGGCCGTCCCAGTTCAGATGGAGGTTCGGGACAGTGCTGGACACTGGGCACTCCACACCTGCCGCCGGTCAGGGCGTGAGTGAGAACTGGTCCTGCTCCGTGGGCTTCTCCACCCAGGCGCCCAGCCCTGCCTTGATGAACGCCCGGAACATGCAGGCCTTGGCCGCCTGGTACTCCCTCGCCACCAGTTTGGACTCATGGTATATGTTGGGCTTGGTGATCTTAGAGCGCTGCAGGTTGGCGGGAACCTGTGTGAAGACAAGAAAACAAGTATAACCATTAAGAAGTAACAGAAGCTAAAACTGAGGATGTTCAGGCAATGGTGCTTAGCGCTGTGCTGGCTCTGGGGGCAGGGCCACCACGTGAAGGCGCCGCCCACAGCGGGATGGTCCTCTCATGGGACAGAGCCAGGTCCTCTGAGGGTTGTGCTCCCACCCCAAGGAGCAGCCTTGCAAACGGGAGGTACTCTGCCACCCACAAACAGTGGATTCCAATGTCCATTTCAACACTGTGGCTACTGAAAACCACAGGGCTGGTCACTGGAATTCTACACTGGCCCCCTCACAGTTAGGTTCCGGCAACTTGTCTATTCCTCCAAAGCCAGCTTCATAACGAACACCACAGGCCTGACTCACAAATCAATGAAAACTAGTTAATATATAGATTTGCTAAATAGGGTTTTATTTGGGGGACAGGGTCCTGCTGCTACTAGTGCAGGAAAAAGGTCTAAAATCCTTCCTGGCGGGTTTGACTGAGCCCAGCAATGCCCGTCCTGCGGGCACCCGGCTCTTCGTCTGAGGTGACAGAAGGTCCCAGCAGGAGGGCGAGAAGGGAAGCTGCCTCTGAGCTGAGCTGCGTTAGTTTGAAGAGCCAGGGCCAGACTCCAGGCTGAATACCACCAGAAAGAACAGGTTATGGGGGTCGTATGGACGGGGCAGGGCTGTGACAGGACGGACAAGCGGTGGGGGTGGGGTGGGCGGAGGGGCAGGCGTCGCCGCGGGAGCGCCTCAGTACCTTGCCGTGCACACGCATCCAGCGACAGTACAACGCGTGCTTACACAGGCGTGACGCTCGGCCAAGCTCATCCTTGCCCGTCGTGGAGTTGATGACCTCGATGGCCGAGTCGCCCACCGTCCAGTTGACGCTGAAGTTGGGTGCCTTCCCTGGCTGCCGCGCTTCTGCGTTGCTGATGCCTGGGAGGGAGAGACAGGCAAGGTGACACGGAGCCCCACACGACAGGTGAGTGGGACCAGGTGGGCTCAGTCCAGTGTTACCTCCCGCTGCCCAGGGATGCACCGTCTGCTGGGAGGCGGGCTGAAGGTCACGGAGCCTAAAACCTCATCTTCATGCCACTTCTGACTCCCTGGAGCAGCCTGTGCACAGATGGCAAGCCGCTTGGTAGCTCAGGATGACACCCGGCCCTGGAGCTCAGGCCCTGAAGCCGGGCCCACCCCGCCTCGCACAACCTATACTCCAAGCAAGAGCCAACTTCTTAACATGTCTTCTTACCACATTTCAACGATTTCTAGGACCAATGCTTCATTCATTTATTTTCACTTGTCCAATCAAGGCCACGATTCTGCAAAGTGTCCCTGTGGCTCCACTTGTCACTTCTGACGTGTGTTCTAAGAAACTAGTTCGGTCTGGTTTCTCTCTGATCTGAGTTACTGACGAGTCCCACTTCCTCGTGGCCAGGCGCCTGGACTTTCATTCTCTCCCTGTAGCCAATGTGTGGTTTCAGTGCAGTGCAGTCAAAGCAACTGGTACAGGTAGTGTTGATTCAATTACTCAGGACAGTGACCATGTGATGCACTGCAGAGCTGAGCAGCGTGACGGACTGGAGAGAAAAGTGCTAATTCGTTATCAAGTCTGCTACTGAAAGGAGACCACTGTGAGCCCCAACTTCAAATGGCGCCTCTGTCTCCACCTCCAGCAATCACTCTACATCACACCCGTGTCAGGCAGGGCTTCAGGGAGACAGAATAGTAGGGTGTGAGGAGAGTTATGATGAAGGACTGGCTCCCCAGGTGGCGGCAGGTTAGGGTTAGAGAAGTCCCATGACCTGCCCGCTGTGAGCTGGAGACCCAGGACAGCTGGTGCTGTAGCTCCGTCTGAATCCAAAGGCAGAGAACCTGGGGCCGACGTTGAGTCCCAGCCAACAGGAGAAGGTGAGATGAGCCATCCCAGCTCGATCAGCCAGGCAGGAAAAAGGGATAAATTCCTTGAATGCGGGCCTCAGTGGATTCAATGTGGGTGGACCCACACTGGGGAAGCAGTCTGCTTTACTGGATCCACCTAGCAAATGCTGACCTCACCTGCAAACACCCCCAGAAAGAACAAGTACTCTGGGTACACGTGGCCAGCCAGGATGATGCAGAAACTAACCATCAGAGACCTTCGTTTACTGTGGTTTATACCGAACCACGTCTGACCTGCACAGCTGCTTGGGTTTCCTGGCGTTCCCATCGCCTTTGTGTCTTATTGTTCATAAAAGAAGCGCGCCCCTTCGCCTTTGAAAGGCCATTCAGCTTCTCACGTTATTTGTGAAAATACTTTCACTTTCTTCTGAAAGACATCCTTTTTTGAGCTCTGACATGGTTCTCTGTTCGAAATAGGCTTGCTGCTGAGTCATCCTGTCATCACATTGCTGATTTATAAGATAACTGGATCCCGTTATTTTCTTTCTTAGAGGTGTGTGTGCTTCATTTTGCTAAGTATCCTTACATGTTCCCTCCAAAAATATACACCAGAGATGGATCTTCTTTATCCTTGAAGATCTAAACATTATCACGTTATCAAAATGCCCAACACCAGAATGCTGCTGCCACCGGCTCAGCATTCGAGAAACATTCTGCCGCCGAAACCTGAGTGCTGTCTCTGTTCTTCACGGAACTCTAACACTCGTCCAGAAGGATCACGGAGGCCCCTGGTCTGTCCCTATCACTAGGCCGAGGGAGAAACTGAGGCACAAACCTGCCAACAGGGTGGACCTCAGCTCTGCCTCCAGCTCCGGCTACCAGCTGGGTGGGCTCAGCATGGCTGGGGGCCTCAGGCTTTGGGGTTGGAGGTGATACTGGGGAGGGGAGTGT
>NW_006292910.1:140542-185693 GCF_000327345.1 Myotis davidii | reverse complement strand
TTCTTCTATTATATATTTCATATTTTTTCAAACATGGAGAATGCACTGATGAGTTTAAGGCCTCTGTCTTGCAAAGACTACTTTTCAGTATCTTTTTATAGCCATTCATGCACTTCGTGTACATCTGATCTGATAAAAATAACCTGACTTTTATAAATGAGTCCTCGTTTCAGTATCTTAGAGTATTCCTTTAGAAAATGATCCTGTCCTCTGAGACTCTGCCGTGGACTCGATGCTGCTTCAATTCATCAAGACACCGATTAGCAGCTGTTCTGAGCAGCGCCTGTGTGCCACGTGCTCCACACAGTGTTTTCAGTGTCTGTGAATCCAGGAGATGAGTGACAGCGGAGATTAAGCCATGTACTCAAACGCAGGATAGGGAGTAAACAGGGAGAACGTATTCTCCGATGCACGAGACAGCCGTAGCCAACACAACGGCACTTCACAACTTCCAGGAGGCTCCATGGGTGTGGGTGCTACAGTTTCAACTTCCCCACAATTGTTTTATCAGACTCTACTTTTCCTTAAAAAATATTGGCTAAGGTTAGGGAGCTGTAACATTTTATGAGACAACCTCTGTGCCTGCACGTGTGTAAGCGCTGCAGTCTGCGAGCCGCACTTTCGGTACCACACGGCCTCAGTCTGTTACCGCGCGCTGCGGCCAGCGCACACACACACCAGGAAACTCAGTTCAGGCCATGGTTTTAGTTCTGAGCTTAAAAGGTAAGTAAAACGATATTTTCGGCAGGATAAAAAGTACCTTGTGTCTTTTAAAATAGGGGTGAACTGAGAAGTTAGGACCCTGGAATTCAAAAGCTCTTGCTCACTTTGCTGATAGCCACTGAAATTCTAAAAGAACTAACAAACCAGTGACAGTGAGCGTACAGGGAAAGTGCCAGAACCACTGACACGTGGGCTTGTGCTGGTCCACACAATCACATCCCTGACACACCCATGTGTCAAGGGCACATTTCAATGACACGACCACCCTATTAACAGCAAACTGGGTGTGAGGAGCCAGGTCAGGCTGCCAGCTGCACAGGGGCTGGCTCTGCGGTGGCAGCTCGTCACCTGTGACCACACAGGCTGGTGGCCAGCCCCCTGGATCTCAGACAGCCTGCGTGTGTAATTTCCACAGCATCTCTTAGTCTTCCCGTGGGGACAGGGCCTGAATACATGCGTATGAAAGACAGATGCAGAGGTGCCACCTCTGGGCTGCCGATCCTTTACAAAAGGTGAGGTTTTCATCGGTAAGAGATAACCTGGCCCCAGGACTCACGTCACAGCCCCCTCCTCCCTTCAGTGGCCAGACTGACCCCGAGGAAAAGCTGCTCTGCGAGCCGCTGCCCCGTGGTGCCTTTATCCACACGACAGGCACGGCACACGGGTTTGTCGGGAGAGGTGAGGCCACAACGGGATACTTGCCACTAAGCAGAGGCTTGTTGAGGGTGTAGAGGGGGGGCAGGTCCTCGATGTTCGAAATCCGCTGGTACATGGCTCTGGAGAGGTGGTCCCCATGGTACAGGCTGCCCAGGATGATGCTGGAGAAGTAGATCGGCTCCACGAAGATGCTGAGCAGCGAGCCCTGGAGGCCCACCACGTTCCACCTGCCGGCAGAGGGAGCGGGTGTCACCGGGCGCAGCGCCTGCCGCAGACTGACGCCCACCTGCCTGCGTGTGCAGACTCCGCTAATTCTGCACCACGTCGGCCGATTGAAAAGAGAGCAGCTAGAAATAATCGACTTAGCAGGTTAGAGTCTTAAAGAGAAAAAGCTACTTAAAAAGCATTTTAGCTGTGAAATGACCTTTTGCCATGATGACACGCTTACTGAAGGTTAGTTCTAGCAAGGTATCCAGGAGACCTGTTTCTTGTGAGGAAAATCAAAAGGGAAAGTAAGTATTTTATCACTTCCAATAGAAATGATCTCTCTGGAGTCCTTAGAAACATTAAACGGTCATTTTCCTGCTCCTTGGTGACACCTCCGACTCAGGTTCCTTTTCACACAACCAGCCACGCCCGGGAGGAGGTGTGTGCTCCCCTCTGCCCATCGATCGCTGAGCCTGCCCTGACAGGCACAGCAGTGGCAACACTGGAACCACACTGGGACCGACTGCAGGACCCTTAATAACCAATCACTCACATCGCTGACATCCAGGCGTTCGTTTGAGCTCTAACTCAGACACCATCCCTCAAACATGCTGCTGTTCTCTCTCTGAGCCCCACCAACAGGAGAAACACTCCATAGCCTGGGGAGTCCGCGCCCTCAGTGCTGGCCAAGTCCACGGGGCAGATGACACAGCCCGCATGGTCTGGAGCCGGGGCTGTCTGGCCGGGGACAAGCAGTAAAATGGCAAACACATGAATCAAGAATTAAAAGTTGAGCTGAAATGCATTTGAGGGAGAGCAAGGTTCCACGACAGAGCGGAAGAACGGTGCTGACTTCAGGGAAGGCTCAGAGGAGATGACCCTGAACTCGGCCCCAGAAGGGGAGTGAGGCAGAGGGAACGAGCCACCACCCAGACCCAGCAGGGGACAGGCCTGAGCAGCCCCCCCGCAGGCCCTGGCTGTCCCCAGAGCGGGGAGCTCCTGAAGGCCTTGCAGGGAGGGGTGGGGCCACCCGATTTAACGGAAGTGCTTTTCCGAGAGGGTCCTTTCTGGAGGTGACCTGCCAGCGTGTGGGCAAGGGCCGGTGGGACGGCAGCCAGGTGGGGGCCGTAGGACAGCCGCCTCTGCAGCGCAGGTCAGAGATGAATGGGGGCAGCAGAATTTAGAAACGTTAGTGCTCCCCTGTCCCCTCTCCCTGTGTCCCCTCTCACCACTGGCCACCGGCTCTGCCCTATCTCCGGCCTCCAGGAGGGTGGGCGGTGCCTCATGGTCAGAGCTGGGAACAGCCTCCGCATGAGCCTCGCCCTGAATCCTGGCCCACCCAGCTCCACGTCCCACACTCAGGCCAAACTCACTCCTTCGTCCCTGTCACTGCAAGAGACCTCCTTTCTCACGGATCCAGAAGCCACTGCTGCTGGGGCACAGCCCCCACCCTAGCGCCCATCCCCAACAGCAGCCACCTGACCTGTGAAAATGCCGGTCAGACAAGGCCACTCCCTTGCACAAAACCCGCCAACACTCCATCTTCTCCGAGAAAAGGCCATCGTTCCCACCGCCGCCAGCCTGTCCGACCCGGCTCCTCCTCCCTGACCCCTCCAGCCTCAGTGCCTCCCACGCTCAGCTCGGGCCACCAGGGTCCTGCTGCTCCCTCCAGAGTCCTTCCCTCAGGTCCTTCATCCCAGAACATGGCCCCATGGCCCTGAGCAGCCCCCTGACCACGGTCCCCATCGCTGTCTCTGTGGAAAGTCCCGCTTGGTGCCCGGTGCCAGCCTCTCCTGTGTTACCTGCGGGTCTATGCTTTGTCTCCCCACCCCTAGCAGAAGGTAAGCTCCTGGGGGAAGGACTCTGTTTACCTCCCTGATCTGTCCCTGCTTAAACTGCGCACCAGGGACATACAGGTCAATAGTAGGTGCTGAGCGAGCAAGCCCTCCAATTCCTCCCTCTCCCACCTTCTAAAACAAGATTAAAACACAGGTTTCCCATCTTACAAGGAAAAGCAGGGCAGGACTGGATGCTTACCAAAACCACAAGGCACCCTTTCTGTGTAAATTCAGGCCATCTTAGGCAGAACTCAACCTCCTGGGGCCCACTTTAAAACACTGATGCTGCAGAAAGCTGTTTGTTATGAGTCATTAATTCGGACACATGCTTCAGAAGAGTTCCAGGAGCTTCGGAGTGCTCTGTGGAGGCCCCGGTGGAAGTGGTGTGCACACTGCCACTCTGCTGACAAGCTCCACCCCCGAGCCTCACAAAGGACAGCCAGGACCGAACTTCACCAGGAGCAAAAGTGCCCAGTGATGGCCGAGGGGCCCAGTGATGGCCGAGGGGCCCAGTGATGGCCGAGGGGCCCAGGGATGGCCAAGGGGCCCAGGGATGGCCGAGGGGCCCAGTGATGGCCAAGGGGCTCAGTGATGGCCAAGGGACCCAGTAATGGCCAAGGGGCTCAGTGATGGCCAAGGGGCCCAGTGATGGCTGAGGGGCCCAGTGATGGCCGAGGGGCCCAGTGATGGACGAGGGGCCCAGTGATGGCCGAGGGGCCCAGGGATGGCCGAGGGGCCAGTGATGGCCGAGGGGCCCAGTGATGGCCAAGGGGCCCAGTGATGGCCGAGGGGCCCAGTGATGGCCGAGGGGCCCAGGGATGGTCAAGGGGCCCAGTGATGGCCAAGGAGTTTCAGTGATGGCCAAGGGGCCCAGTGATGGCTGAGGGGCCCAGTGATGGACGAGGGGCCCAGTGATGGCCAAGGGGCCCAGTGATGGCCGAGGGGCCCAGTGATGGCCGAGGGGCCCAGTGATGGCCGAGGGCCCAGTGATGGCCGAGGGGCCCAGTGATGGCCGAGGGCCCAGTGATGGCCGAGGGGCCCAGTGATGGCTAAGGGACATGTGTCACTGCAGCCAGGATCCAAGCTGTCAAACGTCCCCAGTGAACCTGGTGAAGACAGGAAACTTGGTAGGTGGTTGCCAAGTGTCAAACCCCTCTCTGTGGCCCCCGCCCCGGGGAGGGTGCAGGTTCATAGTTTGCTGGTGACACTTGCTTGGGTGACACTGGAAGAACCAGCAGGTGCTAAGTGCTCACTCGGCCACTGTGCTTGCTGCTCAGGCCACTTTCTCTCTCACCTTCCTTGCGTCTTTCTCGAGGACAGGGTTCAGAGCGCTACCATGCCAGTGAGTCCCTGGGTCCGTAAAGTGCCTGGCCCAGTTCTGAGAGGCTGAGTGTGCAAGCGGCCAGTGGCCAGACCAGTTGTCACAGGAGAGCTCTGACCCAACCACAGCCTCCACGGCACCTGGCCCAGACGGTCAGGACTTGGTCAGCTGCCCTAACTATAGTCCCTGCTTCCAACTTGGGGTCCCTCAGAGAAAACCCAGTCCGCCCCTGGCCAGAGGCGGCCCCACATCTGGCGAGTGAGCCACAGCCTCCAGGGGATACACCTGAGACTCCCTGGTCCTGTGGAGCTGCCCTGCCTGGCCTGCCCACACAGTGGGGGAGGGCCCTCTGCCACAGAAGCTCTGAATAACCATGCTGTCTGCCCTCAGGCAGGTGGTCTCTGGGGGTGGTCTTTGTTTCCTCCCACAGCTCCGTGCAGCGCAGAGCACAGAGGCCACAGTCATCAGATTGGAGACACTGGCGCCTTCTCACAGCCCAGCTGACGCAACTTGTCATAAGATGGTTAAACCCTTTCTCGTCACTGTGACCCATGCAGCCTTGAGGGGGGTCGTGGCTGCCTTCAGCCAAACTGTCCACCGACCCACCAGACAGACAGCACCTGGTGACCCCAGCAGTAGCTCTGAACCTCCCTCCCCGCCCCCAGCCCGCTGTGGCCTCACTCCTACTCCTGCCCTCTGCCCCTGCGCCCACGTCCTGCCTCGCAGGCTGGGACCTACGGGACACTGCTCTGTCCCCTGTGAGAGACACAGGACACCTCACCAGCACCTGCCCACTGCCTCTCATCCGTGACAGCCACTTGGGCGGCTGTTCATTTCATTCCCTCGGGACAGGACTGGACGCCACGCTGTTTCTGGGCCAGGGCTGTTCTGGTTGTAAGCATGGCCATCTGTCGTTGTGATACTGAATATTAAGCCCCTTTCAACCACACTCGAGTTTACAAAAGTGAGGTGAGTTTAGGAGGATGGGGGCCAGCTGCCAGGGGAACTGACTATATAATTAGAGGGGGTAGGAAGAGGAACTGGGGGTCAAACTGATCACCAATAATCAATGATATAATCAATCATGGCTATGTGAGAGAAATCTGCATAAAACCCAACAGGCTGTGAACACATCAGGTGCTGGGAAAGGGGACCAGAGAGCATGGAGATCCTTGTACCCCATCCTCCCAGGCATCTTTCATGAGGCTGTCCCTGACTTGTATCCTTTACAATAAAATGGTAACTAGGTAACTGTAGCCCCTGAGTTCTATGAGCTGTCCTAGCAAGTTACTGAGCCTGAAGAGGGCGTGAGGGAACCCCAACTTGCAGCCAAGTCAGGCAGAAGTGTGAGTACCTGGGCAGTCTCATCAGACTGTCCCGTCACCTCTGGGGGCTGTGCTGACCCCAGGTGACACCTGAATGGGCTTGGCTTGTAGGACTGCAGCGTGTGGTGTGGGGCCCATATGCCTGGTTTCGGAGGGGCTGGGAGGACTGGGTGTGGCCAGGGTCCCATGCTGTCCCTCCTCCTTCCCTCCGGCCTGTTTTTGCTTTTCCCTGTGATGATGTGTCACCGCATACAGCGAAAGGCACAGATCATAGGGGCGCACCTCTGTGAATTTTGACTCTTACATGCCTGTGTGTGATGACCCCGTTTCAACGAGACACAGAACATTCCCACGACCCCCGGCCACGCCCTTCCAGCAATGCCCTGCATGATGGACGAGCTGTAGGGTTGGCTTTGCAAGCTGGGCTCTCACTTGCTGATTATGTGAACCAGAAACTACTCCCATGGCGTTTCTTTCAACTGGGGGTTTTGGTAAATGAGATTTAAAATGTCCATTTAGTCAAACGTATTCATGTCGCTGTCTACTCTGGGCTTTCTGGGCCTTAAGCATCCTGCTGAGTGGAAGCCATAACCACTGCCAGGGGCCCTTTCCACCCAGGGCCTTACTGGTTGGGCGGCGCTCTGCGTGCAGTATGGAGGCCTTGCTTGTCTTGGTTCCTATACAGACTGCTAACCAGACAATCTGTTGACCAGTTCATCTCCTCTGTGAGCCCCAAGTATAGCAGAGACTGGCTGCCACCCCACATCCCCTCCCTTCCTCTGAGCAAGAGCTTCGACCCCCCTATTCCAGTCGGCACCCCGCGAGTGTTTCTGCCCAGCTGCCTCCCCAACCACCTGTCTTTCCTCCTTCCACTGTGGGGGTCTCTAAAATCAATAAAAAAAAAAACATTAAAAATACATCACTGGCTTGGTTTGCTACACTTGTGTGTGTGTATATGTGTGTTTTATCACTGAGGACAGCTCGTCCTCTTGTTTTCCTGTGTCGCTGTCTGGCCTGGAAAGAGAGGCGACAGTGACCCCACAACATGAGCTGGGGGTCCACCTCTCCCTACTCTTCTAATCTGGAGAGAAGATGATAGAAGACAGGGGTCACTGCCCCAAGGATGTGGGGACCTCACAGCAGGCCGTCTGGGCGAGCGGCTGCCTCTCCCTCCGCCTGCCTCCTTTCTCTGATGTTCTTCAATTCCTTTCTTTCCTGGAGGTGAGTGGGGAGGATGACTGGCTTAATGCTTTAATGGCCGTAACTCTATTCCAAACTTCTGTCTACTCTTGAGTCAGCTTTAGAAGTGTACACTTTTCTGAACATTTTAAATTTCATCTCAGTGTTATAACACTGGTACGAAGGTGCCCACGTCTCCACTGTAACGGCCTGCAGCGTATTTCGGCTCCACTGCGTCCTGGCTGTCCTCTTCCATTCCTAACACGGTCTGGCCGTCCTTCTATCGTCATTCTTGGTCGAAGCTGCCCGAGTTCTGCCGATTTCATTGTCCTGTCCAGAGACCTAACCCCGGGTGTCACTGCTCACGGGGCACCTTTGTTTCTTCCTTCTCCTCAGCGGGGTTTGTTCTGTTGTTCTCTTTCCAGCCTAGCGCTATGTGCTTTGGTCATTGACCTACAGTCATTTTCTAGTGCCCCCGGCGATTTCTTCTGTGAGCCCTGGGGTGTAACTGGCATGCGCTATGTTGTATATGTTGAAGCATACGATTCGGTAAGTTGGACACGTGTCTCTACCCAGGAGACCATCGCCCCCCACACCTTGCTCACACCTTGTTCACCTTGTTCCATTCCTTCCTCACTGTCCCTCTTACTCTGGTCCCCACCCTGGGCAACCACCGATCTGCTCCTGTCACTGTAGACCAGTTTGCACGTTCTAGAAATTTACATACTTTTTTGGGATCTGGTTTCCTTTACTCTGAATAATTATTTTGAGATTTGTCTAGGCTGCATGTGCATCATTGTTTGTTATCATTACCATTTGCCTGAGTGGTGCTCCACTGCATGGAGAAGCATTGTTTGGCCATCCTGTACCACTGCTGCCACTTGGATTGCTTCCCGTTTTTGACATTACAAAGACAGTTGGACACATGTCATTATACGTTTGTCCAAATCCACAGAATGTGCACCACCAAGAGTGACCCTAACGTAATCTGTCAGCGAAGGTTCATCCATTGTAACCATGTGCTCTCTGGTGGGGGATGGGTCATTGGGGGAGGAGATACAGGGGGGCAGGGGGAGAGGGCATATGTGAATCCCTGGACCTTTGTCTTAATTTTGTTATGAATCTAAAGAAATGGGTAAGATGGTAGTTTTCCATTGTGTGTTTTACCACAATTATAATAAGTCAGTGATGCCACCAATAATTACACAGAATATATAGCAGATCACAAGATAATCGGCACACTAACATAGAAAGTATAAAGTTGTAGGAATTAATCTGTTAAAAACTGCCTAACATTTTTGTGAAAAACTATAAATGCAAAGGAAATATTTTAAATATGGAGAGAGAGATAAAATATTCATGGATGGACTGATTTAACTTCATATCAATTCCTTTCAACTAAGTCCTTAAGTTCAATGCAATTCCATATGAAATCTCTGCAAGACACTGGGAGATACTTAACAAGCTGACTCTAAAATACGTATAGAAGAACAAAGTTTCATAAAAGGCTACCAAAAGTTTGAAAAAAAAATGAGTAAAGAATGACAGTTTTAGCCAACCAGATCTTTAAACTATTAAAATGTCAGAATAATCTATATATATAAAAGACTAAGTGACCATTACAACTGGTCCACCAAATGACCGGTAGACAGTCGCTATGATGTGCACTGACCGCCAGGAGGCAGACACTCAATGCAGGAGCTGCCCCCGGTGGTCAGTGTGCTTCCAAAAGCCAACCTCTTGCAGTCCCTCCACCCTGGCCAGCCCCGATCGGCCTAATTTGGACTGGGCGAGATGACCCAAATCGGCCCCTTTAATACAGTTCCTCATGTTGTGGTGACCCCCAACCATAAAATTATTTTTGTTGCTACTTCATAATTGTAATTTTGCTACTGTAAACAATATGTAATTATATGTGTGTTTTCCGATGGTCTTAGGCAACCCCTGTGAAAGGGTTGTTTGACCCCCAAAGCGGTCACGACCCCACAGGTTGAGAATCGCTGATCTAGAGTCTAGAAGTAGACCCATCCTTGTGAGGGAGCTCAGTATATAACAGGTGTCTTCACAAATCAGGGAGAAAATATAGGTTATTTAATAGAAGGGAGTGGAAAAACTGACCCCCTGTATGAAAATAAAGCTAAATTACAATACAAAAGTGTTAAAGGCCTAAATGTGAAAGTGAAATGATAAAGGTCTTAGAAAGAAGGACAGCAGAATATTTTTATGCCCATAATTTGAGGAGGGATTTCTTAAATAAGATCCTAAACGTACAAATTATAGGGTGACAAATTAATGGATAAGGTTATATCAAAATTTGGGGTTTCTATTCCAAAAAGGATGGCACAACATGAAGAGGGACTTGGCCGTGGAGGAGGCACTGAATCGTCTCACACTATTAAGGGTTATAAACTACAGAAGGAACTTTTGCGAATCTAGATGAAGAGGTCATGAGGTCCGAAAGACAATGGCCAGGATATACACAGGGAATTCACAGGAGCAAGACGGGGGGCTGAGGAGATGCTCAACACGCCTAGAGAGAAGAGAAACAGACCGAAACCCTGAGACAGCATCAGGAGTGGGGAGCTAACCTTGGCACGGCTGGTGTGCATGCAGCTGGAGGGCCGCCGGTACGCCCGATCGTGCTGTGTGAGGAGCCCTGGGTACCATGGCCTGTATCAAGCTGCTTACGGGGTCTCAAGGCTGCTTGGAGAGCTCAAGGAAATCCATGTGCCCACCACGAGGGGAAGGACATACATGGCAACGGCTACAATGCAGGAGGCAACGGGCTGGACATGAGAGCATCAGGGAGAGTCCCCCAAACACGGGGTGAATGAAAATACGGGGTACAGAATGGGATTTGAAGCACAATGCCAAATCTGTAAACTAACAACATACACCTATTTTTCAAGGACACGGACACACACACTCACACACAGAAAAGGTATGGACAGCGAATTCAAAGGGCATGTGATTAGTAAACACATCATGTGGGCACCGTGCTGGGTGGGAATGGGCCACGGTGTATGATTAATTTAGCTCCGCGTCCCCTAGGTTCCCTGACATGACCACTAGAGAAAGTCAAGAGCAAGCTTACAAACAACGGGCAAGATGTGCGCGCACACGGTCGGCCCTGACAGCTGTGGGAGGCAGTCAGGACCCACACGCATGGGCTGTGGAGCGCTCTGGGGGAGGGGTTTTACTTTACATGCTTTTCTACCACGGAACTTTGTGCCATCTGCCCACGTACCTTTTTTCAAATAAACATTTGTTAAAAGATACAGAACTATGAGAACTGAGACCAGCATCTGAAGAAATGGGAATCTGCTTGGGACGCAGGCTCCTGAAAGAATAACACTTCTCAGGGGAAGGCAAACTCGTGGTGTCTGCAGCACCCAGCCTCCCCTCCCCATGCGGGGGTGCTCTCGGTGCTCAGAGCACAATGCCTGTGAGGGTGTCACATTTTTTTTAAAATGTAAATACCAATCACCCCAAATACTAACTGAATAGAAAGTATGACCATTAAAGTGCATGTCTGATGAATGAGGAACCTCTTTGCTTTCTCTGGGAGCAAATCATTTTATAAGGTCACAGTGAAACACATCAGTTCACCCCAGAAGCCCACATCTATAATAATCTATAATAAGAAAAGCATAAAATGCTAATTAGACTGGACAGCCGAATGTCCTTCCGGACAAAGCTGTGGCGGCTGCGAGGGCCGAGGGCAGTCAGGGTAGGCAGCAGTGGTGGGGTAATGGGGGCAGCACCTTCCCCTGATTGCCCAGTCACCTCCTGCAGAGGGGAGTGGGCCTAAGCTGTTAGTAGGACATCCCCTGAGGGCTCCCAAACTGTAAGTGGGGGCAGGCCGGGTTGAGGGACACCCCCCTCCCAGTGCATGAATTTTCCTGCACCGGGCCTCTAATATAACAATAATAATAAAGGGCAAGATGCTTGTTTTGATGAATGGCAGTGGCAGCCTGGAGCCTCCTGGGTAAAGGCCTACCTTCACTCCCTCAAAGGGTCCTGGAGCCCCCCTAGAGCCTTTATCCTTCAAAGAATGTGGGGAACATTGAAGTGGGGAGTGGGAACAAAACCAAACCATTTGAAAGTAGGTAACTGGCATAGGAGGAGGGTCAGGGGCCCGCAAGGGCACAGTTGGGGGTACCCAGGAACTGTAAAGGATGAGTCTATTGCAGTGGGGAGGGTCAGGTGCCCCCAGGGGCATAGTGGGGGGTACCCAGGAACTGTAAAGGATGAGTCTAATGCAGTGGGGAGGGTCAGGTGCCTACAGAGGCACAGTGGGGGGGTACCCAGGAACCAGCACGAGTGAGTCTGGTGCAGTGGGTGCTCCATGGCCTTACCGTGCCATCTTGTCGCTGCAGGACATGGTGAGCAGCCTTTCCCCCTGCAGCACCCCGTCCCACGTCTGGATGCTCGCATTTGAGCGCACGGGGATCGTCCCCTCACCAGATTCTATTTTCGTCCGCAGCTGTCCCCGGGCTTTGCGATTCGGGTGCCTGTCTGCTGGTTCTAAGAGAGAAATGGGAGAAGGAAGCCACCGGTAGGAAATCATCTGCTTCACTCACCGAGAAGCACATCTAACTACACCTCACACATTTATCACACAGTCCGCCTGTATGTGCCTGTGGTTGTTCTGTATCTATAGGACATACGTACATTATAAGTATATAAAATTGGACAGGAAGGATATAATATGAACCAAATTCACAGAAGTGGCCTTCTCAGGGGTTGGGGAAGACAAGGGCTTCCATTTTAACCAAAGTGATTGACTTCCATTGTTAAAAAGGAACTGAAGCAAATAGGACAAAATGCTAACATTTGCTCCTTCTAGGTGTTGGATATTTGGGTGTTTGTTATATTTCCCCCCACATTTAAAAAATTTCATAAGGAAACCCATAGGGATGCTGAAATAAGCTCACAGGAAGCACGCACAGACAGTGACTACCTCTGGGCCATATGAAAACGGGTAATTTAAATTTTCTTTCTTATTTAAAAAATATTTGAATTGATTTGTGTTGCCTTTATAATCAAGAAAAACAATGCAATCAAATGTTCTATTTGGAACAAATAATGTTTAAGCTTCGGGGGAGACAGGTGGATACAAATCCGTGGAAAACACGTGCAGAGGAGGGTGGGGACATGTGATAGAAGCAGGGTCTCCCTTTTCATCCGTCTGACCTGCTGCTGGGGTTTCAGCCAATAATCACACATTTAAGTTCCAGTTCATCAGAAACAGGGAAGAGGATGGACGTCTCTGACTTAGAGACAGACAAGGTGTCCCAAAGATTGTGACAACCTGTATATTATCCAAATTTAAGTGCTGACATCAATTTTGATCTGGTATCCTCATTCTATTCCAATCCCATAGTTTATTAGAGTCAACATTTTCATTCATTAAAATATCCTAATTAATTATTCATGGAGAAGTACTAGTAAAACCTGCTTTTATTTAGCCCTCAGACCCACGTTTAAGGCTGACATGGAAAGAAGAAGGATATTAATATAAGTTTGTTATTTTGTTACCACAGGCCTCACATTGAGAAACTGCTGGCTGTCCAGACGCCGGGCCATACCTTCCAGGATCGGTTCGTGCGGTGAGAAGATCCTGGCGTCCCCGCAGGGCGAGGTGCTGATGTACAGGTGGAACTGGACCGTGTCCTTCAGCCGGAAGCCTCCCCGCTCAGACTTCTGGAAGATGGACTTCTTCTGATCCTCTTTGCTGCGGAAAGGAAGCAAGTTGCAGAGTGAGTGCTCCAGCTGCGTGCAGACACCATCTGGTCTGTCCCAGCTCCCAGAGACTTTCAAAGGCCCGCAGTTCTGACGGGGTGAAGACAAGCTGGAATCGGAGTGTTCCTTTTCTCTGTTTATGATCATTCACACAGTTCCTGTCACTCAGCAATGGACAGGGCATCAAAATGGGAGCATTTCCCCTTGCCTTCTCATTTCTGATCCCAAACAGAACGACTATGTGTAGAGATGTCTTTACAGAGAAAAGCAGTTTGGAGACGTGATGGGCTGGTGTGAGGCACAGTGATTGGAATAAAAATGCCCGTGTTTACCGGTCGTGGAGTCTACTGAGGTCAGCCTGCAGGAAACAAAGGCCCAGGGTCTGAGCACAGCCCTGAAATCCACGATACTATTAAGCATGTGTGCATACGTGTGTGAACATATGTACGCATGTATACGCATGTGTGCTATAAGTTAGCCAACTCTATTTGTAGCTTGAGCATCATGGGCAGATGGGATCCAACCTCACTATTACTGACAAAGTTGCTGTTTTGAGAAGCGAGTGAAAGTTTTGCAGTGTTTTCTGACGGGGGAGGGGAGAAGGCAGTGTTTTTAAAGCAGCTTCCTTTCCTTACTTACTTACTAGACTTACTTTAGGTACAGCTCAAGCTGTGTGTAAAGGAACCTGAGCAAGGACCGCCGAGATATGATCTCTGCGTGGCAGTCATTCAGAGCGAGGCCACGGTCGCTCATGTACTCGCCGTTAATACACTTCGTTCCCGTGGAAACACATATCACCTGGGCATCTTTCACATCTGTGCCTGGAAAACAAGAGAGACGCTCCTCTGAGTCACAGTCACGTGCCCACCTGCGCCCCAGGGCCTGCATGCGTCCGCGGTGACGGAACCTGGCAGAGACCTCAGTGCACACTCACCCCCCATGCCTACCCCCGCCGGCCGCAGCCTCCCAGAGGACGAGCTCTGAGCTCCCCCTGGGAGCCAGCCACCCTCGTCTTCAGTGTGAAGGTTCTGAGCTTGAGGAAGTTTCTCCTCGGGAATGTAAGTCTTTCTTGAACAGTCCCATGGACACAGGGAGGAAGCACTATGTGAAGGCAGGTAGGTGGTCTGGTTATTAATCTTAAGATTGATATGAAAGCACTAAAGTGGCGACGAGGGAGGGACAAGAAGGAAAACAAGTCGTTCACAGTGTGCTGGTCAGGAGTCCCTGTCACCCCCTCATGCTGGACTGCAGCCCTCAGCACCGGGCACCTCCAGGGGAGCGGCCACTCTGCGGTAAATCTGTCACAGACCACGCGCCAGATGTGCTGCAAAGGCCTGACGCCACCAGCGATAAACTGCACCACCAGCACCAGCTGCAGACGGTGCCACCCAGAGGCGGGCACTGTGCTGGGTCTACTAGGGAAGGTTTTCTCATCTCATCCCCACATCCTTAAAGTGCATGGCACCACTGCCTCTGTTTTACAGACCAGGAAACTGAGGCGCAGAGGGGCCAAAAACCTGCCCAAGGTCATTCAACGAGTGCAGGCCATCTGAGGTCAGAGCCAGGCATGGAGGTCTTCTGAGGTCAGAGCCAGGCATGGAGGCCTTCTGAGGTCAGAGCCAGGTACCTGTGCTGGCAGTCCTGCCTGCAGGTGTAAACTGTGGCTCTGAGCAGTGGAATTCACACGGAGGGGCAAATGCTGCCCTGCAGGCATTGCCTCTCCTCAGCAGTGAGAAGAGCTAGATGACAACCAGCCACACACCCCTGAGCCTGCTCAGGGGGCTGCTGCGTCAGCAGCTCACCTTTCAGTTACGTAAAATAGTACGAGCACAGAGAGAAGAGCAGGAAAACACAGGCACAAGACATCAGAGAAAACCTGAAACCCACGCTAAGATTCAGGGATCTTCACCCACCCTCAGACACACGCTCAGCTGTGCCAAAGCACACATGTGGCGGGGGGAGCTTGTGATTCGAGTCGTCACGTTCTGCAGGCGAGGGGGGATCAAGGCTAGGATTACAGAACCGTGTCCTCTCCCCAGTCGGACGGAGAACTGCCTGGGAGAGGAGGACAGCACAGCCACCCTCATAGAGCTGGGGCTTCTCCTGGCTGGCGGTGACAGATGCGCCATCCCCGCCCTCCTCCCTGGCCTCCGGGCCTGCCTCCAGCACAGGCCGGGATGCTGTCAGCAGAGGGCGCAGCACGTCCTGCCCGCCCCAGCGCTGGACAGGGCACTGGCCAGAGTGTGGCTTCCTGCTCCTAGGAGTCACCACGGAGATGCATCCCCGGTGTGGGGAGAAGACCTGGGGGAGGGTTCCTTCTGGACAAATTTAATAGGGTTCCTCCTGCCTTCCGAACTGAGCCTTCCCCCAGATTTTCACCTCTGGCTGGAGCTTCCTCTCTCCCCCACAAGCCACACAGAAACCTCCCTGGCAGCATGAACACTAACGGGTAAATCAGACACGCCCTACTTTCCCATGAAGCAGGAATTAATGTCTCCTGCAGTTTCCTGAGCAGACAGACCGCTCTCACACGGTCGTGGGGATCCAACCGTAACAGGCGCTTCTCCACATGAAAACAATTAGGTTGAAAGGATGAACATTTGGGAAAAATATGTAAGTACAGTTCCCACATTTGCAGATGACAGACATTCTGAGGAAGAAGGAAAACACGATTTTCCTGTCAGAGATTTTTATAGAGCAAGATGTTTACCTGTTGTCATGACAATTCCAGCAAGAACCTTCCTGCGTGCGTGGGGGGAGGTGAAGTTGTCCGTCAGGTCACCGAACTTATCCAGAACCAGGCGGGCCACGGCGTCGGCTAACACCTGGGGACCACAGCAGGGGGTTAGGCACCAGCACCTGCCCCCCGAAAGCCAGGGTGATGGCTCAGATGCTTTCTTCTCTGGAGAATCCCACACTAAGTCTGGCAAACAAGTGTGTGCGTGTGCACATGTGTGTGCGTGTTTCCTCCAAAACACACGTCCGAGGAGCATGCAAGGCCATGGCTGGAATCTTTCGACAGGGCCTAGAGGGCAGGGACAGCCCTGAGCCCGGCAGTGGGAGTTTGAGCTCGTGCATCCGGGGCACACCGTGCTGCCCCCCTGGTCCTCACAGCACACCAGCCCCGATGAGGACACCGAGGAGAAGAGGGCTAGAGTGCCTGCCTGGGGTCACCTGCCCCTCCCTCTGCTGCTCTGCTGCCCAGGCTCCCCAGTGTGCAGCTCGGGCAGGAGAAAGGAGCAGTTAGAAGTGATCAAATTAAAGAAGGGTGAACTTTGCACAGCACCACCCTCTTGAAGGCCCCGCCCATCAGGTACGTCTCAGTTATTGCAATACCTATCCCACCACCCTGGCTCAGTCACTCCCTCTGAATCCAGCCCTGAGCAGAGCCTGTGGGGTAGCTGTCACTCAGCTCAGATGACAGCAGAATGGACCCAGGGAAGGGTCTGGCGAGGCCTGGAACACCTCACTGCATGTGACCAGGCCCGACAGCACTGCCCTCCAGGGAGTGCTTCTTAGAAGCCAACATGTTAGATTTGGGACATGTCTTATTTTTATGGCTCATGAGTTGTCATGGATAGAGTGGACCCATAGTGTTCTGGGAAATGGTGCTAACGGGTGTGAGTGTGTGAGTGTGTGTGTAAAGAGCCACACTGGATCTACATCTCCCTAATCTCACACTTGTCTTGACAATCAAACGGCCAAATCTAATGTCCCCTTAATAAAATACTCCCAAAATGAATAGAAAAGTCACTCATCCTAAACGATGACTTATTTGGAAAAAGCATAGTTGTCAGAAAGCTTTCCTCCCATCATGGCTCCAGCAAATTCCAGCGAGCCCCCGGGGACTTGCTCAAGACCAGCCACGTGGAGGGCGGGCAGAGGTCCAGGCAGGGCTCTCGGGCCTCACCTGGCACCTCGGCAGAGGTATTGATGCTACAGATGTGAACACAGGGGAGGGAGTCGGAGCACAGACAGAAACAGATGAGCAACCACACGATGGGAGGGCACCACAGATAAAGGACAACACGTTCCAACTTCCATAGAAGGAAAACATCGTGGGAGGTTAAGGAGACCCAGGGAGAGGAGTTTCGTTTCACAGGAGGCAGGCGTACCGCACGTTTTCAGAGGCGGGCACGTCCGCGCACACTCCCTGTGCGACGCCAGCACTGCCCTCCTGGACCTTCTTCCGCCGCCGTGAAGAGGTCACTGCCTCGTTCCTTAGGGGCGATGAAGCACCCCTCCCTCTAAACGAGGGGGTGGGTATAATGACAAACTAACATGCTCCTCAACGGCAAGCCCACACCACCACGGCCCCGCGGCATGGCCTCCTGGGCGACCCTCGGGGTGCAGAGGCCGGAGGCTCGGCTGGCCGCTTTAATAAGTCACTGCTGACAGGGCGTTTCACACTCACACGCGGTTAATGTCGCCTGCTTTTTAAACTAGAGCCGCTATGAACACCACGAAGGCAAAGAATCCTAGGACCAGGGACGTCTGGCCCAAGTCCCGCATGGGTTACTCCTGGGAAACATAAGGCTTTACACCCACTCTAGAGGCACACTGGAGAGTTTCAGGGGAAAGACAGCGTAGCTCAGAAACACGGCCCGGGCTGACTGCGAAGCCACCTCCAGGTCTTCCAGGAAAACGTGGTTACCGGGGCCGCAGGGGCCTCTGGGAGACACTTCGGGGCTACTGTGAGCAGAGACTGGGAAGCAGATACAGCTGCACACCCCCAGGCCTCCCTGGCTGGAGAACACAGAAGCCCATAACCTGCTGCTCAGCACCAGCAGAACCAGCACAGGTGGTGAGGGTAGGGCTGGGATGGCCTCCCCCCCTCCCCCCCCATGGGATTCCCAGACACTCTCCCCAGAGAGGCTGATAGGCCCCACTTCCCAGGCTAGGGCCTCTGGTCACTGCTCCACGGAGCCCGGCCTGGGGCTTGGGCTGCAAATGCACACACATGCATGCACACATGCACACACATGTGTTACACACACACACACCTCCTCTGCCTCCCCTTCAATGTTACTCGTCTGCACTTTGAAACCTGGCCTCTTTAGGCAAAAATAAAATAAAATTCCCTTTTTTAAAACTGAGGACCATGGTCATTTCAGAGGACTGAACACAGGCCTCTAATTGGTTCAAAGGTAAAAGAGAAGCCGACATTCTCAGATCCCGCTGAGAAAATACAGGCCGAACTATCTGTCAATATTGGGTCCTTCACTTTTTCTGATCAAACCACTACATATTTTATCTTCAAGCTGAACAAGACTGTGACAAGAAGGAATAAACAGAGAAGCGGGTCAGGTTTTCTCCCTAAAAGACTGATTTTTAAGTAGACCAGGGAGCTTGGATTTCTGAGGAAAGAGCAATAAATAATCAGAGTTGCAGGGTGTGGAGATGACACTAGTGCCATTTCTCCTTCAGTCCTCCTCCCTCACAGACGCTGATCCGAGTCCCGAGCATTTCCCTCTGTTCACCCTGATTTTAGGGGGGAGGGGGCTGGGCAGGAGGGAGCCTGCATGATCCCACATGGGGAATTCCAGGTACAGAGAGACCCGGGTGCCTGGGGGGCCCTGGAGCATTTGCTTAAGGGCCCCCTATGCCCCTCGTCCCTCTGACACACGGTCCCTACACTGTAGGCTCAGGAATGCACTGCCAGCCAATCCCGCTGGAGCCCAGAGCCCATACCCTTAGGTTTCAGCAGTTGAATGGCCAAACTCACTCCTGTTGTGACTAGAGACCCAGGGAGACGTGGGAAACACCCTGGGCTGGGCAGGCTCTGGTGTCTGGCCCTCCCTACTCATCAGAGGCTGCTATGGGACCCCCCCCCCCCCCAGGGCAGCTACACAGGGAAGGAGGGCACTGTGGACTCTCCTTCGGGGTGAGACTCAGTGTGGAGAGGGCTGATGGCACTGCTCTGTGTCCCCACCCTGTGCCATGATGGCCTCAGAGGCTCCCCAGGGGCCACCTGGCCATCCCAATCTAGGAAGGCTGCTCGGCAGCCACACTTACTGCTGGCTGTTCGTGGTGAGGACAGAGTGGCATGACCTGGAGAGTGAACATGGCAATGAACCCAGCGCTGTGTAAAGCATGACTGAGCGTGACACTTTTCCTCACCTGGGGCAGGTGTAGCTGGAGGCCCTCGCTGAGGATAGGCTGGCGAGACGGCGTTTGATCCAAGTGCAAATTAAAAATGGCGGCCAGGGCAGACTGTGCGGCCCGGGCCTTGGCCAGCTTTTTGTTCCTTCCCGAGCCTTCGAAGAACTGGCCGTCCACAACCACGGACATGACAAAGTTCTTGGCGTGGCTCTCCCCGCTCTCCGAGAGGAAGTCGTACTTCAGGCCCGGGCGCAGCTCGTTCAGGATCATCACGGGATTCTTCCCGGCGGGCGGGGGGAATGGAGGGAGGACCGGGAGGGGCGGCTGGACGAGGTTGGGGGGCACGGGGGACGCTGACAAGCTGAGGTCCCCGCTGGAACTGAAGGAGTCATCGCCGCCGTTGGAGCCCATGTAGAAGGGCACTTCCGACCTGTCCGGTGTCTCGAAGCCGTTGAAGAGCGCGTCGGGGAAGTCCGCCTGGTCAGACGTGAAGTCCGTGTTGGCGGACAGGCTCCTCCCCATGGCCAGGTGGGCCTCGGACGCGTTGGGGAACTGGACGAACGACCGCAAGGCCTTCTCCGCCGCCTGCAGCTTGGCCTTCTTCTTCGTGGGGCCAGAGCCCTCGAACACCTGCCCGTTCACCTCCACGGAGATGACGAAGAGCGGCGCGTGCACGGGCCCCGTCTGGGACAGCAGCGTGTACTGCAGGCCGGGCTTGATCTCGTTCAGCTGCATCAGCGCGTTCTTGGGCAGGGCGGGCCCCGGCGCCCTCCTCCTCTTCTTCAGGCGGAACTTGGCATGCCCATTGCTGCCCTCGTCCAGGGGCCGCTTCCTGCCGACGCTGCCGCCCCCCCCATTGGGGAGCAGGTAGCTGTCAGCCGGCCCCGGAGCGCTGTCCCCCGGGGGCCCAGGGTCCACACTGCAGCTGTCCTTAGCCTCTGTGCTGCTCGAACCTGCGGTGCCCAGAAAGAGCAACTTACAACGCCTTCGTTGCAGGATCTTGTAAATGCAAAATTTATAGATTCCTTTATCTCTCTTTGTAACTGGGTAAGTGATGTGTGTTCTACTTCACTCCCTGCTGCACACGGGAGGGCTGCACATTTCCCACCAGCTCAGGGCCTCAGTGGAAATGGGTAGTCTGACATTGTGCTGAATAATGGCTCTTACCATTTCTATTTAGTATGGCCAGCTGCGTTTACATTAAAAGGTTAATTTTTAAATAACTTTTATGAGAATATTCTGAGCATCAAAGTGTGGGACGATAAATTTGTCCAGAAGACCCTACATTAGTAAGTCTCAGTCAGCACTGACACCTGTCGTTTATTGTGGCATTTCCCCGTCCCGATGGCATTTAACTCACTGGGCTTTGCACTGCAGCCTCTCCCAGAGGAGGGGACATATTTAAAAGCAGCATTTACAGGCTGGTTTGTTCTCGAGGTTCAAAATATCCCATCAATTTGTGCAGCTATTTGATTTAGTTCATGAATCAATCTTAGGAATCTGCTTATGTAATTATGGCAGTGATGGCGAACCTATGACACACGTGTCAGAGCTGACACGCGAACTCATTTTTTTGGTTGATTTTTCTTTGTTAAATGGCATTTAAATATATAAAATAAATATCAAAAATATAAGTCTTTGTTTTACTATGGTTGCAAATATCAAAAAATTTCTATATGTGACACGGCACCAGAGTTAAGTTAGGGTTTTTCAAAATGCTAACGCGCTGAGCTCAAAAGGTGCGCCATCACTGATGTAGAGTATTCTGCCCATTTAGAAATGATTTTTGAAGGATTCAACTTCATTTCCCATATTCATTTAAAGCTCTTTTTACTACATATGGGGACTGATTTACCTCTGAACTTTTAATACAGTCCACATTAGAAAAAAATATATGAGCAGCTATAAAATTGAAGCTGCAGGCAGGCTACCACCTCCTATCTAAAGCTGGAAATTACAGACTAACTTGGTTATGCTACCTTTTGAAGGTGTTTATAATTAATAAAGATCATTTTAGGACTCTGAAGGTTCATGGCAAAAATATGAGTTTAATTTCAAAAAGAGGAATAAAAGAGTATTTAGTCTTCCCTTTAAGTTTATTGAGCTTTTTAAAAAGGAGAACAAGAAATAATTCTGTTTTCCTGGCACATTTCCACAGGCCGCCTGTCGCACGGAGCGCAGGAGCCGTGATCACAGGGCATGGGGATGTTGATGGCACGGCATTTAAAACCTACCGCTAGCTTTCGAAAGCCCACAATAAATCTTTTAAGTGACCAAAATATTTTTTACAATGTAAACCAATTTACAGGGTCCAGTGTGGTGGCCTGGGTCTATTTTGACAACACAGTGTAAACTCAAGCTCTCATAATGCTAAGCTCTGCCCATGGGAGGGCCTCATGTGACAGAGGCCCGGGCCCCTGGCTGCCAGGCCACAGTGAAGCCTCACATTTCCCGGGCCATCGGCATCGGCAGAGATGTGCTCACACACAGCCCCTGGGGGAGCCGGCTGTCCTGTGGCGGAGGTGAGAGCCAGGTGCCCTTCCTGTGTAGACAGCTTCTCCCAGGCCCTGATACACACACCACTTCTCCCAGTTGACAAAGCTGACGGAATAGACACTAAATTTTCATTTATAACATCCTCCAGCAAAAGCTCGATAGGTTACTCCTTTCGGTGCTCAGAGGGAACAAAAGGTGAAAAGGGCAGAGCGAGACAGGTTAGATGAACAGGCAGCAAGGGCGCCACAGAGGACCGCGGGCGGACGTGCTGGTGCTCCTGCTCAAAGAACTAGCAACAGAGACACTCAGATCGTCATCAGTTATTCCGGCATGCATTTGACCAAACAGGATACCCTCCCACCCCAAAATGCTTCCCTTCAATGATAAAGACAACCCGTACTGGACTGGCCGTCTCGAGAGCATAGGAAAAATACACGTTCTATAGCATAGTTCCCATAAATTCTAAGTTCTTATTTGCTTCAGAAGCACTGAAATGCTACTCACATTCTGTCTTATTAAAATGCTACCATGTAAAGAGAAAATATTAAAACTGGAGAAAGACACCCCCTCTATCACAACTCTCTCTTTACATATCATGCTGCTTGGTTTCCTAAGTGTGACTACTAATCGTGATAATATTTTTTGTTATTTACGAAATGATAGGAAATACAGGACTGGCACAGCTAAGTTTTAGCACTTGCACCAGCAGCTTATCTTTCCAGAAAAGTTATTCAGAAGGATTCTTTACGTGACCCAAGGGTCAGTTATACAAGCTACATGCCTGACATTTCCACCCAAACCAGATGCCCACTGCTGTGGACGACAGCCCGCAGTCCCAACAACTCGGAGGCTGGGGGACACTCGTATGCACACTCTTCACAGGGAACAGTGCGCGGGCAAAACTGGAGATGGCGAGTGGAACTGCACAGTAAAAATACACGGCTGGTTCTAAAGGGACCTCAGGGGAGGCTCCGATGGGAGGTCACCCTGAAGAGGGCCTCCATCAGGCCACCAGAGGCCACCACAGGTCAGCAGGAGGAAGGGCACAAGGCCACGAGCTTCTCCAACAGCGACTGGGCAGCTGCTCATGCTGTGTCCATCCCACAGGGACTGGCTTCAGCCAGAGTGTCCACTGTGATCCATATAACCAAGATCCAGCTCACCCGCATCTTCTCCAACCCAACCCACGGAGCAGCCTGCGAGTGAGGCAGGGCGGTCTGCCGCGGGAACCTCTGGGTTATCTACGGACACGAGCCAACTCCAAGGCCTCAGCTGGCCGCTGTGGGTGGCGTCACAGAGAAGTGGACTGAGCTGTGTCCTGGCCATTGATGACCACTCCTCGTAAAATGTCACCCATCACTTAGACCTGCACGCTCTCTCTTGGGAGCAACTGAACACAGACAAGCAAGAACACTCATGTCTACATGTGTCAGAAAAAGGATGTCTTTGTTGCAGTGCCCCTACTAAAAGCTCCCAAATGGGGAGGGAGACTTAAGCCTTATTTAAATGCACTGCTCTCTGGGAGTAAAGACAAAACAGAAGAGAAGGATGTTCACTGAACTTTTCATGGAGAACAACGTAGAGAGGGGAAGCTGGCATAGCTCCCAGCCTCTCCATCCTCTGCCCCAGAGAAGGCAGGGTGGAAAGGAGGGGGCCCCGGTGTTTCAGGCCACACGAGTCCTGAGGCTCATTAAAGTTTAGAAACAAGACCAGCACATTCGTGTGAGCCCTTTCCCTCAAAATACAGGAGAACCCAGGGTATGTGACCAGAAAAGGTATGCACTATTTTAAATGGCCAGCTATTTAAATCCACCTCAGAGGTTATCTTAGACTTTACAGACGGAAATCTGACCATCGTCATGGTAACCAGGCTGTGGCAACAGGAAGCGTGCAGCTTCATGAGGCATGCACCAGAGCATGCGCTCCTTCAGGCAGCTGGGAGGGGAGGCCCACAGTAAAGAGAGAACGTGGCCCAAATTAAACACCCGCCACTGCTTGCAGCCCCGGAAGTTCACTTCCCCCAAACTGGCCTCCTGAGAAAACGCCCAGGAACTCTACGGCTAATGGAAAACCAGCTGCTGGAGCCCACGTGGCAGCCGAGGTCTTACTCAGGTTTTCTTCGTCTTCCAGATCCATGGCAAAATGCTTTGGAGGGTTTCTTGACTGGCGGAGGCTGTTTCTGTCTGCAAGACAGCAAGAAAGTCACATTCAGTGAGCCCACCACGCGAGTCACAGGAGGTGTCTCCTCTGCGGAAACAACGCCCCCAGGATTACACACAGACGGGAAAGCTCATGAAACAAGGACAGCTCGCTCTGCGATCTGCGATCTGCAGTCAGGATGGGACACTCAGAGGCTCCCGCCACTTCAGCACGGTCAGTGCAGGGCCCCAGGACTCTGCTGCAGGGAGGGAGGCCTGAGGTGGGGAGGGGTCCCACTCGGAGGAGCTGGCCTTGATTCCAGGGTGGAGGCCCTGGCAAGCTCCGAACCAGGGAGAAAGGTGACGGTGTTTCTGTCTTAGAAAGATCGCTCCTGTAGGAGGGGCCGAAGACAGACGACCACAGAACCCAAACAGGACTCAACCCGGTTGCCATTTGATCTTTGCTCTGGAGGACTTCCGGTTCTGGTTATAAAGTAAGGCTACAAAGGAAGAAGCGCCCAACAGCATTTTACTTTACCACTTCTTTTTCTTCGCGAGTCACATCTCACGTGGACGAATCTAAAAAGCACGTAATTGTTAAATCTGATTGAATTTCTTAGCCATCTATTATTTTGTTGGTAGGAGAAACCATGGGAAATCCTTAAAGAACAATTACTACAAATATCTAATAATTAACAAACTTAAGAGTTTCCTCTTCCTAAATAGGTTGGCTATACTTACCAAATTTTACTAACACACCGTCTGTACTAAAGAATCCCATCAAATTGTAACTGAGGAAAAAGATTTGCACATGTTGCTTTATATACAAATAAAATTGATATTATAAATCACTAAAAGGCAAATTCATTGCTTGTAAGACATTATTAACAAACGGTTGTCATAAAAACTATATATATTTTTGGTATTTGATATACGAGAAACATATCTTTATTCAAGAGAGTGTTCCAGATTAATTACTTCTAGATATGGTTTCTGGAAACTTCCTTCTGTGCAAAGCCCAGAATGGGACACGATGAGAACCTGAAGTGAATCAGAGATCCTGCGATGGAGAAATTAAAATAGAAATACCATCTGGATAGCTAACTATATTTAGAAATTCTTATTAATCATTTTAGGTGTGGAAATAGCACTTATTTTTAGCGATACTGAAGTATTTAGAGACGAAATGGTAATATCAGGAATTTATAATTATAAAAGAGCCCAGCGCGGTGGGGAAAAGCAGATGGTTTACAGTTGAAACTGGGGGCCGGGGCGGGCTCCTGGGGAGGTGGATTCATTGTGCAGTTCTGCATTGCATGTGTTTTACAATTTCCACGACGGAAAGTTTTACTTAGGAGTCCTTTCCTCGAGGTCTAGAATGGGAGGTAAGATGTAGCAGGGGTGCAGGCTCACCGCACGCGCTCCGCAAGGCGCGGGTGCTCTGGGGGCTCTGGGCTGTGGGGTCAGGTTGGAAGGTGGGCGTATGGAGGTGAAACTGAGCCGGGAGCAGAGAGTGTCAGGCGCACCACGAAGACAGGAGACAGGTGGCGTGCGGAGAGCACGAGGTTGTGTGAGAGAGGCAATCACAGCTCTCCAAAGAAACCCAAACTCTCCATTCCCGGAACAGCACACACTGACCCCTGGCTTCGAAACAGGTCGCAGGGACGTGCGCCGTGGGAGGATGGAGACGTCCTTTTCCCTCCCCTCCCCTCAGTACAACTCAAAACCCCGACAACACATACACAGGTGGGAGGAGGAGGGCAGACCGTGGGGACTCGAGGGACCACACAGCACGGGTCCCTGGTCTTTCTGTGTCATCATCCCAGACTTGGAGCCGAAGAGGCCAGTGACTTAGAAACACCAATGGGCACAGACCACAAAACCCAACAAATGCTGCTCTCTCTGACAACGGACCAGCAGCGGTTCCTCCCTGCGGGACTGAAAGTGACAGACAGACTGCCCCACTCCAGCCAGACCCTCCCACCCAGCAAGGATGAGGGGGAGCCTCGCCTCCCCTATCCCCAGCAGAGGCCTGGTGGGGAACCTGAGGTGACGTCCCCATCCCCTAACAGAGCGGCATGAGTGAAAGTCAGCTGATGCAATGGTTTACGTAAGATTTAGAGTTGTGTCCAAGTTTCAGTAAAAACTAATAATAATAATAATAATAATAATAATGATCCATCATACCAACAGCCAGGAAGGCCTCAAACCGAACAGAAAAAAGACCATCAACAGACGCCAACCCAGAGACGTCTGTCTGATGCTGTAAAGCAGCCAGCGTAAAGAAGTGGGAGGAAGCAGTCATAACTGATCGCAACACGCACTCGATAGCGTCAGTCCTCAAGGCAGCACGCATGGCATTGCCAGGGAGACACACATGGACCACATGGAACAGACAGAACCAGGGCAGGCCCCACGTGCCCAGCTGACGGCTCATGAAGCAGGAAAGCAGTTCAGTGAGGGGGGGGCCAGGCCACAGACGGTGCTGCAGCCACCAGGCACCCGCGTCTCACACTATCACAAAATGCACTTGAGTTGGTCCGGGGCTCAGGGTGAAACATAAAACTATAAAACCTAAGGAAAATCATAGGAGAAAATCCCCAGGACCTGGGGCTGGGCAGAGCATGCTTAAGCAGACTAGACACCAACAGCACAATCTATAAGATAAATTGGATTTTTTGACAACTTGGACCTAATCAAAATTAAACATTTTTTTTCTCTGCTAAAGACCCTGTAGAGAAGATGAAAAGACAAGCAACAAACTGGGAGAAAATATAACAAAGGCCACACAATGAACAAATGGAACACACAAGAAATTCTCAAAACAAACAATCCAATCAGAAAGTGGGCAGAAGTCATGAAGAGACCTTTCAATGAAGAGGATTTTCGGATAAACATGAGAAAATGTTCAGTATCATTAGCCACCAGGGAAATGCCACTTAAATCCATGTAGAGTGGCCAAAATGAAACCGGTTGCAACCCCAAATGCCGACGAATGTTTATAGCAACTTCTCCAAACTGGAAACAACCAGATGCCCCTCAACAGGCAAATGGTTAAACAGACTGTGGGCATGCCCATGCCAAGAAATACTGTGCAGCAATAAAAAGGACTGATACACGCAGTGACCTGGAGGCATCTCCAGAGAATTAGGCTGAAGGGGAAAAAAGCCAATCCCAGAGTTACTTACTGTGTGGTCCCTTTATATAACACTAGAGGCCCGAAGCACAAAATTCATGCAAGAGTAGGCCTTCCTTCCCCCGGCTACCTTCTGGCCGCACGCAGGCACCCGGGTTTCCCTTGCAGCCCCGGCTTCATCCGGAAGGTCGAACAGAAGGACATCCAGTCTAACTAGCATATTATGCTTTTATTATTATAGATTCTTGAAATGAAATAACTGTGGAGATGGAGAACAGATTAGAGGCTGCCAGGTATTGGGAGGGTGAGGGTTTGGCTACAAAAGCACAGGGAAGTGGTCCCAGGGACAACGGAAGGCTCTGGATCCTGACTGTATCCCAGTCAGCAAACATCCCGGCTGTGACAATGCACGGAGCAAAGGAAACATGGCTCTTTCTGTGAATCTACATGTGAATCTGCATTATCCCCAAATAAATAGTTTAATTAGAGGGCCCAATTAGCATACCATTCATCAGTGAAGGGGGTGCAGAGCAGGCTGGCTTAGCTGGAGGTCGGGGGCGAGGGAGAGCACACTGCCAGGGACACTGACTGAGTCTGAGCCACGGGAGGAGCTGGCCCTAATGGAGCTCACCTGATTTATAGAGCGCCTGTTTCCCTGCTCTTACATATTGAAGTTCTCTAAAAGGACATGGAAATGTCTCACAGTGGAAAATGAGCAGGCTGTGCGCAGAGGCGAGAGGGCCGTGCGTGTGGAGAATGGGAGCCAGAAAGCTCTCACTGAGCAGGAGCAACACTTTCACATTCTACAAATGCCAACTTTTGTATCAAAGGTTATAAAACAAAGCAAAACAGCAAATGCAAGCACTTTAGAGCATTTCACATAACCATTTTTCTTTCATTCTGAAAGCACCTCTTACAGCCTGAACTATAAACATCTAAGAATTAAAAGCCCATCAAAATCCCACATGGGCCTGGCCAGTGTGCTCAGTGGTTGAGCATTGACCTATGAACTAGGAGGTCATGATTCCATTCCCTGTCATGGCACATGCCTGGATTATGGGCTTGATTCCCAGTAGGGGGCATGCAGGAGGCAACCGATCAATGATTCTCTCTCATCATTGATGCTTCCATCTCTCTCTCCTTCTCCCTTCCTCTCTAAAATCAATAAAAGCATATTTTAAAAAATGTATAGATTCAAAAATGTTTAAGACAAACATTAACCTTGATTAAACTTATTACTAATTATTACTGGACTAGAGGCCCAATGCATGAAATTCGTGCAAGAGTAGGCCTTCCTTCTTCCAGCTGTCAGCACCGGCTTCCCTCTGGCACCCGGGACCCGGGCCTCCCTCTGGCCGCAGGCAGACATGCAGGACCTGGGCTTCCCTTGCAGCCCCGGCTTCATCCAGAAGGACAGAAGGATGTCTGGAAGGGCATCTGATCTAATTAGCATATTATGCCTTTATTATTATAGATTTACTTCATTTTAGTCTAAAAAAATGGTTTTGAGAAACATTTTACATATTTTTATGATTGTTAAAGGTTTTATTTTTAAAAGCCAACACTGCACATTTTAAAAAAGAGAAGTGTTAAATGGAGACGATGCCTATTGATTCTTTAGCATAAATCAAGCAACATACTAAAAGTTGTAGCTATAGAAAAAAAAAACCTGAATGATAATGTGATTATTTAACAAAGGTAACTGAAGTATAAAATTTTTACATTTGAAGTAAGATAATCAAATTCAGCATTATCTAAACACAATATCACTAAAGCGTTCAAAGCTATCAACTTATTATATTTTACAATGAAATAGTTTCATTTCTAGGTAACCATCTAAGTAATGGATGCTTAGTTTGGTTACCCCTTAGAGATTTTGTACACAGGGAACAAATATAGCAGACTGTGCATAGCAAATAAGGTTCATGCATTACTTTTATCAAACATGTTTCTTCTAGTGAAATGCAACAGAATAATTAAAATAAGAAATTATCGCAAGATCGCAGAATACAAGATTAATACAAAAATTTAATTGCTTTCCTATATATGAACAAGTGGAATTTGAAAGAGAAGCACAATACTGCTTACATTAGCACCCCCAAAATTAAACACTTAGATGTAAATCAAACAAAACGTATATGAGGAAAACTACAAAACACCGATGAAAGAAATCAAAGAAGAACTAAATAAATGTAGAGATAGTCCATGTTAATGGGTAGGAAGACTCAATATTATCATGACGTCAGTTCTTCCAACTTGATCTACAGATTCAAAGCACTCTCAATCAAAATCCCACCTAGTTATTTTGTGGCTATCAACAAAGAGATACCAAAGTATATATGGAGAGACAAAGACCCAGAATAGCCAACACAGTGTTGAAGGAGAATAAAGTTACCTCTCAAGTCCTTAAGTCAGAAACATCTGTAAATAAAACAGCTTTACATTGGTTAAAAGTTACCTGCTGAGTACAGCTCATGATTAGGAACTGTCTCCCAGCAGCTATGGCCAGTCTCCTTTCACACGGGTTATGAACGCCTTGCTGGACTCTGCCTGTGCCCGTGGCCCACATGATGGCTGTAACCGTCCTGGGTGAGCCTGTTTCAATAGCTAGCTATGTGGCCTTGGACAAGGTTCTCAAGGGCTCTCAGCCGGGCTTTCAGCCCAGCACACCCACTGACCTCTGATGAAAGCCCGGCTAATCCAAGGGGATGGATTAGCACCTGCACACAGCATGCACTCTGAACATCAGCTGACATCACGACTACAGCACGGAGCAGGACCAACACGGACAGAGCCACACGCTTCTCAATGTTCCCAGTCACGTGTGGCTGCTCTTGGTCAATCACAACTCCAGGCTCAGCTGCCAGGACAAAAAACTGATGCTGCTTGAAATGCCAGAGGGTGCCACCCTGGAAACAAATGCAGGTGCGTTAATTCTGCCAAGCTGTTCGCAGCATAAATTCCACAGCAGATATTAGAAACCTTGGTATTTACAATCTCAGGAAAATTAAAGTAATTCTTCAAGAAATACATTTTCAAAGTCATGTTTCAACTTGTTCTCTAGCCATTAACCTTCCAGTTGCACGTGGCTGGTGGATTCTGTATGTAACAGCACAATGAGCATAAAGGAGATGGGATAAACCAGAGTTGCGTCTGGGAAATAAATACTCAGAAGGAAGGCCAAACTGAGCACATTCTCTCCAGGCAGAACGTCCACTGGAACCAAATGATGAGGTGAACAAAATCCTATTACTTATGATCAAACCCATAATGCTGTGAGGTAGAGTCATACCTAGAAAGATGTTTAGTAAATGAGAGTTTCAGACACGTAAAATCTAGAATCTTCCGCATATATTTAATTAACTACATTTAGCACTGAGATAACTAAACAGAACTGAGCTACTGGGAATGTTCATACAGCATGATTGGCACCTCTCTCTCTCTCTCTCTCTCTCACACACACACAAGGCCATGTCATGGCACGGAGCCAGGGCCTGGATGTACCATAAGTGTGCAGATTTGGATAAAATAGTGAATAGACTGATGCATCAACAGAGAGAGTAAAAACCCAAAAAGCTACTTCTCTGGGTTAAAACAACCAAACAGAACTGAGCTTTGGGTCTGAGCCTCATCCTTTATCCCCGCCTCCTCGCTCTGCTCCCCTGTGAGCCTGTGGAAATGAGGACGGTCTCAGAGTGGCAGAGAGCCTCCCTGTACAGGATGATGTTTCTGGGCAACTCTGACCCGAGTCCACTGGATAAAGGGCCATGTGTCCCTCTGCACGTCTCAGGGCCCTGGATGCCCCTTGTCAGAAGGTAGCACCTTCCAGATGAGCCTGACCCAGGGCACCCAGTGACCGCCGTGTGCCCAGTCTGTCTGAATAGGAGTCATGTTTCTTTAGTCAACCTTTCAACGGCCTACTACAGTCAGTAATAGAAAGACAAGCACTCAGCTTAAATAAGTTGTAGTCGAACATAAACAAAATTCCTTACAAAAATGTGAATGGACTTTAATAAGCTTACTTTTTAAAGCTTTACCTCACTCACTAATAAGCAAAGAAAGGTGTCAGTTGTCAAACTGATAGAGCAAAGTCACAGATGATTTCAGTATTTGGTGGGGTTCACTCTTCATGGTGAACAAATCCAGCGGCCTCCTGAAGGCCGAAGCCCTGACTCTCACAGGGAGTGCCCTTGGCCTCCTGGCCTTCCCCCGGCTACACCCAGAATAGAAAACCATGCCAGGAATCAGGAGGGGCTGGGCTGGGGAGCCGGGTCTGCAAGAGGTGGTCGGGCACCAGGGCTCAGCCACCAGTGATGGGGGCGGGGGGGGGGTCCACAGTCACTCCTCTCCTCCTGTGGCCTCTCTCTCTAGGGACCCTGGGAGGGTACTCAAGAGACATTATGGCTCCTGGCCATAATATCAAACACAGAATCTTAAACAGTCACTGAATTCTAACTCTTAAGTCCAGTTCTAAGGATTGGAGAAAATTACCAAGACTTTGCTCATATTCAAAGGTTTAGCTACAAGGATCATCACCTCTGCTTGCTCATACAGTTTATTTGCAACTGTATTTCCTAATTCTTACAATAATGAGAAAAGTGGCTTTCTGTTCTAAGCCATCCTCCGGTACCCAAAGATGCGTGCTCTGCAGAGAACTCTGGACTTGGTCTGGGAAGGTGTGGACCTGCGTCTGGACTGACACCTGCCCAGCGGCTGTGTCTGCCGTCTGCGGTCACCACTGAGCAGAAGAGGTGCCGGTTGGCTTTGACATCACAGAAAACTCTGGACGTCCTGCAGACTAGATCAGGGTGTCAGATCTCACAGCGACAGCGCAACTGCCAAAACAGAGGGAGAATTAATACCTGCTGGGTAAAGGACAAACCGCCAGACGTGAGACGTGGGGAAGGCGAGGCAGCTCAGGGCACCTGGAGGCACCGTGGGGAAAGAGCGGGGCCTGGATCTAGTCCTGCCTGGGAAGCTGCTGCCCACCGACCTGGCGCAGGCCCCTCAACCCGCCATGAGCCGCCATAAAGTGGCATTGGCACCAAGGGACCTAAGGACTCTCAGCTCTCGGACACAGTCTTGCAAAATCGAGGCATTTATTTCATTTTATTATCACCACTACACACACTTCTAAACACGTATCTTTCACAACTAACAGATACACGGAAATGAGTCTGGACTAAGCTAGAGAAATGTGTAAGGCCCACCAGCTGACTTTCAGATGGTCCCGTTCTCTGCTGTGGTCTGAGCCTCACGCACCTCGGGCAGGGCTCTGCAGGATGGGAAAAGGGCCCCAGGAGAAGACTCGGGTGGAAATAAGACACAGCCCAGCCTGGTGGGCCATCGTCACTGGGGGCCCGACTGCAGGGCACCTCCACCCACCCTGCTGGAGGACAGCTGATGTGGTTGTCCTGTGCCCATGCCCACTGCAGGCTGCCGCCCCACGACTGCCATCTCCAGACAGTCAGGCCCCGGGTCTGGGCTCTGGGCGGGATGAAGGGAGGGCTGTCTCCCTGGGAGGGCTGTGCTCGTCTGGTGAGGGCACTGCCTCCAGGCCTGCCCATGCAGCCTCCTGTGAGCTTCTTGGTATTCTCTCACCTTCCCATACCTGGATGGGGGCGGGAAACTGCAAGGTGACTCTAGAACCTTCCGCTCAAGAGAGAACCAAGGACCGGGGTCCCTGAGTCACCGCGAGAGCCTGCTGTGTCGGAGCACTGGGCTTGCTTCTCACTCGGTCACTGCCCCTCTGGTCCCGTCCCTGCCTCCTTCCCGTGTGTGTGTGTGTGTGTGTGTGTGTGTGTGTGTGTGTGTGTGGTGAGTACGTGCATGCTCATGCACACAAACCCATACGTGTGCACACGCTCCCGCCCCAGCACAGCAGGTCTGGGCAATCCAGCCTTTAGAACCGGACACGGATTGCTGGAGCCTGGTACCAGAACACCAAGGTAACGTCACCAGCTCAGAGTTGACCACAGAAGAAAAAACTTCACATTATTTTTATAACCACACTGTTCCTCCAAATGAACACACAGTAACAATGCATCTGATGCACTATCCAACCTTGCTCTATGTAACATGGCCTCATTAAAGTCCCACTCATTTAAAATTATACTTTATCTTCTGGAGTCAAGGAAGAAATGTGAACTGTATTTTCAAAACAAACACTGACAGTTAAAGAACAGACACTGTTAAGATCTGACCCAATTTCACAGTATTTCATGTATAATTCCACACACTGAATTCCACACCTTTGTTAGAATTTCAACTGCCAGCCTGCAGGGGCTCTGCCCGCCGATGCCTCCCGGGAGCAGGGTCCTCACTTGTGCTGTGAAGCCCAAATGCAATGAAATGCACTCCAAACCAGGGCCTTCTACCCATAACCTGTTGTTCAATGGGAGGGGGTGGAGAGGGGGTCCTGATTCGTACCCTCCCCTGACAGACATGCATCTTCCACTCCTGCCAGAGACTGGGAGGATCCCTTCCTCCTGATGCATACGGACGGGAGCAACACATCACACAGCCCACCTGCTCATCACTGAGTGGTACTCAGGGGGCCCGTTCCACAGCAAACCTCAAGTCTGGAAGCTCGGCTGTCCCTTTGCCATGGCCCTGCCACCCACACCTGTCCTGTGCATGCCCCAATCCCTGGGGCCAGCGCCCAGAAAGCTCTAATGGATACTTGTTGGATGGATGAATGGGCGGATGCTGGATGGGTGGATGAATAAATGGATGGATGGATGGGCAGGTTGATGGACGGATGAATGGATGGATCAATGGCTGGGTACATGGGTGAATGGAGGGATGGGTGAATGGAGGGATGGGTGATGAGTGGATGGGTAGATGGGCAGATAAGTAGATGGATGATGGGTGGACGGCGGGGTGGAGACATGAATAACATCTCATCCTACACCTCCAGCATGTAACCATGCTCTGAACCTCACAAAGAGGCGTTTTCTCAGCAAGGTGAAACCCGGGCTGGAACCAGGTGAGAAGGCTGGCATGACAGCACCTGCTCCCTCAGGGGTGTCACCCACAGCCAGCTGCTCTATGAAGACAGACAGAATGGATCTTCAGTGCCCGTCCCTAGCAGGGCTCAGAGGTGGCGCACCTCTATGGGCCTGGGTTTCCATTTCTACAAAAGGTCCCCCACACATTCACATCCCCATCCTGGTAACTGGGGGATCCCAGCCTCAGATTGCAGCACAGCTCAGAGTTGTTGCCCCCACGGCGGTGGGCTTCACATGGTATGCAGAATGACTGGGCACAGACAGGGCGCTATCACACTTGGGGCAAAGTACTCAGTGAGAAGGTGAAAATACAGGATCTTATTCATAAAACCTGGTGGGGGAGAGCCTTCACGTTTCACCACTCCCCTCCCACCGTGCCTTTACTCCACAGCCATGGCCTGGGTGGAAAGGTGAGCAGCAAACACCTGGGCAGGTTGAGACCAGGGAAGGCGGGTGTGTGGCGTCTAGCTGTCCCTGGCAGTGACCTGGGCTCCAGGCCCCCCTCAGGTCCCGGCTGGCAGGATCTGCCAGGGCAGCACTATCGGCTATGGAGGGCCTGGCCAAGTTGCATATTATTCTCTTTTGACTGTACTTTTTGATGACTCAGCTAATCCATCTGTGTCTCACGCACAGTCAAGAGCCAACTGCCTGCCCGTGGAAGGGAGGACTGTATGGATAACTCAGGGGTGATGAAAATCACTGAAAATATATGGCTGCCGAAGCCGACAGCAATCTGCTGCTACACTGTCCTCAGCAAACAATAAAATTTGAAAAGGTTCACATTATACCAGTCTTAGGAAGCTCCATACACATGATTTGGAGCACCTTAAAATTACACAATTAAAAGACGACATTTCACATGCTGTACACCTTTGCCAAAGATTTGGTATAAACAGGACAGTCAGTTTTATTAAAATTCATAATTTTCAAAGGCATTTGTATTAAGTCCATATTATAGATAAGAACAGGTACTAACATATAACATTTTACTGTTCAATGAGAGTCACACTGAACTTACATAGAATGTCCAGTGAACTCGACATTTAATACATGGGCTTAGTTGTTACATATTGCAACACTATCAATTTTTCAAGATGTTGTAATAAAAATGCATCGTATTTGAGAAAGGTTTACCTACAGAAGAATAAGATTCTAGAACAGTGGTTTTCAACCTTTTCCATCTCATAGTACACATTTATTACTAAATTCCACAGCACACCAAAAAAATATATTTTTTGCTGTGACTAAAAAATTAGGTATAGTTTTGATTCACTCATACCAGACAGCTATTGTGCTGGCTGTTGTCATTTTTAAATTTGACAGTCTAAGGGAAAAGAGATCAGGGCCCTGACTAAATTGCATGTTTTAAAAATTCTTACAGCATACCAGTTGAAACTGCTGTTCTAGATTCATGAAGACATTTAAAAAACAAACAAACTGATTTTAGAGAGAAAGGAATGGGGGAAAGGGAGAAAAGAGAGAGAAGGATAGAGAGAGAAACATCAATTGGTTGCCTCCTATGAGTGCCCTGACCAGGGATCAACCTCCAACCTTTTGGTGTATGGGATGACGCTCCAACCAACTAAGCCAGCGGCCAGAGCAAGAAGACATTTTGAGTCGGTACATAATGGGGCCAATACAAACCATGTGAGTTGCAGTAAGTTCCAAAAGAATGATGACAGAATTTTTCTTGTACTTCGCAATATTTTCTCCAACATAAATGTTCAGTGATGAGAAGCCAAGTAAAAAATGGTGGCCATTCTAGTCCAGCCAGTGTGGCTCAGTGGTTGAGTATCGACCTATGAGCCAAGAGATCACAGTTCAATTCCTAGTCAGGGCACATGCTTGGGTTGTGGGCTCAATCCCCGGAAGGAGGTATGCAGGAGGCAACCGATCAATGATTCTCTCTCATCACTGATGTTTCTCCCCCTCTCCCTTACTCTCTGAAAACAAGAAAAACATGTGTGTTTTTTTAAAAAATGGTGGCCATTCTAAATTTAGGGCATTTGATCAAAATTTCTTGCAGTTTTGCTCTGGCCTTTGTCTTACTCTTCTGTTGCTTGACTTAATGACATCTTGCTTTTTAATGCTTAAACCAGGAAACAAAACACATCAATGCTGTAAGCTGAGATGAGAGTCTGGAGAATCCCAGAGACATGTGTGAAAGTCGCCCAGAAGACACCCAGGCCCCCTCAGGACAGTGCCTTTTGTCCTGGGCACATAGCGGGCACGATGCCCATCAAGCTCTATGGGTCATGGTGCTCCCACCACTCCCAAACACGGGGCCCACCAGGCACAGACCTCTTCGTAATATTTAGCAAGGTGCTATTTTCCCAGGATTGCTGACTCTGAAACTGACTTCTTAGGAAGCCACGCTAAAAACTGTGGCTCATTTTATTCCTGAGGGATGGCTATCTCTGCCACAGAACGGGCCGAGAATGCTGCTGTGGCAAAAGACTGTCTAGTCCCATCAGCTGGGGGGTAACAGGGTGACGCTCCGGGAAAGAGGCTCACTCGCTGCACAACCGCTGCTCCCCTCACTCAAGTATCTCTGCACCGAAGACATTCTCTATTCGTTCATGCGTTTCGATGAAGACAGCAAACTCTCAACACCTTTTAAAGCAACAACTCACCCCCTCAAAAAGCCAGTAGTTTCTGATTTTTATAGTCATGGACAACTTTTGAGTCTGGTGTTAAGAAAAAATATAGGTCTTTATGTCTTAAAACATCAAGTTGAATTAAAGACTGAAATCACCTGGAATGATGAATGTAAGGAATTTGCTGTCTAGGTTTTTAAAAGGAAAATACTTTAACAATGGTTGCCACAGTCTTATTTCTTCAGCAGGAAAAGTATTTTAAATGTTAGAGAAGTCGTTAATGGAAGGTGGCAGCCTAGGGTAAACCATTATATAGCAAAGATACAAACTTGTATGGTTTCACAAATATCTAATGATTTCTAAACAAGCTTATAGACATGTTTTTAAATCTTCCTTTTTAAGCCAGCCCCTGTCTAAAATTCTATTAAATGCCAACAGGAGGCACTTGAAAAGGGAAAATATAAAGTAACTGGCAGCAACATTAATTCACAAAGCTGCAACCCAAAACACATTCCTACACTGCATTTAAAGCCCAACACTTGACATTTCAGAATGAAAGTGAACGCATCACCTTTCCTCTCCGAGCGTTTCCTGCGCCTCCTTTTGTACCGACGTCCCATGATGCTGAAGAAGGTCCCCACGGTCAAAGTCCCAGTGACAGGCGAGGCCATCCGGCCAAGCGGACACCAGCCGCCGCCGGCCAGCCCCAGCCTCATTCTGTGCCCCTCGCCACTGTGAATCGCTCCGGCAGCGGCTGCGACAATGCCAGCCCCTGCCAGCACGTGGGGCTGCTCCCCCGCAGCCAGGCTCATTCATCAGCCCAGGAATCAGGGCGATGGCGCCAACAGCACAGTGACCTCCAGCGCACCACCAGCTCGGCATGAGACTGTTAACCCTTCAGGGCCGTCAGGGACACAGCACCGTGGCAGGAGGAAAGACTGGCCAGGGACGCTTCCCAGGGGAGTAGGACTCTCCGAGGTCCCGTCTAAGTAAAAAGCCTGTCATCTTTACAAGAGACAGAGCATCTCAAATAATGACCTGGAAGTGTCACTGAGAGGACAGGTCACAAAACAACCGGCCGCATTCGGGCCGCCACAACCCAGCGCAGAGGCAGGCAGCCAGTGTCCAGAGGCGCCCCTGAGAGCGAGGGCGCCGTGAGGACTCACACGGACCCGTGCCCACCTGCCCGCCATGCCCCTGGATTGCCTTAGCCCCCTTGGTTCCCAGGTGCCGGTCCACTGCGGCTCCTTCACTACAGCACCAGGCACAGCCTCCCACCGTATGCCAAGCGAGGGGGGAGCAGACTCTGACCCCTTTGCCTGGGCTACCGAGCCTGGGGGATGACAGCACAGCTAGTGGGACCAGTACAGTGTCAGGGCCAGCCCGCCTGCAGGGCCCACATGCCATGTGCACACATGTGCACATGTACTCGCACACGCATGCATGCACACACACTCACACATGATGCATGTACACACACTCACACAAGCAGGCATGCACACACCTCACAGCACATGCCTGTATCTTGGGCTTCAGCCTTAGGCACAGCTCAGCCCACAGCCCTCACATCCTCGGGTCCAGACAGACTTGCTCCAGGCCTCAGGGAGACGCTCTCCCACATCCAGGCTCAAGTCCTTGTGGAAAAGGCAATGACATCCCAAAACGAGGAGACTGTGGGTTTGGGGAGGAGCCGGACTGCGGGTAGCATGGGAGTGGAAGGAGCACTTGGGGACTTCTCTCAACTCACAGCAAGTGCATCCCTGTAACAAAGCTCCTCTCCCAGCAACGCCCAGCATCAGCTCCCCAACTTCCTTCCCCAAAGGAACGTGTAGCACCTAACTTTCCCACCGCACACGGCATCATTTCTCAGCCATTCCTATTACTCTCCAATTTGTGCACAGGTGTGTGCAGGCACCAGAATTACTGCGTTAGGTTTTTTAAAATAAAACTATTACTATGATTTAACTAAACTTTCAGTGTTTAAATTAAAATTCAGCTCTCTTAAAATCATTTTGATTTCAACACTTGATACAAACCATCATTTATATTTTAAAACTTACTCTTAATTCATAATTTTGAAAAAGTATTCTCTAAAAACGTGGAAAAATTGGTAAAATAGTTTTTCTTTTATAATTTAGTTAAATTCACATTTTAAACAGGAATATATTCAAATTTTGTATACTTTAATTTCAATTACATATTTTGTCATTAATCCTTTGGATCAGGTGCCAGATAAGAGGTTTTTTTGTTTGTTTGTTTTAAATATATTTTTATTGATTTTAGAGAAGAAGGGAGAGGGAGAGAGAGATGGAAACATCAATGATGAGAGAGAATCATTGATTGGCTGCCTCCTGCACACCCCCAACTGGGGATTGAGCCTGCAACCAAGGCATGTGCCCTTGACTGGAATCAAACCTGGGACCCTTCAGTCCGCAGTCCGACACTCTATCCACTGAGTCAATCCAGCTAGGGCCAGATAAGAGGTTTTTTAGAGTTTGTGGTCATATGTTTCTATTGTTAACAAATATAACATGGCCTTGGGGTGCAGAGGGGAGAGAAACTTCTGGCAAAGGCTGCCCCCCTCCGTCAGGATGGATTTCTCCAAGAAGTGAAAAGCGCCTTCTTTCTTATAGTATCTAAGCATGTGACCTGGTCACACTCTACAGACCTGTGCTGTGAGCCCTGCAGACCACCCTACGAAGCCCCCAGGCGGCCAGCCCTGGTGGGACAGAGCCCTCAGCCCACTCTCAGGGAGGAGGAAGAAGGCGCGGAACAGAGCAGAGCCCTGAACCAGGCTCCTAACACACCGAGAGGGACCTAGGGGCAGGACAAAGAACCGGCGGCCTAAACAAGTGCGGAGGGGAGCAGGTGTATCCTTGTCCACATCCTGGACGGTTCCCATGGCGATTGTGGGATTAAGGCCACAGGTGGGCAGAGCTCCCTCAGCTCTGTGGCCGTGGGCTGGAGGCCCCCCTTCTACTGCTGCTGTGCTTGGACTGTGCCCCCAAAGGCGTGGCCTGAGGTATCCATTTTGGTAGAGGCAGCACTTGAGCAACCTCAAGAAACCCCTTCTCTCTGCACCCTCTACACCTTTGTGCTCAGGTCACCTTGGACACAATCCTTACAGCATCACTGGGCTGGCGGTCCTGCTGCTGCCCCTCGGATCAAGTTCGGATGCACAGTGCATCCCCAACAGAGGAATCCAAAGGCAACCACAGGAATCAAGAAACCACAAAGGAGGCACCCCTGAGAGTGAGGACTCACTCGGACCCATGCCCACCCACCCGCCATGCCCCTGGATTGCCTGGTTTGGCTCAGCGGATAGAGCATCCGCTGTACACTGAAGGGTCCTGGATTTGACTCTGGTCAAGTGCACGTACCTTGGCTGTAGGCATGATCCTCAGCCCCGGTCGGGGCATGTGCAGGAGGCAACCAATCGATGTCTCTCTCACACCAATGTTTCTTTCTCTCTGTCTCTCCCCCTTCCTTCCACTCTCTCTTAAAAAAAAAATTAATGGAAAAATATCCTCGGGTGATTAATGGAAGGAAGGAAGGAAGGAAGGAAGGAAGGAAGGAAGGAAGGAAGGAAGGAGTCGAAAAGGAGACTCAAAAAGGAAAACATAAAGTTCTTTAATTATTTCAAATAAGAAACAAGAAAACCTATTTTAGAATACAGTCACTTACTGCCTTTAAAAACTGTGTTTGGGGATTCCCATGGGTTTCTTTACACTTAGCCCCGTGCCATGCATCAGAGCACGTGTGCACTTGACCATGAACGCGGCCACGCACTGTGCCGAACCAGGCTGGAGGCAGAGGCTGAGCCAGCAGCTCCATTCCGCAGCGGTCAGCTGGCCTGCTGAAAAGAGCCGCGAAGCCAGGTCTCCAGCCTCTGAGGAGACACAGGCTGGAGCACGCAGCCGCTGAGACTGGCCCCAGGGGTCTCCTAACGGGGACTGAACCGCGGAAGAAACAATTTGAGAAACAGAGCCAGAACTTCTAGAGCTCCCTTATCCAGGAGAAAGAGCTTAATACTGCCAGAGTCCTGGGGAGGCCAGAGCCAAACAAACACAGAATTTATAAAAGAGTAGACGGTGAAAAGGTGCCTGGATTCGGATTCTTTTTAAAAAATATATTTTTATTGGTTTTTTACAGAGAGGAAGGGAGATGGATAGAGAGTTAGAAACACTGATGAGAGAGAAACATCGATCAGCTGCCTCCTTCACGCCCCCTACTGGGGATGTGCCCGCAACCAAGGTACATGCCCTTGACCGGAATCGAACCTGGGACCTTTCAGTCCTCAGGCCGATGCTCTATCCACTGAGCCAAACCGGTTTGGCTGGATTTGGATTCTTTACGAATTATTCTGGGGGAATAATGCTTAGAGAAGTCAGAGAAAATAAGGACCATTTCCCCAGCTGCTGGAGACACGGTTTTGAAAAAATAAATCTCATGGGCTCTCTGTGTTAGGGTTTCATTTGGGTCTAGTTTCTCCAGGAAGCGGAGCTCAGTCTCCAGTTTACCCCCATATGGGAAGAGGTGGCCAAGGGGCCGGGCCACCCCAGGGTCTGCTACGCTCTCTGCGCCCCTGCTCCGCAGGCACGGATCTGGATCTGGGTGAGGCCACCACCAAGTTGCTGTGGTGACTTCAGAGCCTTCCTACCACTTTCTTGAAAGAGACGATTATAATTTCTCCATCTCCACCATAACCCTGACCTCTGAGGAACAACAAAACATTTACCATCAAGACAATTCACAATTTATAACCAGCATATTCATAAAAAGGAACAGTGCAAAGGATGCGTAAATCGGGTAAGTCGGGGAGCAGTGAAGATGGACCGACTCAAAGGCTCTCGGCTGCGCTGTGGGGAGTGAGCCGCCCCTGCGCACGGCAGGCTCCTGGCTCAACCCACCCATACGTGATGGACACGGAGCTTCTCCAATAAGGTGCCGCTTGACGTGAAACACACTAACCCAAATCCAGGAGAGATGCTGCCACTAAAAATCAACTTGGGGGTGAGAGCTAATGTTGTAAAAGACACAGTGGCAAGTCTGATAGGAGGCCCTCTGCTGGGGTCAGCCTGCCGTCTGGGGGTCGGTCTCGGGCGGCGTGTGCCATGTTGTCAGTGGGGGCAGAGGTTCCCACTGTGTCCCAGATTCTGCATTTGTCTACTTCACATCCACTCATCACAGGCAGATTTTATTAACTCTATTTTCTTTCTCCTGATGCTCTGCCATTTGGGAGCCTTGCCGACCCCGGGAGAGATGGCCCTCCCAGGGCTAGCCGGTCTGAGGGACAGCAGAGGGCTCGGCCAGCAGTGCGAGCTTCTCCTTCTCCAACTCACTCACCTGAGGCAAAGCTTTCCTGCCCTGAGACAACCTGGGCCAGGGCCAGGCACCCAGAGACCACCTTCAGTGCCCACCGCCCACCAGGATTCTTTAAACTGGCCACTCCTAAGCTTTCACCCCGTGGAAGCCCCAATGAAGTCTCTGGCCCAGGCCTCTCCCTCACCGCTGTCTGCCTCCTGACCAACCTTGTGCTCCCCGTGTGGCGTGGCCTGCCCCCGCCTCCAGAGAACTGTGAGGAGTAAGTCTTATTCCAATGACACTGGCTCTCTCTCGGGTCACTCAGCACCCCCATTAGAGCTACAGTTCCCAGGGTACCAATGGGGCCGCAGAGCATTCTCTAGACTTGCTGGGTCTGACAATACCAAGTCGACTTAGGTTCCTGCTACCTAAAGGGTTTGTAATTAATCAAGACACACAGACTGACTGTCATGCAGTGCCATCCTACTTGATATTTGCTCTACCTTCAGCTAATGAGTTCGTTAAAAATGCCAGTTACATATATTTTGCTTTCATCTCATTAAGTGATCATTTCCTTATTTCCTCATCAAATGACATAACCCAATGCCCAAGAAATCTTCAAAACACAACAAATGCTGTACTTTTTGCTTTCCTGAAGATCAGAGTGATTCGGATCCAGCAGCAGGAGGAGGCACGTAGCGCCCTGGTCGTGGAGGCCTGTGCGTGGCCGGGAGCAGCCACGGGAGATCCGCTCTGACAGCAGGCGCCGACCTCAGCCGTTCCACAGAGAGTCCCCAGAGTTAAGTAAGCCCTAACTCTGTGCCCATCACTTTCTTCTTCTCGTCCTTTCCAAGTCCTGCTTCTACCTCCAGGACTATTTCAGAGAAATGTAAAAACAGACACCTGCATTCACAAGTCAAGAAACTACAGCTGAACGACAGTGATTTAATGCACCAGGTATGGTTTCTGTAACCAGCAAATTGACAATTTATAATTGAAAAAAAAAAAAAAACGCTTTCAAGCTCTTTTTTCCCCACTTTAAAACACATCAATTTCAGACTTCGGCTGTCATGTCTTTGCGAGTTAGTAACGACTGAATTCTAGGAGAACGTCATAAAGAGCCACACGCCATTGAGCATCTGACGGTCCCGGTATCTAATTAATTTTATTTTTATCTCTGTCCTCAGAGTAAAGACTCCAAAATGTAATGTTCCTAGAATATTAATTTAGGATGAAACTCTTAAAAACTATTTTTCTACTCTTACAAGAGGAAAAAGAGGAGTTTATTCCATTAGAATTCTAAACTCTCTAAATGAGTCAGTTATTCATCAATTATTTATATATAATCAACACATGGGAATCTGTAACGTTACTTAAGTTAATGTTAAAGTACTCCGGAAATAGCTGCTAATAAGACACATAGCCAACTGTCACTCATCCCAGCGCGGTGAGCAATAGGGTAGTCCCGTCTGTTTTCAGGAGCCCCGTTCTAACGAGAGAAGGACAATCAGTAGAGTGTCTAAGCAGCGAAATGGGCTGGGACATACGTCGGAGGAGATGGTGCCACCAGAGAAGAGGACAGGGACAGGAGTCAGTGGTGGCTTTGAGTTTCGAGGAAAGCTGTCATGAAGCCGAGACGAAGGCTGTGAGGGAGCAGAGACACTGGGGAAGAATGTTCTTAGAACACAGAAGGGCCAAGACCCTGAGCAGCGCCCAGCAGCCCAGGAACAGCCAGGAGTCCCGAATGGCCAAGGCGAAGGCTGGAAGGTCCTGGAGGGTCAGCTCGTAGGGTCTCCTGGGCCTGGGCCTGGGTCTCTCTGCCCAGGAGTTTTAAACTGTTTCTGGCCTCAGGTCCCTGGGGAAGAGCAGCTGTAGGGACAGGGCTCACCCAGGGATACTGGTGAGGGGCCCAGCACAGACAGAGCAGGTAGCTCAGCGTGGAAGGCAGGGGACAAGCGAGAAATAACCAGGCTCTGGATAGATTCTGACGGCTTCCCCAATGGCTTAGATGTGGGGCAGGAGAGAAAGGATGGCCTGCTTAGGGGCTGAGGGCCTGGAAGGACAGAGCTGCTGAGACAGAGACTGCCAGTGGACTGGGCAGTCAGGAGTTGGGTTTGCTGTCTGAGGTTGGAGAGGTCTGTGGATCCCCAAGAAAAGATGCTGGGTGGACCCAGATCTGAGTCTGGACAGCACAAGGAAGCTCTGGGCTGGAGAGTCAGGTGTGGGACTCACCTACACAGAGATGAGAGCGGTGAGATTCCTGAGTCCTGAGCACAGACAGAGCCAAGAGAGACCAGGACTGAGCTGGTCAGTACACTGGGCAGTGCTTGCTGCTAGGAGGACAGGAGAGGGAAGGATGGGCAGGGAGCTTGTGAGGGAGCAGCCACGGGGCACGGTGTGTAGTTTGTTTATTAAGTGGCCTGCCAATCACATCCTCTGTATTAGCTTACTTAGATTTCACCAAGTCTCAGTACAGGAGATGCTGAGATGACTGACAATGGACAGTCTGGACAGGGCCACCATCTGTCTTACAACATGCAAGGCCTCGTGAGTGGAGGTGTGCAGTGTACAACCCGCATGGCTGGACAGTGTGGCCTTGAGAACAGCACCGAGTAACCAGCACGGACCCCTGAGCAGGTCCTCCTGGTGGAACATCTGCTCTGCCTCTTGCTGGCCAGGAGACCTTGAGAAGTTCTCACCCTCACGGCTCCTCGGATTCCTCATCTGTACAACACGATGATAGTCATGCCCTCCCTTCCCCGCGCTAGGCTTGCTGGGAGAATACAGCATGGGCACAGTGGCCACTGGGCTTTAGCTGCTGTCATATCGTCAGCACCCCCACTTTATGAAGGTGAGCCCCGCAGCTGGAGAGGCTAGATGGCTTGTCCAAGGTCACACACTGGGGAAGTGACAGAACACTGGGGAATCCGGGACATTCTACACTCTTCCTTCTCCTGCAAGGCAGCCCAATTAAAGCAAATTCACAACTACTCAAGTTTACTGTTTTCACTATGTTAAGATTCCTCACAATTTTTAAAATCAACACATATGTATTTCTTTAACACATTTTTTTTGTTTTCTATATTAAAATGGTTTCAAATAGATTGGGATAAGTCTAGTTATCAGTCTACTTGCAACATTCCTCCACTCAAGATCATGGATTCAATTAAGCTTCTTCCATTTTCTTTTCTTTTCTTAATATATTTTATTGATTTTTTACAGAGAGGAAGGGAGAGGGATAGAGAGCTAGAAACATCAATGAGAGAGAAACATTGATCAGCTGCCTCCTGCACACCTCCTACTGGGGATGTGCCTGCCACCAAGGTACATGCCCTTGACCGGAATTGAACCTGGGACCTTTCAGTCTGCAGGC
>NW_006292910.1:139834-140487 GCF_000327345.1 Myotis davidii | reverse complement strand
CACTGAGGCAAACCAGTTAGAGCTCTTCCATTTTCTTTTAAGGTGACTTTACCAAGAAGTTTTGAATTTAAATAAAAATCTACATTTCTTAAATCAGTATAGCAGATGTTAGGTTTAGGGAAAAAAGGGAGGGGCGAGGCCCTTGATTTGGAGGCCCTATAATTAGCTCCAATAGCCAAAAGCAACCTAAAGGAAGGAAGCAGTCACAGACTGTGGCCCGTAGATGACTGAGGTGGCCCACGGGAGGCTCAGGTGGCCCACAGACAGCTACATTGGCCACAGATGACTCAGGTGGCCCATGGATGGCTTAAGTGGCCCATGGATGGCTCAGGTGGCCCACAGATAGTTATGTTGGTCACAGATGACTCAGGTGGCCCACGGATGGCTTAAGTGGCCCACAGACAGCTATGTTGGCCACAGATGACTCAGGTGGCCCATGGAAGGCTCAGGGGCCCACAGATAGCTCAGATGGCATGCAGATGGCTCAGATGGCATGCAGATGGCTCGGGTGGTATGCAGATGAGTGCTGGCAGCAGAGAACAATGCAGAACCTGCAAGGCCTGGTGCTACAGAGAGCTCTGCTCCCTACTTATAGATTGAGAGAAAGTTGGAAAGAAATTGCTGAAAGTCTGAACATAAAACTGAAACTAAGT
>NW_006292910.1:119035-138117 GCF_000327345.1 Myotis davidii | reverse complement strand
CATGCCCTTGACCGGAATTGAACCTGGGACCTTTCAGTCTGCAGGCAGACACTCTATTCACTGAGCCAAACTCTTCCATTTTCTTTTAAGGTGACTTTACCAAGAAGTTTTGAATTTAAATAAAAATCTACATTTCTTAAATCAGTATAGCAGATGTTAGGTTTAGGGAAAAAAGGGAGGGGCGAGGCCCTTGATTTGGAGGCCCTATAATTAGCTCCAATAGCCAAAAGCAACCTAAAGGAAGGAAGCAGTCACAGACTGTGGCCCGTAGATGACTGAGGTGGCCCACGGGAGGCTCAGGTGGCCCACAGACAGCTACATTGGCCACAGATGACTCAGGTGGCCCATGGATGGCTTAAGTGGCCCATGGATGGCTCAGGTGGCCCACAGATAGTTATGTTGGTCACAGATGACTCAGGTGGCCCACGGATGGCTTAAGTGGCCCACAGACAGCTATGTTGGCCACAGATGACTCAGGTGGCCCATGGAAGGCTCAGGGGCCCACAGATAGCTCAGATGGCATGCAGATGGCTCAGATGGCATGCAGATGGCTCGGGTGGTATGCAGATGAGTGCTGGCAGCAGAGAACAATGCAGAACCTGCAAGGCCTGGTGCTACAGAGAGCTCTGCTCCCTACTTATAGATTGAGAGAAAGTTGGAAAGAAATTGCAAGTCTGAACAATCAATCCCTAGTATGAGGTGTGTAGGAAGCAGCCGATCAATGATTCTCTCTCATCATTGATGTTTCTATCTCTCTATCCTACTCCCTTCCTCTCTGAAATCAATAAAGATATATTTAAATAAGTATATAAAATGGTTAAAACCTGTTGAACAAAAAGTTTTTTGAAGGAAACTGATATCGGGCCTCACAGAGGGAAGGCATAGAAAAGGTACTAATGGCCTGAAAATGGAGTTTTTCCTTAGTAGCTGTCTCCTCGTCATCTTAGCATGATCCTATAGCACCATCTACTGTCTGAAGTTGTCACTCAAGTGAGCCCAAAACAGGCCCTGGCTCCCAGCGTGGCTGCTGTGGGCACTGGCCTGTCCCTCATTGTGCAGTCAAGGTGTTCTGTCCTGCGCACACACAATGTCACCGAACATCACCGTCAGGCAGGCCACTCCAGACGTGGATCAGCACATCTACGTGGGCCAGAGGGCATCTCTGGTTGGAGGCATGGCTAACTGCACCCATCTGTCAGAATAGATCAAGTGTACACTTGAAATGAGTGAGTTTTTACATCTCAATGAAGCCAACTTAAAAACAAAAATCCCAGAAAAATTGTATAAAAAGTCAGAACCTCAATTAGAAATAAAATAGACATCACAGAGATTTCAAGAAAAATGAATGAATATACTCCAAAAAGCAGAATGAAACGCTGGAAGAGACTGGGAGAAAGCAAAGGGAGCATGTGGTTCCTCTCTCAATGAGAAAACAGAGGCTCAGGGCCAATATTCGCAGACACAGGTTACCTCGATCAGGCTCACTGTCACCACAGTCACCCCCCTTGCACATACGAGGAGACTGGGCAAGTAGCCCAGGACACGGTGTTGCTGGGAGGGCCAGGTCTACAGCCATTCTCGCCCTCTGCTCTACCACCCAGGCAATGTGAGGATGCAGGAAATGATAAAACTGAACCAAAAGGCACGGCTCAATGACAGGAAATCAAATGTGGGCGGCTTTCGGCAGTCAGAGGGTGCAAAAGCGAAGTCATGCTAACCCTTCCCTTTGCCCGAGAAAAAGTCCTGGTGTGGGACATGGAGAAGAAAATACAACCACATGCATTTCACTTGGTTCTGTGACGAACAACATTTACTGATCATGAGAATACAACACAAATACCATCTCTGGATCTGAAACTGATTGAACTGTGGGTACAGAACAAAATGAAGTTTTCTACTTCGATAATGTGAAAGGAAACAGAAAAACAAACCTGCCCGAAGCTGAACAGTGGAAAGTGAGAAGAGGTGACGGGGCACGGCAGGGTAAGTGCTTCCCTGTGTCCCACACGGCGGGAGCCGGGGAACAAGAAGAGTGAGAAGAGGTGAGGGGGCATGGCAGGGAAAGTGCTTCCTATGTCCCACACGGTGGGAGCCAGGAGGTGTTTGAAGTCCAGGGAACAAGGACGGGTAAGCACACCCAGTTCTGAGCTAACCAACAGAGGAACGAGGCTGCTATCCCTGCTAGCTGACCCATGCTCCTCCCCAAGCCTGTGGCCCTGCCCCCTTCATCAGGGATGCTATGAGAGTTAAATACACATTTTCTGTCTCCTTTGTGACTATAGCTGGATGTCCAGCACAGTTCTGGCCAACAAGATACAAGTATTACTCTTAATGAAATAAATGAAGACATAAATCCCCTGTAGTTTAAGCCATTGTAGGTTTTCTGCTACTTTCAGCCAAAAGCACTCCTGACACAGGAAGAGAGAAGGCAGGAGAAGTGTAATTGAGCTAAATCCTCCTCTATCTGAACTAAAAGTCATCAGATGATGTCTAAAACTTATTTTTTTAAAAAGCAAGTATATATTTTAGAAACAGGGCGTATGGCAGGGACTGCCATCTGAGAACCAACATCCTTCCTTCTTTCTTGAGGCAAAGCACCCAGATTTCTAGTCACCTTACAGCCAGTCATGGTCACATGACTAAAGGTAAGTCCACTGGGATGAAAACAGAAGTGTCTCGTGACAGCTCCTGGGACCTTCTCATCGTCTTAGCACGATCCTATAGCACCATCTACTGTCTGAAATTGTCACTCAAGTGAGCCATGCACGGGGCTCTGTCATTCTTTCTCCAGCACACGCCCAACCGTGTGTAAGTTCATAGGGCAGGTCGAACACCAGGGCGCTGACAGCTGGAACCATTCCAGCTCTGCCCACCAAGCAGACACGGCTGTGAGGGGAAGCCTCTTCTCTCCCTGTGCTGGACCTCTGATTCCTGCCGCTGGTCCTAACACTGACCAATCCAGAAACACGGAGAGCCACAGCCCTTTAAAATAACTCAATGCTGCCTCTAGGGAGGTGAGCGCTCTGGACAGTGCTTTTTATCAAAGGCCCTTCCAAATTATGTGATTTGTCTCACTTTGACAGCATCACTTTCATTAAAAAAATGAAACAAAACACAGGTCTGGTCTTTCCCCCACCCCTACATGCATCCACCGAAGGCCCCTCCCCTCCACACCTCTCCCACAGTCACAGCCCCTCAGGCCCACCAGGCTACCACAGCCAGCCCTCTCCTGCCCCCGCCCCTGCTCCACAGCCTCTCCTGTCGTGGTCCTACCTCCCCAGTTGACTTCCCAGATAACAGGCTCTTCTTTCAAGACTCAGTTCCAGCTCACCCCATGAAGCTCGCTGCCCCTGCCTCCAGGACAGGCTACCTGGTCCCCCACTGCTGTCACAGCACCAACAGACACCACAACCCTGAGCCCACCAGACGCTCATGTTGAGTCCAAAGGCCATGTTGTCCCTTCCCCAGTGCCTGCCTGCGAAGTGCCAATGAAACAAGGGACCCCACCTCCCTCTCCAGCAACTCGGTGCCTTTTTCTTCTAGAATGGGGCCCACGGATCTCTCATCACAAGGCGAGGGAGTGGTGGCGAGGCCACATCGAACGCTCTCGCTCATGTCTGAGGTCACCCGTGGCTGTAAAACCAGGCAGGCGCGCCCATGGTCAGTGGTGGTACATGGCTGCTGGGCACAGCTAGGCTGGGTTGAGGGGTAGCCAGGACCTCTTTCTGAACTATCGCACATCAAGGAAGGTCCACGAGAGGGTGCTGCTGTGCTTCCACAAGCGCCTTCTGCGGCAGATGCCTTCAGAGAAACTGAAAAAAAAAAAAGCAAGGGCGGGAGGATGCCAGACTTTCCTGCATCTACAAACCAACCCCTTTGTTTTTTACGCATCAGTCTGAAGGTATCTGCATCCATTATTTTATGTTTAGTCACGACCAGACACAAAACAGCTAGAGGAACATTACGCACAGACTCCTAAGAACCGCGCGTGCACCGAACACTGCATAGGCGATTGGATTTCTATGCTCCCTGCTGGTCCCTGTCGACTAGCTTCCCCAGCCCATGGCCACCAGCAGGTGGCTGTGGTGGGTGGCAATGGTGCCCCACGGTAGCCACGTGTGGAAGGGTCTGCACATTCTAGTGGGGTCTCCAGGCACTTTGTGGGCAGAGGGCACTACGTGGGACAAGCAGGACATACCAGAAGCAAAACGCTCCCACACGGAAGGACACGTGTAAGTGAAAGGGGTTCACCGTCCCCACGCCCAGACCCGACTGTTATGTACAACACGAGACTTTCCACACCCACTCACGTTCCAGAAGCGTAACCACTGTGAGAAGACAGGGGCTGCACCTGTTTCTTTTGGAGCTAATCCACGAGCCACCACCAGCTCTGCCACACGGCTCCCGCCATCGCCCAGCACCCGGCTCCACCTGCCTTCACAGGTGTCCGTCACAGTGGCTCCTTTGAGAGCGGGGGTGCCTGAGATTTTACATGGTGACCCAGACATTATTTTAGTATGAATTCCCAATTTCTCTTTTATTACACTCAGGCAGTATAGCGCTCTTTAAAATTATATGGTTATACGTGTATAAAGCAGTATCTTCTATGAATTTCAGAATAAAAAGGGGAGTTACTGGGTAACTGCTAGAAAAAGAATGCTGTGGGGGCCATGAGAAACGCTGAGAGGGCTTCGAAGTTAAACAGGAGTCCAGGCCCCCGTGGGCCCCTCTCCAAATGTGCACAGTTGGGTAACCACCACAGGAACGCCACAGTCCCCCGCAAGGTGCCCCAAACTCGGGGACACTCTCACGTGTGAAGACACAGAAACAACTTCCACCTTGTTAAGGAAGAAGCAAGGCAAGAGCGGCATCTATGCCCAACACTGAACAGGAGGCCGCATGCCTACAGTGACCCCGCCAGACCTGCCCAAGGGTCCGGAGAGAGCTTGATGGCATGTCATGGGGCTATGGCGATGAGGGCTTCAACTAGCAAATATGGCTTTTAGCCAAAAAAAATCATGTTTATTTACTTTATTTTAAGCCACCTTGAACAAGGAAAAGCATATATATCAGACTATTTGTTGCCAAAATTAGCTCATTTTGTGAAAAACAAGAAGAAACACAAGCCCTCTATTGTGCAGTCACGTGTTAGCGCGCAGTCAGGAGACCTGACTCAGAATGCTGTGACGGCTTCGCTGCAGCCCTCTCCTCTGCTTTCTCAGCATGCGCTTCGGATAGCTCCTCTGGCCTGGTTTTTTTCCCTATGGCTTTAAGGACAATTTATTTGTGCAAAAGATTATAAATGCTTCGTTTCCCCAATGCACACGTTTACACTAAATAAAAATACTTGCTCTTCCACATAAGCAGCATCACTCACGCAATCGTTCGCACCTGCAGCCTGTGACAGGTAGGGGGTCACAACCACACTTCGCTCCGCAGCACTAGGCACCGGTCCCCTTCCGACCCCGCCAGCCCAGGGATTCTAGCTTTCAGTAAGTAAAGCTACAGAGAAGCTGATTTCGTATCACGATCAAATAAACAAAGATCTGTGACTGAAGATAAACTCCACTCGGAGGCACAAGCCACGGGCAGTCACCTCGACACCGCCCTCGACTCTCCCCACCCCACCCTGCCCCCCTCAGCTCTTATGCCTGGGTGCCAAAGAAAGGCATCAGCTGAGGATCAAGCAGAACCTCCGTGCACGTCTCCCTGGGAACCAGTTACCCTACATTCCTGACCTTTCCTGACTCAGAAATGACCAGCGGGGCCTTTCCAGGCACAAACCCAATCCAGTGGTCAGACATGGGTGCATCTTCACTCCCCAAATATGTGTCTCAACTTCTCTCAAAAGCAGGTGCTGAATCTCATCATAGTCACCAAAAATAAGAAGTAAAGAAATTTTATCCTAATCACCTCAAAGAAAATTATTTATGGTAAAAGGCTGAAGGCGGCACCAACCCTTACACGGTGCCCTGAGGCCAGAGGTGGCTCCAGGCCCCAGAGTCTCTGAGGGCAGCAGGGCTCCAGCCTGCAGGGGCTGCGGGGACTAGTGGGGATCGCAGAGGGATCCCTGGCAACAACCACCTCTGCTGGGAGTGACTCAAGAAAGCCCACGTGAGAAGGCGTGCTCGCTTCACATCAAACAGAAGTCATTTTTACAGGCGAATGTTGGCAATGGCTGCAGGTTCTGACCTACCTCGGGGTGAGTTCAGTTCCTGTGTCGGCTCTGCTCCTGGGGCCAGGCCTTCGTCAGTGCGTGTCGGGCTGAGGTCATTGGAATATGCACTTGGCCAGGTTTCTTCAGCTGCTTCTCAAGGTCTCCACGCTCAACTGGAGAGACTTCACTCTGTGTAATAAAAAGGTTCAATTGTTTACATGAACGTAACTCAATCTTAGATACTTCTTCACCCTTTCAGATGTGAGCTCTGATAATAAATACTCAATTAAAAACCTTCTTCCTAAATACAAGTTTAAATTATTTTTAATGTGTTCTTAGGGTTTTTTTTAAAGCAGATACACAATTATCGATCATGCCTTCATCCCACCTGCCAGGGCAGGCAGAGGCACAGGGAACACCCACAATCCATTTCTGCTCCCAACACACTAGAGCCAACGGGCACCAAGCCACAGGCCAAGGAATGTGCCACGGGCACTGCCTGTGTGAGCTTCCCTCCTGCAAGGTGAGCATGTGTGAGTGCAGACAGAGCTGCGCAGGCCCAGGCGGCTTCCGCCCCCTGCTGCCCAGGCCAAGGAGCCACAGGCCCTCCACGCACAGGCACGAGGCTGTGAATCGAGGTCTGCGTGTCATTCCCTCTCTGTGTAAGAATGATTTCAACCTGCAAGTTATGAAAGAGAACGTTTCCACACACTAATACACTTCCAAACCTATATAAGCAAAATTATATTTTCTTTTTTAAAAGCAAACTGACATCCAAATAAAGGGAAGTCCTGGGGCAGACCTGTGCGCTAACATGGAAGGCAGGAACCAGTAGGTCCCTCGGTGGGCCCTGGAGACTGAGGCTGGAGTGCAGACGAGGTGGGTCTGAGTGGGCAGGAGCGCCTACTGTGCAGACAGTCCAGCCACCAGGACGTCCCCCCAGGCCACCCGGGCTCCTGCCACACTACCGGTCCTTGTGGGTGAGAACTGGCTGCTCTCCAAGACCTTCCCCACCTCCCAGCTGTGACTGCTTGGACTCACCTGCACCGTGGGCCAGGACCCCAAGAGGACCATCCCAACGGTGATGGGACCAAGGAGTTGCTATGCAATTAACCACATGAAAACCGACAAGGGCTACAGCCATCCGCGGTGGGCAAGAGCTAACACTGCAGGTGCAGAGGGTGGCAGGAGTGTGAGAAAAGTCAGGACAGGGCAGGCTTTGTCTTCCTTGCAAAAGAGGAGAGGGAAGGTGGGGAGGAAGCGGCACGAAGCTGTGGTCTGGGGACAGGAAGCAATTCCGTCACAAGGCTGAGAGCTAGATCCTGCTCCTTCTCAATGCCTGGATCCGCAGGTGAAACAGGCAGGAAGTGCGGCCATGTGAAAATCTGAAAGGGGGAACCAGAGGTATCAGGTGGGACGAGCAGAAAGGCCCACTGCTGTGCAATTCTGTGACTCCAGCTCCTGACACGCTGGGGCGGGCAACCCAGCCCCACGCCTTTCTGGAGCTCCGGGCAGCCCCCTTGAAAACAGTGCGACCCCCATTTACCAAGCCGAGGGGCTTCCACAACAGGTTCCCATCTGACCACCTCCTCACACAAGGAAATCCAATGCCACAGCCATGCTGGTAAATCGGGGCTGTGTAAGCTGCAGCAAGCCCGCACTAAGAGCAAGTACAGAACTAGTTGTACTAAAACAAGCGTGTCACTGAGCGCTGGATGGATTGGCTGTGCTGGTAATAATCACACTGACTAAATGAAGCAATTGTGTTTCCTTCTAAAGTGATATTTATCATTATAAGTTAATTAGATTGGAAATTAAGGCTTCACTCTGCCAAAAAATAAGTACTCTCATTTTCTACCTTGTAGCTGCATAAATCGATTACACGAGTTAAACAAAGATTTCAACGGAGCAGACTCTGATGTTTAGAGACACCAATTATCCCAAGATACAGAGGCTTGATATGCTCAAGACAAGTGAATGACAGTAAATAGCCAATTGATTGAAGGATGCTTAGACAAAGACCCTTTTTCCCCAGTCTCTCACAGTGGCTTCCAAGTGCTTAATTACTCCTAAGGATGGGTACCCACCACAAAGGAGGGAAGCCAGCGGCACCAGCGAGCAGATGCGAATGGGCCAGGGTCACTGAGCCTGGGGAGCAGGAGGGTAGAGAGATGCCCTTGGCTGAGATGCCTGGTGAGAGGGAGGGTGGAAGGCCTCTTGGGAGAAGGCACCACGGACAACGTGTAAGAAAGAAAACCCAATCTGTTTCAGAAAGGCAGCTCTGAGGGCTCTGGGGGCAATGGCCAGAGGTCTGAGACCAGAGGCTGGGAAGACATCTGGGGCCAGAGGGAGGGCAGAGACTGGAAAAATCAAATAGGTATCTCAGAGGTGTGAGGGGCGGGACTCGGTGACTGACAGTCCAGGGGGAGGAATGAACCTAGCCTGGGTGCCTCTGAGGATCCAGGCTCCGTGAAGGGCTGGAGAGGACTTGACAACCAACATGATAAAATCGAGAGAAGAAATGGTAGAAAAGGGCAGTTTTCAGTTGTCCTGACTACTGTTACTTCAACTTGGACAATGACGAACCTTCCCTGGCAAACTGAAGGAACACCGGGAGAAGTCAGCAGAGGGCAGTGAGAGCCCAATGGTGCCCACCTGAAATTCTAGGCCAGTGGTTCTCAACCTTCCTAATGCTGCGACCCTTTAATACAGTTCCTCATGTTGTGTTGACCCCCAACCATATAATTATTTTTGTTGCTACTTCATAACTGTAATTTTGCTACTGTTAGTAATCGTAATGTAAATATCTGATATGCAGGATGTATTTTCATTGTTACAAATTGAACATAATTAAAGCATAGTGATTAATTACAAAAACAATATGTAATTATATATGTGTTTTCCGATGGTCTTAGGCAACCCCTGTGAAAGGGTCATGTGACCCCCAAAGGGGTCGTGACCCACAGGTTGAAAACTGCTGTACTAGACCCAACAAAAATCTCTTCACAGTGACAGCAAGTGAAGACGTTTTCAAACAAGTAAAAGCTGAGAACGTGCCAGCAGTGGCCCTCACTAGGAGAAATCCTAAAAGGCACAGAAGAAATGCGCTATCTTGGATCAAGAATCAAAACAAAAAGAACAAAGATAAGAGCAAGTGGCGAGTGGGAACAGAGACCTCCCACTGCTCAGACAGAAAAGAGAGGGAGCACCTCCTAACCCTTGTGGTGAGACCAGGATCGCTTTGGGAGCACGCCTGTCACCGACGCTGCAGGAATTAAAAACCTGTGGTCAACTTCTCTTCGGAACAGAGACATCACAACCAAGTTCAGTATGTATACACCAAGGATGCGCAGTTGGCTGCACATTTGGAAATACATCAACAGCGGCGTTTCCATTCAGGAGTCCTTTAACTTAGACTCCTCAATACTTCAAGTTGGTTATTTCCTAAACCTCCATTTGTACAATGTACCTGACACTCTTCTTAAAAAATACATTCAAGAAATAACTAAAAGGAGGGGGTGGGGGTAAAGACGCTGATCAAATGAAATGCGTTTGCCAACCACGAAAATAAAGACCAAGCACATGAAGTCGCTACACCTCCCTTCCTCTGGGGGAGGAAGGCACTGAGCTGAGCAGGAGCGCCGGAGCCAGGACAGCTGGACACGGCGTCCTCAGGAGATCGGTGTGCCCACCCTGAGGGCCAGGAGCACAGCCCCCGGAAAGGGAAGTGGGGCCTCTGCAGGCTTTGTGGGCTTGTTGTCCAGATGGGAAGACCGCCGGGTGAGTGCCAAGGGAGAGAAACAGCGGCTTCCCAGCTGTACCCAGAGCAGGTATTCACCGAGGGGTCACAGTCCATGCAAATTATACACAAAATGGTGTTTATATACCTGGGGGCATCTTCCTAGTGAAAGGTACGGAGCTTTAATCAGATGCTCAGTGCACGCTGGTTTAGCAGAGAAGTCCAAAGCCAGCCCTCCCAGGACTGTGAACTAACCCCAGCCCAGTCCTTTCTCTGGCGCTTAACCAGTAAAATTGCACAGCCTTTCTTTTTCCAATACAACCCTGGCTAGTCAATGGAAACCTGTAAAGTGAATTATTGAGGGGCCCTAAAATTCAGAATTCATCACCTACATGTGGGGTATAACTAGGGTTGACAGAGGTCTAATTCAGAACCAAGGAGTGTGGCTTCCGTGCTCGGCCACAGAGCTACCCCGCAGCACACCTGCATAGAGAGGCCACGTGCTCGGCCATAGAGCCACCCCACGCACACCTGCATAGAGAGGCCACGTGCTCGGCCATAGAGCCACCCCGCGGCACACCTGCACAGAGGCCACGTGCTCGGCCGCAGAGCCACCACAGCACACCAGCACGGAGGCCACGTGCTCGGCCGCAGAGCCACCACAGCACACCAGCACGGAGGCCACGTGCTCGGCCGCAGAGCCACCACAGCACACCAGCACGGAGGCCACGTGCTCGGCCGCAGAGCCACCACAGCACACCAGCACGGAGGCCACGTGCTCGGCCGCAGAGCCACCACAGCACACCAGCACGGAGGCCACGTGCTCGGCCGCAGAGCCACCACAGCACACCAGCATGGAGGCCACGTGCTCGGCTGCAGAGCCACTCCACGGCACACCTGCACGGAGAGGCCACATGCTCGGCCGCAGAGCCACCCCACGGCACACCTGCAAGGAGAGGCCATGTGCCCACAGCTTCCCAAAGACAGTTCCTTCTCAATGATTGCTTTAGCTTATCGTGCATTTCAATAGCCACCATTCTTGTTTGTATAATTATACTGTTAGTTTTGTTTCATCGTTTCACATTAGTTTAATAAGGATTGTCTGTGTGTACAGTGATGAAAATTTCACCCTCATGTGAACTGTGACTTTTTCAAAAACAAAACTTAACAGCATCATAAGTCATCCTCAACCTTACTACAAAACCCCACCCCCATTTCTGTGAGGTCACCATTCCATTTACTGTCAAAGAGCCTACTCACAGTATGTGTCGTTTAACTAACTTGCAACACACTATCAACGTAAGGGCAGCAAAACTACCCAGCTCTTTGTAAGTGTATGGAGTGCTCTGACATCGTATAAAATCAAGTCCCATAAAGGATTTGTACATGCTGCTGACAAATTTACTGGAACTGGCTCATTTAATGTCTCCCCAATTGTTTGATAATGTTGAACGGTTTTTCCACTGGAAAGAAAGAACCGCATGGTTAGAGATGTTCAAGGTACAGAATCCTGTGGCTAAGAGCGCTTTAAAAAGGCTTTAATGGAAAATGGTGATAAACTATATATCTTCTTTCTTTTCTTCCCAAGAACCCATCCAAGTGGCAGAAAAGGTCATTTTAGGCAGTGAATGGATGGTAACAGTGCTGCAAAATTACAAAGGGGACTGAGCAGCAAAGGCGCTGGCCTGCGTGGCTGAGGCATAAAGCAGATGACATCAGGGCAACCTGAAGAGCAGTGGAAACGGCAGTGCTGGATGGGAGCGGGTGGTGGGGGGAGTTTCCCCAAGAACAGGGGTCATGACAGGACTTCTAGACTGAAACTTGAGAACAAACTCTCTGAGACAGTCGGAGGTTTTTCCAGGGGGGATCTCAGCATGGTCACTGGGGCCTGGAAGAGAAGTAGATCAGGCGAAGGGTCATTCCTAATGAAACCATCAGCCACAGGCGGGAGAGGACAAAGCAGAGAGATTTGCCTGTGAAAGAACAGGATCGAGCTGGCATCTGACTTCTTGTGGACTCCGGAAAGTCATAGAGAATGCTTTCTGAGTTCCCAGGGAAAATTATAGGGTCCTGAAATTCTAGACCCAGTTAAATTATCAATTAAGCATGGGGATAAAATGCCTGCATGCCTGACCATTGCATGAGAAGACCAAGAAGTCTGTGAGCCACACACTCCATGAAGAAGGGGTTAAGGAGGTGCTCCAGCAAAACAAAACCAGAATCCAAGAAACAGACACGGTGGGACATGAGGCACAGTGGGAGCTGGAGCAAGTAGAAGCTGTGGAGAAACCTGAACAGAAACTGAGAGGCCCCAGTCTGACACCCTCTTTTCCTGGGTAAGGTTCTGTGACACAGAAGTACACGTTCTGCCTCCCCCAGTCATACTACTTGGTTTTGCAGTGAAATACATTTATATTACCATGACACTATAAATATTACATTCCATGTGTTAACATTTTTAAACTAAAGCTATAAAAAAAAGCGCAGAAAGCCTACTGATAGATGGGACACAGACTACAAATGTTTCCAACCTTGTCAATATAAATCTCAAAATATAACTCACAAAGACCAAGAGCTGGAGAGGCAGTATTTCTCAAGTCCCCACACAAGCTAACAAACAGAAGTGTGACTTGAAGTTATGGTGACGACAATAAGAAGAATGGAGACCAAGGGGGAGAAATATGGACTGGAAACTGTCTGTCTGTCTTTACCTTAGCTTACACTCCCTGATGGGCCAGAGTATGCTGTACACCATGTATGACATTACCTCCGGCAGCTACTTTAAATAGTGGAATTAAGCCCTAGATGGTTTGGCTCAGTGGATACAGCATCAGCCTGCAGACTGAAGGGTCCTGGGTTCGATTCTAGTCAAGGGCACATGGTCGTGGGCTTGATCCCCATTGCGGGGCGTGCAGAAGGCAGCCGATCAATGATTCTCTCTCACCATTGGTGTTTCTATCTCTCTCTCCCTGTCCCTTCCTCTCTGAAATCAATAAAAAAATATATTTTAAATAAATAAATAAATAGTGGAATGAAGGGACATCTTCATCCAGTGGGGACTTTTTAGTAAATGAAGGGTGTCCACAGGACAGACTAAGATACACTCATTATAACTAGTAAGGTAGTTATTCAATTATATTCGTCATATAAAATCAGAATTTTATTTTGTTATTCCTCACCTGAGGATATTTTTTTTCACATTGATTTTTAGAGAGAGTGGAATGGAGGGGGAAAGACAGGGAGGGAGAAACATCGACCTGAGAGGGACACATCGATTGGTTGCCTCCTGCATGCACCCTGACTAGGGCCTGGGATCGAGCCTGCAACTGAGGTATGTGCCCTTGGCCCGAATCGAACCTGCGACCCTTCAGTCTGTGGGCCAGCACTCTATCCACTGAGCCAAACCAGCCAGGGCCACAGAGCTTTAATGGGTGACAAGGGACACCGCGACCATCACTCACTGTCTCCTGACCACCAACAGATGAGATCATAAAAACAAAAAACAAAAAACAAAAACCCCAAACCAGTGTTTTTGCATTTTGGGGATGAAGGAATAGAACTAAGTTCAAAATACTGTTTGTCCTCAGATAAGACCTGATAAATGATGTTTCCTTCCCATGATTGTTCTTTTTTTTTTTTTTCTTTTTTTTTTCTTTTCTTTTTTTTTTTCAAATTTTATTTTTTATTACAAAGGGTATTACATATGTGTCCATTTTTTTCCCCGCCCTAGACAGTCCCCTAGCCTCCCCTATTCCCCAGTGTCTTATGTCCATTGGTTAGGCTTATATGCATGCATACAAGTCCTTTGGTTGATCTCTTACCCCCCTACCTCCCGCTCCCGAACCCTCCCCGGCCTTCCCGATGCAGTTTGACACTCTGTTTGAGGCAGCTCTGCCTCTGTATCTATTATTGTTCAAAAGTTTATAATGGTCTCAATTATCCATGAATAAGTGAGATCATGTGGTATTTTTCTTTCATTGACTGGCTTATTTCACTTAGCATAATGCTCTCCAGTTCCATCCATGCTGTTGCAAATGGTAAGTATCTGTGTGTCTGATCTCAAAGGCTGTCAGCCTTGTAAGGGTAGGAACCAAGAAAACCTGCAAGTGTTCTCCGGCCTGAGCCACCGTCTAAAAAAACATGCCTAACAGGTCACCTCTGGTGATCTGGCGGCCATGTGTCCTGATCCCAATATTCACCAACAAAACACTGTATGCCACCACTGTGCTCGATCATGCTTCTCTTCAACTTATGAAAGAATTCTGGTACTCCCACAGGTGTTTAAAGTGCTTTCAACTAACTAACCAACTAACCATCCATCGTCCTAAATGTGATGTGTGTGTGACTGACTAATCATAACAGTGGACTGCTCACAAAAGTAAAAGCCAATCGTGACTTGCAATTTGAAATCTTTGGAAAATGTATGAAGTGGCTAAGCTAAGCTGCTCTTTGCACATGTCAGGGAAGGGCTAACTGGGCTGTAACTGTGTCAACGGTGAGGAGTTCAACTGCACAGTGACTGATGTTAAAGAACTGCAGGAACTCGGCGGCTCCTGCAGGCAGAGCCCTCTGAGCCCTCTGAGTCGGCGCGGTCTGAGACAGACTGTCTTGGCGCTTCCCTGACAGAATGAGGGGCACAGTCTTTTTTTTGGCGGGGGGCACAGCCTTAAGACAAAGTTCTGCAGGCATTTGCCCCTCTCAGCACCCACTAAAGCAGTGGTTCTCAACCTGTGGGTCGCGACCCCTTTGGCGGTCGAACGACCCTTTCACAGGGGTCGCCTAAGACCATCCTGCAGATCAGATATTTACATTATGATTCACAACAGTAGCAACATTACAGTTATGAAGTAGCAACGAAAATAATGTTACGGTTGGGTCACAACATGAGGAACTGTATTTAAAGGGCCAGAAGGTTGAGAACCACTGCACTAACGGGCGACAAGGTGCCTTGGCAGGGCTCAGCTGGTTGGAATGCTGTCCATAGGGTTTGATTCCCGGTGAGGGCACATACCTAGGTTTCGGAACCCAGTCAGGGGCCACAGAGGAGGCAACTATCGATGTTTCTCTCACATTGATATTTCTCTCTCGCTCTCTCCCTTCCTCTCTCTCAAAATAATAAACATATCCTCAGGTGAGGATAAAAAAATAAAAGAGTAGACAAGGGAAGAACTGAGGGCAAGATGAATAATATTCTACAAAATATTAAGTTTTATCATCACATTTTCCTCTCCCAAATAACCCCAAAGAAGGCATTCAAGCAAGGCCAGTACTAGGTTCCCCTTTCCACAGGTGAATAAACTGAACACAGTCAAAAGGTGAGGTGTGAAACACTTAGACATTCTGCTTCCAAGTCCGCCTATCTTCCCACGGCCCAGCGGCCCCCTCTCCGCAGCCGAGGGGACACACACACATGCCCCTGTAGGCCCCTCTGGATTGTGGCTCAGGGACACTCTTGGCCCCTTACAACTCACAGTTCATCCTTCACTCTCCCAGGGACGCTCTCAGACTGGGATCGTAACCCTGGGGTCATGATCCGGTCTGCCCAGGACAGCCAGTTCACCACGTACTCCAGCAGCAATTACTAATCACAGGCCCTTTCACTCTAAAAAATGCCCCCATTAAAGCAGTAAATTGCATGTCACCTACTTTAACACAGCCTGTGTCCCTGAACTGGAGGGGAGAGAGGGTCTGCAGAGACTGCAGCTCATCTTTCCCATCTCACACCAGCCAGACCCGCCAGAGGAATGGGGGCCACCCATGACCCGCCCCCTTATTTCTGCCCCGCTGCATTAGAACAGAATCTCTCATCTTATGAGCAGCTCTTCACTGGGACAAACAGGGAGAGTAGAGCTGGATTCCCAGCCCAAGGCCCAGGCCCTGGCCCAGATGCCAGGAGCCGGAGGAGAGAAGCCTGTGGGAGTCCCCAGGGCAGAGCAGGAAGAGGCTGCCAAAAGCCTCCACGAGTCTCCAGGGAACTTGCCACACGTGGAGAACTTGCCATACTAGGGTTATGAAGTATTTATGCCTTTTGAAAAACAAAATAAAACTGGTAACTCCAGAAAAGACACACGAGGTAGAATTCAGAGATGAGCCAATTTCTTTAACTTACAAGGGGGTTTAAAAGCAAAAAGATGTAGGCATGGCATAAGCTGTGGCAGAGAGCATTGTCCCATACCCATTTTCTTCCCTGCGACCGAGGTTTTAGCTGGGCACTTTAAGAAGCACTTCCAAAGAGGGAGTCCAAGTGGTCAGTAAGCGTATAGGCAGTGCTCGATCGCTAGCAGTCGGGGAAATAAAAATTGAACTGCAGGGTAACACCGTGAGCACCCACAGAATGGCCAGGGGTAGGAAGACAATCGGTGCCCGTGCTGAGGGTGCCCGGAGCATCTGCCCGCCGAGGGTGCACTGTCCACTGGCGTGGAGATACACGCTCCTGTGGCCCACCCTGCCAAGGCCTGCACTTTTTTTATACAAAAATGTGTATCTGAATGGTCGTGGCAGTTTTACTCATAATTACCCCCAAATATCTAAATATCCATCAGTGGATTGAAGAAATACATGATATGGTCAAACAGTGGAATATTACAGAGCAGTAACATAAACTCCAACCCCACAGGGAGCCTCACAGATATAATGTCGAACAAAAGAAAACAGATACAAGAACGCACTCTTAGAATGTGTATATATACAGTTCAAACAAAGGAGCGGGCAGGCAGACCCACCCCAGCTGTGCCACAGGCAGGGGCTCAGATGACAAACATGTGGGCTCCACTCCCCCTGCCCCTGTGAGGGGTTCCCGACAGCAGTGCCATTTCCAGCCTGGGTGGAGGTCCCACAGAAGTTGGCTCTGTGCTGAGTCACTGAGCTGCACGGCGATGTCCCCTGCGCTTCCCTGTGTGGGATGCTTCTCGAGAATGGTTAATACGCTAGTGTTCAGAAGTCACTGCTGCTGAGCTGGAAGAGGAACCTGATGAGGCATTCGCATCGCTACCTCCAGGGGGCGCCATGTCTCAAGAGGCTCATTGGGGACAGAGTTCTCAGCACGGGAGCTTCTGGAAGAACAAAACCAGAAGTGCCTGGCTTGCTGTTGTGAATGAGGCAGGATAGGAATCTGCTGTCATTAACACCACCCATGAGATTTGATTTAATATGCGTATTTATTGCCTTAAAATAATGGCAAAAGTGAATTACCTATTCAGAGTAAATGAATCCTGATAGCAACTGCAACTAGAAACGTTACGGGTGCAATACGTGCTAGCACCCCCTGGACTATGGGACCCTCCAAAGGGACGACAGGTGCTCACATACACCCGAATGATTCCTCACACAGCCATGGGTGAGCAGTTTACTCTCCTAGAAATGAAGATAGATTCCTATCAGTGACAAGTATTTAGTTCAGTTACTGAAGAAAAAACACACAAATAGTAAACAAGCCCTCCCTACTCTTGCGTCATCTGGCTCTCCAACAAAACGCCCCGCACACGCGCCCTGCCCCACGTCCCTGTTTTGGAAACTGGCCGAGCTGTCTGGGAAACACACCATTACTTGGGGAAGATGTGTTCTGTTTTCCAAAACTGCTGAAAAAGGAATTAATCGTTATTTCATAGAATAAACAGATGGACACTTTAAAGTCTGTTTCATGAATGGAAAACGCCAGCCACGCACCCTGAGGTTAATCCCACCTCTTCCAGAGGCTGCTACTGAAAGTGGCTTCTTGTCAAGGAGGAAAATTACGCAGAAAAAAGAATCTCACATTTTCTTCTCAAAATCTGGATGAGAAAAGGTCAAGTAAAAATAAATACAAAGCAAACTGACTAATTTGAGCTTCTCCCTGCACGAGCTAATAGAGCAGAAAGTTAAAAATAAGAGCGGTCTGGGCTGTTCAGAAAAAGGGTGCTGAGTAGAAATATATGCTCACAATTGACTTCCAAGAGACTAGCTATCACTGTGCACAGCCACCCTCAGCTTTCCACTAAATACCTATAAAGACAGGAAAATAGAGAAACTGCTCACAGCACATCTGGAAATTACATAGTGACAGACTACTTCATACCTGGCACGGCCTACTGGAATTCCAAAGAAAACGTCAGGAGTAAACAAACTATTTTTGCTTAAGCTAGTTTGAGTTGGCTGTTCTGTCACTTATCCCACAAACATATTAAAGGTTAGCCCGAAACACTGGTCTTCACAGCTAATCTGGAAACAACCAAAAGGTTGTTTCAGGTTAAAAATACCGTGTTCACCCACCAACTCTTCACCTGTGTGTACACGCCAGGAGGGAGCCCCGTCCAGCAGGGAGCAGGAGTGCAGTCTTCACATGTGTGCACACATGCCCATGCCCACACCTGCATGCACACACACGTGCACAGTGGGAGCTGCGCAGGCCGTGACTCACATGTGAACTCCAGAGCCCATGTGACTGGCCAGTTCCAGCGAGAGCTGTGCCAGCTCAGGCAGCTGCCCAGTCTTCCTGCCCCAGTTCACTCAGCTGTAAGCCAGCGCAGGGGACCAGCAATGCCCAGTCCCTGTGGCTGAAGAGTGAATGGGATCGCAGGTAGAAGGTGCACCGTGAACCCTCAAATGCCAGCCTGGGTGCCCAGCTGCATGTATGCATGCGTGAGATTACCACCCCAAGACGGCTACAGAGGTTATCTGACCGCCGAGATGACTTCTGTTTTCCTTTCCTTGTGTCTATTGTCTGAATTTTCTACACTGACACAGTTTCATAACAGAACGAGAGGTGTGAGAAGAGATGCCACATGCAGGAAAGGTAGGAGGGGAGCCAAGGAGCCGCGCACCACCCTGCCCAGGACCTGGGCTCCTGCCTTCCATCAGCGCACCAACAACCTGCTGCTGTCCCTCCCACAGCCACCACTGTGGCCATGCAGGTGACCAGGGCTCAAGGCTCAAGATGCTACGCCCTGTCCAGGGCAGCCCCTAGTGGCAGGATGAACACCACATGGGGCGAGGTGTCTATTAAATGGTGTAAGAGCCACAGTGGAAGGAGGAGGAAGGTGGGTGCTTGCCAGTCAGGCCCCTAATACTTCTCAATGACGGGCTTTCTCTTACACAGAAATATTCCTGATGGGCCTGGTCAGCAGAGGAGAGGCTGGAGGCAATCAGAAAAGGGGTCTGAGTTCATGGAGCTCAATGGGGAGAAGGGGATCTGGTAGTCAAAGTGAGCAA
>NW_006292910.1:103712-118365 GCF_000327345.1 Myotis davidii | reverse complement strand
TCAAACGACCCTTTCACAGGGGTCACCTAAGACCATCCTGCATATCAGATATTTACATGACGATTCATAACAGTAGCAACATTACAGTTATGAAGTAGCAACGAAAATAATTTTATGGTTGGGTCACAACATGAGAAAACTGTATTTGAAGGGCCAGAAGGTTGAGAACCACTGCCTTAAGCATCAGACCCCGCTGAGGGCTGGGCACTGACCACACGTGGTGTCACCTCATCAGGCAGGACTGCTGTGACCTGCCTGAGGCAAAGGTGCCCTCCTCCCCCGCCTAAGTGAGAGCCGAGGTCTTGGGAGCCCACTGGCACCAGTAGGACTGATACTGGGCTTCCTGTCCAGCCATTATTAGCGAGTGAGCAGTTCCCAGTCAGGAAGGGGACCTGGGCCTGGCCCCTGTGCTGCCCTCCGGAGCCCAGGAAGCCTGGCAGCAGCACCAACACTCGTTCTGCTTCATCATCCCCTGTGCTCTAGCCATCTCTGTGCAGAAGCCATCCAAGCAGGGGAAAGATCGCATGCTCTTAAGTCCACATAAGAGCCATAAAATTCGTTTTTAAATCAAATCAACAAGTCAGCCTTTAAAAGAACCCAGGAGCAGAGAACACAGTGTACTGTCAGCAGAGGGTGTCTGCTGTGAGGTGGCGGCTGGGGGCCAGGCCTGTGGCTCAGGAACGGAAGGTTCTGGCACAGTCCTGAGCATGAAGTTGGCCCTGAGGGCGGCTCTGCTGTCTCCATCTCCTCGTCTGTGTGTTTCCTCACCCCCGTCTGACTTCTTCGGTTCAAATTCCAGAGACAGACTCAGGCGAGGAGGCCAATGCTCTCCATGCTGTGTGCATGGCTCAACTTCTGCCGAGGGCAGGCCGGCCGCTGACCCAGCCCGTGGATGGCCTGGTGACCATGACCCCATGGCCAGCACCAACAGAGCACTGGCCTTCCCCTGATCATCCTCCTCTCTCAGACACCAAGTGTGAGATCCATAATCACCACCCAGCCACCTCAAGAGAACAGGCAGTAGAGGAGAAACCCCTCAATCCGACAGCCCACGTGTGGGTGAGGTGTGGGTGTTGAAGGAGCAGAAGCGGTCTAGAGCCGTGGAAGCAGAGGGCCTGCTCTGTGCACACAGGTTTCCAAGTGCCACTGACTCCACGGGATTAGCACCCAGGACCTAGGAGGTGGGGCGGGGGCAGAGGTGTCATTGCAGCCTATTTCAAGGCACACTGCGAGTGAGCTCGGAAATGAGCAAGCATACACTTCCATGCCCTGGAGAGCTGGAAAGGTCCACCACCTGCATTTAACTCATCCTTTCTAACTCAGCATGGGTAACAGTTACAGCTCTCAAGAGAGTTTTGGAGTTTCTGCCAATCTGATGTGTGAGAAATGGTGTCTCAGGGAAGGGCTGTGTGGGTATATGTGCGCACATGTGTATCATGTGTGTCTGTCTGTTCATGTCCTTTGCCTATTTTCCTACGGGATCTTGGGGGGTACCACTGACCCCCACAAAATATTCACCTGTTCTAACACTTGGCTAGTTCCATCTTTTACTTGGCTCTCTGACCCCTTGTAGCACGATTGTATGTGGTGGAAGGCAGTAATCTAATGTCTGTTACAGAATGGTCCTGTTGTTCCAAATCCTGATTAAAAAGCTGACCTTAACCCAGCAATCTGAGATGGCACCTGGATCATGTCCTGGAATTCCACCTGATTTGGGCCCATTCTGAACTCCCTGTTTATTCCATGGGGCTCTGTGCCACGGTAGAGCCTTTATTTACCACACGTGTCACTGTCTGCAGGCTGTCTCCACTTCTCTTCGGAGTTTTCTAGGGATTCGCCCATGTTTGCTCTCACTGAATCAATTTTATATTCAACATGTCCAGCCCAAGAGAAAATAAAAAGACTCTCGTGTTCATATTTTTATTGATTTCAGAGGGAAGGGTGAGGGAGAGAGAAATAGAAACATCAATGATGACAGAGAATCACTGACCAGCTGTCTCCTGCACGTGCCACACTGGAGCTCAAGCCCGCAACCTGGGCATGTATGTGCTCTGACCAGGAATCCCCATGATCTCCTGGTTTAGAGGCTGACACTCAACCACTGAGCCACACCATCTGGGCTTGTTGTTAGTATTTTTAAGAGATCACATTAAATTTGTAAGTTAACTTAGAGAGAACTGACATCTTAATGATGCTACCAAATCCTTGCCAGGAATAAGCACACCCTTCCTTCTGCTCAAGGCTACCCTGGTGTCTTTCTCGAGAATTTTTTAAGAATTTTCTTTGCTTAAGTTTTGAACAGTTCTTATTACAATTATCCCTAATTACTTGACCTTCATTGTTGTTATTATAAATGGAACTGTCTCCTCCATAATACTTCTGATTATCTGTTGTGTATATGAAATTTATGAATGACGTTTAATATTAGTTTTGTATTCTTACCATGATCTGAGTTGTTTTTTATCACTGACTCTCTGGGGCTGTGGTCTCCCACAGGGTGGCCCCCTCCCCGGGCAGCACCCCCCTGCAGACAGGGCTCCCGGACAGCACAGCTGCTCTGAGGTTTCCAGGTGGACTGCAAGCAAGAGATCGTTCTACCTCTTCTAGTCAAAACTGTATGCCTTCGTTTTCACTTGTTTTTTCCCCAACCTGCCTGGAGAGAATATTAGGATCCCCTTTATCATTTTTAATGAAACTGTATACCTCTGTTTTGTGCAATGTCTGTTCCCTGCCCTTCCCTGAGGTCCACAAGTCCAGCACCTGCTCCTGCTGTGGGAGTCCAGGTGGTGGTGGGAGAACAAAAAAACACCCAGAAATTTATTCTGCCATATACATTTCCTTTTCTTTTTTAAAAATATATTTTTTACTGGTTTCAGAGAGGAAGGGAGAAAGAGATAGAAACATCAATGATGAAAAGCATTGATCCACTGCCTCCTGCACACACCACACTGGGGATCAAGCCTGCAACCCGGGCATATGTCCTGACAGGGAATAGAACCATGACCTCTTGATTCATAGGTTGATGCTCAACCACTGAGCCACACCGACCGGGCTGCCCCATTCATTTTCCACAAAGAAAGGAATTAATACTGCCATGGAAAAGGGAAAACAACCCTCACAAAGAGCTTTGAAAGCTCAAAATCCTATTGATAATGCTTCAGACTCTACGAACAACTTCCTCGACAAGTTGAGAAGCAGACTCCTAAAACATGAAATGACATCGAGGCAGTACTTTCTCACAAAGGAATTTCTATACCAGGTTGTTGATATCCTCCAGTTATTTCACAAACCAAAGACAATGGTATCACTAGCAAAACAGACCAAGAAAGCAAAGGAGTGACTTTTGGCCCCATTCCTAGACCGGTTTGGCTCAGTGGATGGAGCGTCAGCCTGCGGACTGAAAGGTCCCAGGTTCAATTCCAGTCAAGGGCATGTACCTGGGTTGCGGGCACGTCCCCAGTGGGGGATGTGCAGGAGGCAGCTGGTCGATGTTTCTGACTCTCTATCTCTCTCCCTTCCTCTCTGTAAAAACTCAATAAAATATATTTTTAAAAAAAGAAAAGAGAGCTCAGCCAACAGTTTCAGAAGACCTGGACAGTGTGAGCACCTCTGAGGACAGGTGATCCCATTTTCAGTCCTGTGTCTTCCCACAAACCCCTATCTATAATAATAAAAGCAGAGTATGCTAATTAGACCAGACATCCTTCCGGACGACCTTCCGGATGAAGCTGAAGCTATGAGGGAAGCCCGGGTCCCGGGTGCCAGCGGGAAGCGGGTCGGCAGCAAGGGGGAGGAAGGCCTACTCTTGCACACATTTGGGCCTCTATGTTTTCATAAAGGAGGCTGGCTCTCGAAACTACTCCCTTAGGCATATTGGGATGAATGAAGTTTGATAGAGAGTATAGAAACAACACAATGTTTTTATTTGCACAATGTCCAAAAAAATTCAGCATTTCCTTAGGGCTAAGTCTTATGGACTGTCTCATTTAAAATATTTCAATTGCTTGTGATCTAAGAACCGCCAAGGCTGTGAGACAGCAGATGGGCGATCAATCAAGAGCAGGTGATGATAATGGAGGAAGCAGGCCGTCCATCTTTCATACTTAAAAAGCCAAAATGAAACCGAACACTCTTCTATAGAAATCACAAAGGACACAGTCAAATATTAGAAACGCAAAGGGTCCATGATGCATCTAAAGCACAACAGGAAAGTCCCTGAGGAAGTCAATCCAACCTCACCCACCTCACTCATCCCCGCACTCACCCTGTTAGGTAAGTCTCTTCAGTTCAACCCCGTTATCTGACTCCATACTTAGAATGTGTGCACTTCTTTTGGGAGTATTTCCCCGGAGGGAAAAGTGCCAACTGCATATTCACATCATAAAAACCGAGACTCGTTGTGGCCAGCAGTCACCCCCAAAAGACCCACAGGAGTGTGTGTGAAGCATCACTCTGAGCCAGGCCTCCCTCGCCAGGATACCAGGGGGCATCTGGAAGCCTGCCCCTCCTCTGCAGGCAGTCTCTGCTCCCCAAAACACCCACTTACCACCTGACACCTCCTCTGCTTTGAGCCCTTGGCAGGATCCCCTGCAATACTCTCTGTCTGACTTGGCCCGAACGGACCACCTCAGTTTTGTTAGTTAACTGTAGGCAAGGGTGGCAGGAGTTTCGTCTCAAAGCTCTTGGAGAATCTCCTCCTTGGAAACACCTCCACTCCTGGTCCACTCTCCACATTCCCTCGTGTCCCCAAGTGGCAGTCAGACCAGTCCCTGCCCTGCCCCAGTTGTGCTTTCACTGTCCCATCTTGCCTCCCCTTTCTGGAGTCTGACTCTACCCAGGGGTCCCAAGGTAAACAGGGGCAGTGGGCCCCAGCCCCTCTCCTCTGTGCCCCAGGCTGCACAGGAGGACTCCAGAGTCCAAGCTTACACCACCCAGATGACACCTAACTCTTCACAGAAGGGACCACACCCACATACTGTATCCCACTGAACCCAAACTAAATGCATCCCCAGCACATCTTCCTCTCAGCTGGATGGATTGCTAAGGTGCCCAAGGCCATCTTCTAAGGAAGAGTGTCCTCGCCTCCCGATGCAGGAGACGGGGGAGTAGGGGGCATGAAGGTGACACGGCAGTCCTGACTAGAATTAAAAGGCCTCACTTTGAAAATTGCATAAACATGTGTGACCTAGTGAAGACACTGCCCAGGAGGAACCCTTGCCAGTGATGTCACTAAGACCCTGGCCTCGCCCAGGGGTACTGCCAGCCCTGTGACCCTTTCTTGCCGAGTAAGACCAGAGGATACATACCCTTTAGGGCAACAAACAACGGAGATGAATCCACAAAGAAAACCATGGGAACAGCTAATACGGAAGTCAGCATGATATTCAGGGCAGAGGAGGTGGACACAAAAGGAACTTCTAAGGAATTATTACCTTTTTGAACGCACTATTGTTTAAAACAGACTTTAGTTTTGAGAACAATTTTAGATTAAAAACAAAACAAAACTGGAATGACAGTATAGCGATTTCCTATACACCCACACTCGGTTTGCCCTGTTATTAACATCTTACGTTAACATGGTACATGTGTTACAATTAATGGACACATTATTGCTAACTGATTACACTATGGCTAATAAGCCACAGTGTAATCAGATTTCCTCAGATTTTACTTAATGTCCTTTTTCTGTCCAGAAACCCATCCAGACGCCACATGACATTTGGTCGTCATGTTCCCTTAGACGGGCTGTGATAGTTTCTCAGACTTTCCCTGATGACCTTATGACCTTGACCATTTTGGAAGGGCTGGTGGGTAGGATGCCCCTCAGTTGGGATTAGCATGATGACTTTTTATGACAGACTGGAGACATGGGTGTTGGGAGGGGGACCACAGAGATAAAGTGCCATTCTTATTACATATCAAGAGTACACATTATCAACATGAGCTGTCACTGCTGGCACTGACCGTGGTCTCCTGGAGGAGGTGTGTCTGTCAGGCTTCTCCCTTCATTACTCTTCCCCCTACACTGTCCTCTTAGGAAGGAGGTCACCATGCACAGTCCATCCCTAAGGAGTGTGGTGAGCCCCCCTCTCTAGGGATGCAGGGGCCACCGAAACCATCTGGAACTTTCTGCATGGGAGATTTATGCTTCTCCCCATTTACTTAATCATTTATTCATGTTAGTATGGACTCACGGATATTTATTTTAGACTTGGGGCTGTAATCCAACGTGACTGCATTCTGTGGCTGAAACTGCTCCAGCTCTGGCCATGGGGAGCTTTCCTGGCTTCATGGTCACACACTTTACATTCTCGGTCCTTGTGGTATCAGGTAGGTTTTATATCCCCAGTTTGCAAATGGGGAGACTGAGGCCCAGAGGTTAAATCACACATCTGGTAAGAGGCAGGGCTAGGAGGACTCAAACCCAACAATCTGGTTCCAGAGGCCAGACAAATAACTACGTCCCTCGGCTGCCTCTCCTCTGAACACTAGAGGACACCTCCACAGGCAGGTGGGCCGGACCCTCTCAGACAGTGGCAGTCATCTGACGGCGGAGGAGCAGCACAGGGAAAGCATGAAGAGGGAACAAGTGGGGCATGTGCAAGGAGGCCAGGAGCTGTAGCCAAGAACACAGAGTGGTCAGAGGGAGGAGGCTGTGGCCTGGAGCAAACAGAGTGGTCAGAGGGAGGAGACTGTGGCCTGGAGCACACAGGGCAGAGTGGTCAGAAGGAGGAGACTGTGGTCTGGAGCACACAGGGCAGAGTGGTCAGAGGGAGGAGGCGGTGGCCTGGAGCACACAGAGTGGTCAGAGAGAGGAGGCTATGACCTGGAGCACACAGAGTGGTCAGAGGGAGGAGACTGTGGCCTGGAGCACACAGGGCAGAGAGGTCAGAAGGAGGAGGCGGTGACCTGGAGCACAGAGTGGTCAGAGGGAGGAGACTGTGGCCTGGAGCACACAGGGCAGAGTGGTCAGAAGGAGGAGACTGTGGTCTGGAGCACACAGGGCAGAGTGGTCAGAGGGAGGAGGCGGTGGCCTGGAGCACACAGAGTGGTCAGAGGGAGGAGGCTATGACCTGGAGCACACAGAGTGGCCAGAGGGAGGAGGCTGTGGTCTGGAGCACACAGAGTGGTCAGAGGGAGGAGGCTGTGGTCTGGAGCACACAGGGGAGAGTGATCAGAGGGAGTTTGGAGACAGGTGACAGCCAGATCAAGCAGGTTGCTTGTGGCTTAGGAGAAACAGTTTTATTGCAGACACAGGTGAGCGAGCAAAGGGGTAAGATAATGACCGCTGGTGCTACATGGAGAGCGCTGAAAGCATGAGGGAAGATCCAGGGCCCATTGTGAGGCTTCTGTGGAGGCCAACGGAAAGATGCTGGTGAGCTGTGGGCCGCTGGGCAGCAGGGGAGACATGGAGAAACAGACACCCCAGGTGAAGGGTTAATGCGGGATGCAGGCACAACCTGTGCTGGGGACTGGGTGTGACAGCGACAAGTCCAGATTGACTGCCAGGTTTCTAGAAAATGGGGGATGTTGGTGACATGCACTACCAGGAGAAAGGGTATGAAATTTAGTAAAATAAAGTGGCTGGTTCCAGGTATTCCATGTGGGGTGCATGTGAAACATCAGCCCGAGAGGGAGGCACAACGTGCTACCTGGTAGACCTGGGCCCAGACTGCCATGGACCCTAGAGATGGAAAAGTAAGCAAGTGACCCCATCCAAGCGCCTGCATTGGCACAGTCTGCACATCCAAATCAGACCTGCAGCTTGTCCCTCCTGCCGCCATGCACAGCACCATCTTCCATCCCGCTGCTCAGGCCACAGCCCAGGCCAGCTGTGCAGCCCCAGCATCCAGTCTCCCCCTGCCCTCAGCCTTCACCTCCTGAGCCACCCCCTGCCCTCATCATTCACGTCCTGAAGTCTTGCTCCTCTGTGCCCGATGGAGAATCCAGCTCAGTCACTTTCCCTGCAGAGGGAGCACAGGCCACGGCTGGAGGGAGAGCAGGACCTGCCCAGCCAGCCTCCTGCTCTCCTCGTCCTTGTCTGGCCCACACACAGCAACCATGCACTCAGGTCTCTGTGCAGACGGGCTTGTCCTGCTGAGGGCGCCCTGCACCCGTCCCCATCTGTGTTAATCACTAGGTGGGTAAGTCTGTCTTATTTGGGATAAAAGACTAGCAGGCCCATAAGGCCACAGACAGCCCCATTCTCTATAATTATGTAAATCAGGGCCTGCACCTGCCCTCCACTCGCCTCACTGTGATATGTGGGACTTGAGATGGTAAGAAATGGCTGCTAAATAAAGACCCCAACACTGTTAAAGCCTCCAGCAGTGCCATACAGAGCTGCTGCTGATGTGGCCGTGGGGGACCTGACTCGGCCAGCCCACCACGCACATCGCCCTCCTCACACAGCCTGACGTGGGGAGCGCAGACTCTGCCCAGATGCCCGGTGACCAGAGCTGGCTGTGTTGTGCTCGCCCAGCCAGTGAGACGGAAGCTGGGGGTTTCCTGAACTGCTTTCCCTGCAGAGACCCGCCCCTTCCTGCTTCCCCTCCTGTCTCTGCAACATCAGGCGGGGGTCAGAGTAGCTGCCACCAGACCCAGGGGCCAAGCACAGGGATGAATAACAGAGTGGAGACGGAAGAGTCCAGAAACCACTGTCCTCGTCCCAGGCTGCCTCCTTCTTGGCACCAAGGACCCAGGAGTTGAAAGCCAGCACCACCACCCAGGTTTTCTGCTACAAGTCAACCTGCGTCAAACACAGACCAAGAAAATGCCTGGACACGGGTACTGCAGACAGGCCTCCTGCAGACCTGGAGCCGCCATGGTGACCAGCACTGCCCCTGGCTTCCAAAGCTCAGGTACCGGGGAAGAGGGACAGCAACATGGGGCCATCGAAGTGCTCATTAACCAGGGGACGTGGATGAGAACAGGAGGGAGGCAGGGAGAGATGGCCTCTCCACGGAGGCGGCATCTGAACTCACATGGGGTGACTTTCCCCCGGGAGGACCAGCAGACACCGGGCCCTGGGGTGGGGCGGGTTTACACAGTGCAGCAAACAGAGACAATGGAGGGAACAGGCCAGGGAGGAGCTGTGAACTTTCTCCTGAGGAAACTCACTTCCGCCCTGTCTGCGAAGTCACTGAAGGGGTCAAGCAGGGTTACCTGGGCTGACGTGCCCTGGAAGGATGACTCAGTGACCACATGGTGGCAGGACTGCCCGGGAGCAAGTCTGGACCCAGGAAAGCCAATAAGGAGACTGTGGCTTCCAGAGGGTTCCAGAGAGAAAAGCTGGGAGCGCCGTGGGAGGAGGAGCTGGCAGGTCTCGCCAGACACTGGAGTGGGGGTGAGACAGAGCGTGAGAACGGCTGCAGCCATTCAGGAAGCAGGTGGGCCAGAGTGACGGGACAGGGTCATGATGCGGCTCGGAGCTGGCACGCACTGTACCCTGTCCGGACCGGGGCTGGAGGGCAAGCCGGTGAGAAAGGCCTGGGCATCCAGAGCGGGACTGGAGTGTGGCCTTTGGGCTAAGCACAGGAGGAGGAAAAGCAGGCTGGCTCAGGCAGTTCCGTTAGACCTGCTGAGGGCCTGAGTAAGACAGAGCCATCTCAGAGAAACAGTGAGGCCAAACCCGACCAGAAAAGACGAGAAGGTCGAGACAGGGAGGGCAGGCAGGCAAGCTGGGAGAGCCCAGCATGAGTGCCGATCGCCTTCTTGCATCCCCAGCCCCCAAGTGGAGGCCCGGGCTCCGTCCTGGGTTCTCGTTTTACACTGTGTGGATGCCTACCTGATACTCACATGCCTGCACCACCAGACACTTCCACGAGAGCAAGGCCCTGTCTCCTGCACTTGCACCCTCTCCCCACCTGTCATAGAGCCTCACAGGCGAGGGGCACTTGGGCAAGACGGGCTGGAAGGGAAGGAGGAAGGGAGGGAGGAAGAGCCATGGAGACAGAATGCCAAGGACTGCATCCTGAGGGCCCGTGAGTCTGCCTGGCCCAAGGTGCGCAGAGGGCCGACGGGTGGGGCTGAGACACAGACACAGAGCGCCTGGGTGCTGCGTTTCCGTGCAGAGGATGTGTCCCCACAGGGAACCGTACCAGCAGTACCCACACAACAATGAGTGGTGGTGCCAGAACGTCAGAAACACCTTTCCCACCAAATTCAACATTCCAAAGCATCCTGGGAGGAGGGGGGGTCACCAAAATCTTCCCAAAATGGCAAAGAGTTCTGAATAAAAAGGCAACTTCAGATGACAAACTAGCTCCCAACACTCGCGAGGCTCTGCCCTCAGTCAAGGCAGGATGCACAACCTGACAGGCGTTGTGCACGGGGCCTGCAGACCCACACGGAGGGACCTGTCACATGCTCCAAAGTGCTTCTGCACAAATAATCGCACACATTTTAGTTCTCAAAAGAGCCTCACTTCTGAAACATAAAATCACCAGAAACCCATCTTCTGAGAGAGAACATTAAACATTACATCAAAATCTAGAACCAGCTCCTAAAATTCAATGAATGAGAAGGTTGCAACCATGTAGAGTCAAACAAACAAACACAGTCACGAGTTGAGAAGGCAACTAGCAAGGCACCAGTGAAAATGAGGTGCCATGGAGGGGTCCTCTCATTCCACGTTATCAAACATTTCCTGAGCGGCCACTGCGCGACGGCTGTGCAGGGACATGAAACCCAACCCAAAGGTGCTTAACCCAACACAAAGGTGCTTAACAGGGCCGATAAGGTGTGTGCCCGAAGCTAGGGCCAGGAGGGCAGACGCATGAAGTCTGGACAATCATGTGAAAATCAGGAGGCCTTGCCAGCAGCCTCCTCACCAGAGCTCCCCCGCCAGGGCCTCATCACCCTGCCCAGAGTCCGGGGGCCGAAGCAGGGCTGTCCACACCCTACAGACACGGCTGCCTGGCCTCCCCCGGGTGCAGGTAGCTGAGGCCAGGCCAAGAGATGGGTGGGTTCCCTGGGACACAGCTGTGTGTGTGCAAGACAGACTTCAGCCTCAGGTTGTGAACACCCGGAACCATCACACAGGGCACAGGGGCTCATTCCCAAACTGCAGAAGAGAGCAGGAAGTGGCAGGAAAATGCCACTGAATCAGAGAACCACAACACATGGCTCCGAGGGCTCAGCACCAGGATGCCCGCTTCTCTCTTCCCATCACCAGGGATGTCGGTGGGCACCTCTAGAAATCTGTCAACAGGAGTGCTAAGCCGACCTGGAACAGCCACGGCTGGTGCCCGGGCCTAGAGCCGGGAGAGCCAGGGGAGCGCAGCCCCCAGGTGGCACCCCTGAATTGCGTGAAGGCGAGTGTGGCCCTGCCGCGGGGCAGTGCTGTACTGCTTCCTTCCTCCTGAGATGTGCTTTTCACAAAGCCTTCATTTCCTGGTTTTCACTGCGTCTATTGTGTAAATAGTGCGTGTGTGTGTGTGTGTGTGTGTGATCCGAGACTATTCAAAAGGGTTTCAACAGCCTAGTAATCGCCCTGTGGGCCCCTGAGAAAAGGACAAAGATTTCCTTGGCTTTTGAAAACTAGACATGGTACCAGCTTTGACGTGACTTTGACATCCTTAGGACCTAGGACCGATCTTCAAGAAAAGGAAGTAAAATATACACACGTGTGATGATGAATTATGCCTATTTATAGGGTTGGGAGGCTCTACTTATTAAAACAGTTTTTAAATAATGATTCAGAAAAAGGGTTAGATTGACGCTATTACGAGCGTCAGTGGGTTCCTCCGCCTCATCCGCTGTGTTTTGCTCATTACTTCCATATTTACAGAAAGATGCTTTGCTTTTTCCTCGTCTGTGATACTATTAGCATCAGTCTGACTTACATATTTAAGTGCAAATAAATAAGATGCGTCTGTTTCTGAAAGCCAACAGGAGCACAACCATGGAAAATGTCTTTGATGAGGGCCACCCTCCCACATGCCCTTCCAGGGGTGGGCAAACTTTTTGACTCGAGGGCCACAATGGGTTCTTAAACTGGACCGGAGGGCCGGAACAAAAGCATGGATGGAGTGTTTGTGTGAACTAATATAAATTCAAAGTAAACATCATTACATAAAAGGGTACGGTCCTTTTTTTCAATAGTTTTATTCATTTCAAACAGGCCAGATCCGGCCCGCGGGCCGTAGTTTGCCCACGGCTGCCTTAGAAGGTTTCCTCCTCAACAGACCCAGCTGGTAAAAAGAAGTCGTGCAGGGTCAGGGGGAGGAAAAGGAGCGTGTTGTTGGCTCTGGACCTCGGCTAGGGGCCAGGGCACACCTTCTGGACCGACAGCCCGGCAGCAGAGTGACCCATCCTTCCCCAGAAGGCTCTTCTCGGCAAATGGTTTGTTTAGGGGCCAGGAGCCAAGGCCCACCCAGACTGCCTTTCACACTCTGTTCTTCCATATCCTCCTCAAGGAATGAGGAAAGTTGACCTCTATGGACTTTTAAATTATCTGAATAAATTAGAACTATTTTCTCTTATTAAAATGAAATACTGACTTGGAAATTAAAGACACCAATTTTGCAAAGGATTTAAAAAAGCAGAAACCAAATCTGTCAGGCAGAAAGACGAGCAGATGGATTTCGGAGGCCCACTGGCCTGCATCCACATTTCCCAGCCTCCCCTTCATGACACTAAACTTAGCGGTGTCCTTCAGCTCTTTCTCCCCCAGGGAGACCCACCACGCTCCCTGGACTGGCGCCCACAGGAGAATGGGGACCTAAGTCCCGATGTCCTCACCTGATTCCAAAGCACAGAGCAAACACGTAACTAAGCTGTTCAGGACTCGGGGACCAGGCTCGCATCCCTCAGAGACACCAAGTTGCCAGAAGGCACAGCCCCACGGATCCTCATGCCCTCCGGAGCCAGAGACCACGCTGAGGAGAACAAGCTGCCGACATCGGAGCTGCCACGGAAGACCATAGGTTTGCCACAGCTCCTCCTTAGACGACAGTCCACATGTCAGAGTGTCACCTCACTACACGTTTCTAATTGCTCCACTGTCACACCCCTTTGAAAACATTAACTGTTCCTAAGGTAAAAATTACCAGATTCAATTCCTTTGCCGTTTCATTGTAAAAATTTAGTCAAAACAGAAATCCTATATAATAAAAAGCTAATATGCTAATTAGACCAAACAGCAGAATAACCGTCTAGACAACATTCCGGATGAAGCTGGGGCTGCAAGGGCTGAGGCAGCCAGGGCTCTGAGGGCCTACCCCCTTGTATGAATTTCATGCATCAGGCCTCTAGTCTATATATAAAAGCCTAAGCAACCAGTCGACTGTTCAACCAGTAGCTATGATGCACACTGACCATCAGGGGGAAGATGCTCAATGCACAGGCATGGAAACTTGGAACAGACTGATGAATCTCAGAGGGAAGCGGGGAGGGTGGGAAGAGGTTAACCAAAGGTCTTATACGCATACTAGATGCCTGGTGCACGGATTCATGCACTGGTGGGGTCCCTCAGCCTGGCTTGCAGGGATCGGGCCAAAACCAGCTCTCCAACATCCCCCGAGGGGTCCCAGATTGTGAGACGGTGGTGCACAAATCTGTGCACCGGGCCTCTAGTGATTATATAATTAGTTAAGCTAAACATTAGTTAGTATGGAAGCAGGAAATTTCAGAATTGAAGCAGTGGGCAAAATTGAATTAATTTCAGCTTGATTTAAGGGAATCCCAGGGCAAAGATAAGTGGATGTCTGAAGAGAAAATTGGCAAGGACAGTCAAACTGGGAAAACACACAACTTAAAGATACACCAGAACCTGCCCAGCCAGCATGGCTCAGTGGTTGAGCGTAGACCGATGAACTAGGAGATGTGGGTTTGATTATCAGTCAGGGCACATACCCGGGTTGTGGGCTCAATCCTCAGTGAGGGGCATGCTGGAGGCAGCCAATAATGATACTCTCTCATCATTGATGTTTCTATCTCTCTCTCTCTCTTCCTTCCTCTCTGAAATCAATAATATATATATATTTTTAAAAAACAATAATAAATAAAGATATACCAGAACCTGTGCTACATGAAAAAAGGGGCTATTTTATCCACTGCTATACCTTGGGCTACAAAGTGCCTGACACACAGTAGGTGCTCAAAAAATATTTGTCAAATGACTGCATAAACAATGAATGAGAAGTGGTTTAATTTACATTATGGAAGACAAAAAGCTTCATCAATATAATATGCTAGCAGCCCCTCAGAAATAAGGATTTACTATCACAGAACCTGCCTCATTTTTCTGCACTTACTGTGGGTCATGCACCCATGGGTCAGATACCCAATTGGTCACTCAAAATCACTCCGAGCCCTATACTTTTTTTTTTAAATATTTTTTTTTATTAGTTAAGGTATTACAAATGTGTCCTCATCCCCCCTCATTAACCCCCAACCTCCCCCCCCACACACAAACTCATGCTCCCATCGCCCTGTTGTCCATGTCCATTGGTTTGGCTTATATGTATACAAGTAAGTCCTTCGGTTGATATCTTCCCCTTACCCCCGCCCTCCCCTACTTCCCTTCTGGGGATTGATAGCCTGATCGCTGTTTCTCAGTCTTTGGGTCTGTCCCTTTTCATCAGTCTATGTTGTTCTCTATAATCCACAAATGAGTGAGATCATGTGGTATTTATCTTTCTCTGACTGG